>NC_069503.1:1047537579-1047862579 GCF_027579735.1 Bombina bombina
TCTTTCCCTTGGCCCGCTGAGGACTGACATAGTTTACTATTATTTAGCTAATGTCCCTCTAGTGCATGGATTTTGGTTAGTCACACTGGTATATCCATATCGACTTAGGTACTTCTATTTTTATTTATGATTATGATTATTATTTTGTCCATTCATTTGGTAGTTTGATTAGCTATGTTTATTTCATAGATTTAAAATATGCCACAGATTTACTTTTATTTTATTTTCATGGGTAGGTTTTGGTAGCATTTGTTTATTTGAGTATTTGGAAGTCCCCTTTTCATTGACACGATTATTTAGGTTATCAGATATATGCTGTAATTATATGCTGTAATTATATGTCACAGATTATTTGTATAGGATTGTACAAAGTGCAATTGGGGTTAGTTAGCGAGGATTCTTTTAGTATTATGGTTTGGGGCGTGTATCCCCCATAAATTTCATTAATGTTTTTCACTGTTTATGTTTTTCACTATTTATGTTTCTCAATGCATTGGCCTAGTAAGGCATTTTCTAAGAGGTGGGACCACTATAACTATATGGGATATCCTTGTTCCATAAGTGGTGACTCTCTTTACACACAGCGATCCTGTTAAGTATAGAGCAGGACCGGCATTTGTAGGGGCGGTCTGTGTTTACTTAATACTTTATGATCATTGGTGTCGCTAAATAAAAAGGTGGAGTCCTGATGAATAATCTTTGGTGATTGGGGGCTGTCAAGATGGCTTGTTTTTGTTATATCGTGTTAACATGCAGGATATACTGCTTCGATCAGCGTTACACAGCACTACCTCACGGCTGCTATTTACACCGCCTGTTGAGAAATTACTTGTGCATGTGTTTGTGCCTGGTTGCGCTACGGGCTATACTGAGCTTTTGTGGGGGGTGGTGCCAGTGAACATGTGACGCTTGTCCCTCATCTAGCCTTACAGGATTTGTTAACGCTGGTGACTTATGTGATCTGGATGTGCCTGGGCATTGACAGCTGTCATAGCTCACATACGGGGAGGCTGTGTTTGTGATAGACCAATGTCGGCTTGTCTTCAGGTGATTGGCCAATGCATAGGTGTTTGTGGGACGCTATGATTTGATTGGTTGTAACTCGAGCATTCTATTTGGCTAGTTTTACTTGTAACTGAACAATGGCTTTATTGATATTTGTTCAGGAAGGATGTTCTACGTCAGTTTCCTTCTGCGGTCCAAGGGGAGAATTTTTTATTTATCTTTTATTCCCTTTCACTTCACGATGCACCATTAACACTTTGGCTTTAGCCTATCAGGTGGCTTTTTTCTGCAGGATTAACCTATCAGGAGGTTTTTTTCTCCTGTCTTTATACAATATGTGCACTGATTGGATTAACTATTAGGGGAGGGTTCTATTCACCTTTATATTCTTGGCATTTTGTATTGTTGTTTGTCAGAGGAAGGGACTGTTTGTTGTCCCGAAACGTCACAATAAATATTTTTGTTTACACAGATGGCCAAGTCCAGTGAGTGCTTATTTATGATTGAATATATATATATATATATATATATATATATATATACATATATATATAAAATATAGCATAGAGAACAAATGGTCGATATAAATGAAAATATAGTTAATAGAATATTATAACTTCAACAATATGGTGCAGACCCTATGCAATTAAATGTAAACAGAAGCTATAAGAAAAGAGAATGGGACATTTTGATAAATGTACCATCAAAAAAGATAGGGAATCAAGCACTCTTTTAAGCAATAAAAATTTGAATATTTATTATGGTCACATAATAATGACGCATATCATAAGGTCAAATGTGGGATATATATACCTCAAATTATTGGGGAAGTAGTAACATCAGTATGTACATTTGATGCATTTAAAAAACAGTATACATTGCCAATATAGATTGCTAAAGTCATGTGACTAACAGAAATAACCCTTTTATTAGGCACATAAATCCTATGCCCAAAATAAGTCATGTAATATACCTTATATAGTGCATCACTACCACTACACCCCAGCTGCACACAGTAGCACCCAGACAAATATCAGGGAGCAAAAAACTGGACAGGTTCGATATAGGGATCAAAGTGGAGCGTGACCTTAAAGGTATATACAGAAGACAGTACAGCACCAAGGCTATTTGCAGACAAATATACTATACACAAATCTGCAGATATACAATGCAAACCAAACTTTGTAAAGTATATAGGAAAGTTCTTTTTCCTCCAGAAATTGCAAAAGGCAGTCTCTGCAAAAACGGGTCTTGAATTATATGACCCTCCACATTGCGGTATTTGTAAGAGACCTGCTGATTATAACAGTGCAATTTTCCAAGATTGTAAACATCGTGTTACAGTGTCAATGGTGTTTTGCCAGAACGTATCTGATATCCAGGCTTATTCCCAGTGAAATTTAAGTCTGGAACAACTTCTTGAGCTGTAATGCAGAAAAGCAACTTATAGCCTTTGAATAGAGCGCCTGTGTCCTGTGGCGTATACAAGCAGCGTACTTCCTCGTATGGGTTACATCACGTGATCCTGTGTCCATTGCCTATGCACGTTTCACCCCTAACGTCAAATGATAGACGGGGCTTCCTCAGGGCTATTGGATCCTATCCCCTGTACCGTTTTTAACCATGTTTACTCAAAACAAATTGAATAGTAACATTCTTTACCTTAGAAGATACAAACATATAAGCAATGTAATAAACTTTAATACAATAAAACTAAATGGCGCAAACCCTGTCAGGTACAAATTTAGAATACAGAATGCACTAAAACAGTGCATAAGAAAATAAATTATTTTTATTACAAAAGAAAGCAGCCGAAACAGCTGCAAACAGAGCAAGGGCAAGTCAGTAGGAAAAAAATCACTATGTGAAAACCCTATATTGCTATCCTTATCTAGGATACCGATATAGCCTAAAGGGATCAAACCATATTTATAAAAAGATGCACTAGAACAGAACATACAAATATATATATGTATACCATTTTAGTAAAGCTGGCTACAAACAAATCAAGGACAATCCAATAAGGAGAGGATCACTAAAAGATTTATCCAATGAAGCTGGCAATATCTAATTTTTCATTAAATCTTAGTGGGGATAGGGTATTAAGGGTGTATATCCACCTACATTCCCTTTGGAGGAGACATTTATCATTGTCCCCTCCTATACCATGCAGGAGACCCTTATCAATTCCTGTAAATTTAAGACATTCAGGATTACTGTTGTGTTTTGTTTGATAATGTCTAGCTATACTACTCGTTTGAATCTCTCCTTTAATGTCATCTTTTATGTGGTCTTTGAAGATTCTCTTAGTTTTACCAACATAAAATCTGAGACACGAACACTCAAGTAAGTATACCACCCCCTCCGTATTGCAATTGAAAAAATGGTGTATTCAAATTCTTTTTCACAATTACCAGAAAACACTTTTGTTCTTTTCATATATTCACATGTCACACATTTGCCACATGGAAAATTGCCATTAGGTATGTGTTTTTTAATCTAATTGTGTTTAGAAGGGAATGGGACAAATTGGCTATTATCAAGTCTATCTCTTATATTCATGGCTCGTTTGGCTGTTAGATTAGGGAACATCCCTACTTCTGAAGCTATATTTACATCGCTGGTCAGGACAGACCAGTGCTTTTGTAAAATCATTTTGATTGTTTTCCAATGACAGTTATAATTGGTAATCAGTCTAATCATGGAATCCTTTTTCTCTTTTCTTGTTGAACAGCAGTTCATCTCTATTTTGTTTTCTTGCTAATGCTCTCGCTTTATTAGCACTTCTCTTGGAATACCCTCTCTTTATAAATCTATCCTGCATTTGTTGAGCATGAACATCAAATTTCTCTTTAGAGGAGCAATTTCGACGTAAAAGTAAAAATTGTCCCTTGGGAATCCCTTTTACTATATGGGATGGATGATGGATCGAAGTCATCAACAGATTATTGGTGGCGTTTTTCTTTCTAAAGTTTTCTGTCATCAAACTTTCATTTTCATTACATATTTTGATATCCAGAAAATCAATATCTGTGAAACTATGCTGCATGGTAAGACATATATTCAAATTGTTACAATTTAATTAATCAACAAAAGTATGTAGCGAGTCTAGACCACCCTCCCAGATCAGGAGGATGTCGTCCACATAACAAAGCCAGAAATTGAAATATTGATTAAAGAGACTATTTTGGTAGACAATATCCATCTCCCATATTCCTAAATGGAGGCATGCATAAATAGGGGCACATGTAGCCCCCATGGCAGTGCCTCTTAACTGTTTGAATATTTTATCATCAAACATAAACACATTGTTTTCTAGTAAGAATCTCAACAATTTAATGACCAGATCTGTGTGTTGTTTGAAGTTAGGACTTCTGCTAGAAAGAAAATCTTTGCAGGCTTTTATTCCAACTTCATGAGGAATGGACGAGTACAAACTCTCAATGTCCAAAGATACCAAAATAGCTCCTTTCACAACAGTCATGTCATTGACTTTCCTTAATAGGTCCGAGGTATCCAATACAAAAGACGGAAGGGTGGATAGAAAGGGACGTAGAAAATGATCTACATAGTTGCCTATGTTTTCAGATAGGCTGCCTATGCCCACAATAATCAGGTGACTCGGTGGGTTCTGAAAGTTTTTATGTACTTTTGGAATGCAATAGAAATTCGGCATTACCGGATTTTCAACAAAGAGATATTTAAATTCAGTAACAGTAATAACACCTTCACATCTAGCTTCATTCAAAATTTTGAACAAATTTAGTTTAAGGCTGGATAGGGGATTATAAGTAAATCGGAGATATTGTTCCTTTTCTAATAATTGTCTTTTTACTTCCATGCAGTATAGAGTTTCATCCCAAAGGACAACATTTGCCCCCTTTATCCGCAGGTTTTATCACTACATTGGGAGCTTCCTTGAGCTCTTTTAGAGCTTTCCTTTCCTTTTTTTGATGCACTATATAAGGTATATTATATGACTTAATTTGGGCATTGGATTTATGTGCCTAATAAAAGGGTTCTTTCTGTTAGTCAATGTATATTGGCAATGTATACTGTTTTTGAAATGTATCAAATGTACATACTGATGTTACTATATCCCCAATAATTTGAGGTATATATATCCAACATTTTACCTTATGATATGCGTCATTATTATGTGACCATAATAAAAATTCATATTTTTATTGCTTAAAAGAGTGCTTGATTCCCTATTTTTTTGATGGTACATTTATCAAGATGTCCCATTCTTTTTTCTTATAGTTTCTGTTTACATATATATATATATATATATATATATACATATATACACACATATAAACACATATATAAAAGTACATTGGAGCCCTTTGCAGTGAAGTAGATGAAAACATGTAAAAGCCTATTAACACAATATTCATAAGTAATAAAGTGTTATCCTGTGTATTTACTGTAAATATTTCATGTTCCAATGTTCTTCACATAGCAGAATATGTTCTAAGTATTTATTAATAGATATTCTTATATATATATATATATATATATATATATATATATATATATATATATATATCTATACCTATATATAATCATCTATATATATATATATATATATATATATATATATTGTTCCAAAATACCATCATATATATAGAAATATTTATATATTTATGTATAAATAGAACATATTCTGCTATGTGCAGAACGTTGGAATGTGAATTATTCATATTTTAATTTCAGGTTAACGCACATGAGAATATGCGATTGGGTTTGCGTGCGAGTTATGTGCTAGGGTTTTTCCCCACTTTTTTTGCTCCATTGACTGTTACGGGGGAATACGTGAAAACATTTACAATATTCTAAGTTCAGCTTTTTGCGTTTGTCGGGGTAGCGCGTGAGCGAAAACAGATTACTTTCAATTTATAATACGAATGCAACCCGAAGTACGCAAAAAAGCTTACTTCTAGCGCAGTTAATGCTCCACTTATTATCTAGCCCTAAATTGTAAAGATCTAACAAAAGATTAACATTTCAATCCAGCCACAGCATTTTAGGGAATGCAGCATATTTGAAATACAGCTCACTGTTATCATGCCTCTATATAATAAGTGTTCCTTACAGCTGGTTATACCGGCCAGCTGTTAAGGATCCTATGACTCATGATCTAATCAGAACAAGCCCCAATTAATTCAAATTCATTGTAAAGCAGTAATATCTGTATTCCTAAATGTGTATATCAGTTGGTTTTGAACTTTTTCAGGAAAAGTTTTAATAAAGGTGAGACATTTACATCTTGTTCATTGTTCATGTAAGTGTCATATTCTATTTTTTTGAAAATAAGGTTACTTTCCACTAAAATTTATATATTTATAATTTTCCAATCTGGGCCACTTTCCTGCTCATCTCATTAAAAAAAAAAATTTGCTCTAACTTAAAATTACATTTTTTATTTAAACTCTTACTTAGCCAAAACTCAATTCTAAGCCAAAACTGTTTAATGTTTGGGCAGTTCCATATCATATGTAATAAATATGCACCTAAATATTATTTTTTTTTACAAATACCAAAGTGTGGGTTCCTCCATAATCATCCTTTTTTAGGAGTATAATATATTCTGTAAAGAAGCTGTAAGGGAGATTCTCTCCCTGTGGAGGAAAATTTAACCTTTTCTTTTCTCTTAATAGACCTCTTATAAGTGTCTGCATGAATTTCATTATCGCTTTTTATTTTTTGTATAGAAACATTTTTGTAATATGTAGATACATTATTGTGATGGATAATGTTATATTGATGAAATAATTATTTCTTGTTATTGTTTATGTTATTTTCTTTTCCTATTTTTGTTGTGTATAATCTATACTTTGAATAAAAATGAAAAAAAAGAGAAAAAACTGTCCCTAAGATAGAACTTGCTGTGATCTGAGATATTATTGCAAAAAAAAATCCAGCATGTCTGCAGAAAGAATGGAACACTTTCAGGAGCTGCTGGTGTTTTCGTTTTGCTGCTCTGCTTCACATCAGGCTGTTCTCTTCAAACAGCGCTGTGCTCTGGCTACATTGTGTAAGTTTTCCTTAACACAGTACAGCAAAGCACTGTTTAAACAGTCAAGTACAGAGCAGAGCTGCAAAGCGGCAGCACACTGATTGATGACAGGCTATCAGGGATTTTTTCAACCCCTTAGTCTTTCTCAGTCTGCAAAGCTGTTACTACTGAATGTAAGACGTTCTTGTGAGCAATGTGCATTTGTATTACTACATTTTTACCTTATATATTAAGATACCAAGAGCAAAGTAATTCAAGAGACATTTGAAAAACTTAATTTTTTTCCCTTCGGTAGCTGAGTAGCTGATTTGAAATGCACTTTTTAAATGCTGCAATCGATACTATAATCACGTTTGTAACGTGCCCGTCGTTGTTGCCAACTGAATGTTGGCAGTGCGAAGCCTCATCCATGTGGATTTTGAAAATGGCAGGGTGGTGAAAGAATCCACTGAATGTTGACAGTGCGAGGTAGCCAACAGAATGTTGGCTGCACGCAGCCAAAAGAAAGAATCCACTAAAGGTGGATTATTTCACCATCCTGCCATGTTCGGAATCCACTGGGATGCAGCAAAGACAAATGAAGCATTACAAAAAAATAAAAATACCCGCCGCAATAAGTATTAAAAATAAAAATATAACCGCCCACGATAAGTATTAAAAAAAAAACCCTAACATTCCGCAATAAGTAATAAAAAAACAAAAATAACCGCCCGCACGAAGTACTAATAAAAAAAATAAAATAAAATACCCAGTAAAATTATTAACCACTAAATCCACCAACCACAACATCGAAAACTACCTAATACATCTATTAACCCTTAATCCGCCAACCCCCCACAACGCATTAAACCTAATTTACCTATTAACTCCTAAACCGCCAACCCCCACAATGCAAAAAACTAATTTAATGACTAAGCCCCCTAACCTAACACCCCCTAAATTAACCCCTTAATTACATTAAAAAACTACATTACAATTAAAATAAAAAAAATTACATTAATCTAACATTACAAAAAATAATAAACAACACTATCCAAAATAAAAAAATTAAACCTAATCCCTATAAAAATACAAAAGCCCCCAAAATAAAAACACCCCCTAATCTAAGAATAAACTACCAATAGCCCTTAAAAGGGCTTTTTTAGGGCATTGTCCTAAAGAAATCAGCTCTTTTACATAACAAATAAACAAAGTCTTCCCTAACAGTAAAGCCACCCACCCACCAACCCCCCCCAAAATAAAAAAAACCTAACACTAATAAACCTAAACTACCCATTGCCCCTAAAGGGGCATTTGTATGGGCATTGCTCTTAAAAGGACATTCAGCTCTTTTTTACTGCCCTTAAAAGGGCATTCAGCTCTTTTGCAAAAAATCCCCCCAAAAATAAAAAAAAAACTAACACTAAAGCTCCAAATAGGCACTCACGGTTTCAGAAGTTCGACGAACGTCATCTTCCAGGCGGGTCCATAATCTTCATCCACAGCGAAGGTCCGGAGCGGTCTTCCCAGATGTTGTGGTCTTCCCAGATGTGTGTGTAGTGAAGGCAGTGCGAAACGGAGGTCCGGAGCAGTCTTCCGAGATGTGGCGATCCTCTGCGGTGGTCCTAGGCGAAGGCAAAGAGGTTCCTCTTCATGGGATCGTCTGCCGCATACTGAAGATTGAATTCAAGGTAACCCATATTTATTGGGTTACCTTGCATTCCTATTGGCTGACATTTTCTAAATCAGCCAATAGGATGAGAGCTACTGAAATATTTTGAAAAATTCAGCCAATAGGAATGCAAGGTACTCCAAATTGATTGCGGTACCTTGCATTCAATATTCAGTATACAACGGACATCGGATGAAGAGGAGCCTCCACCACTGCTGCAAGGTCCGCCGCCACCGAGGCCTGCCGCCACCACAGATGACCAGTGACCACCACCGAGGATCACCACATCTGGGAAGACTGCTCCGGACCTATTTTCGCTACCTTCTCTCCAACAAATAGGTACTCATGGTTTCAGAAATCCGGCGGAGAAGCTCTTCTTCTAGGCGGGTGCATCATCTTCATCCACAGCGAAGGTGGTGCGGAGTGGAGATCCGGAGCGGTCTTCCCAGATGTGGTGATCCTCGACAGTGGTCATCGGTGGTCTTCGGCGAAGGCATGGAGGTTCCTCTTCATGCGATCGTCCACCGCACACTAAAGATTGACTTCAAGGTTCCCCATATTTATTGGGTTACCTTGCATTCCAATTGGCTGAAATTTTCAAAATCAGCCAATAGGATGAGAGCTACTGAAATCTCATTGGCAAATTTGAACAGATAATAGGATTTCAGTAGCTCTAATCCTATTGGCTGTCTTGAAAAATTCAGCCTATAGGAATGCAAGGTGCCCCAAATTGATTGTGGTACCTTGCATTCATTATTCAGTATTCGACAGACATCGGATGAAGAGGAGCCTTCATGCCACCAAGGACCACCGCCGCCGTGAGGACTGCCAACGCCGAGGACTCCTGCCACAGATGACCGCCGCAGAGGATCGCCACATCTGGGAAGACTGCTCCGGACCTCCACTCCACGCTGCCTTTGCTGTGGATGAAGATGATGGACCCACCTGCAAGAAGACCTTCTCTGCGGGACTAATTTTTTAGTTTTTTTTTTTTTTTTTAGATTAGGGGTTTTAGGAAATTTCAAAAAGAGCTGAATGCCCTTTTAAGGGCAGTGAAAAACAGCTGATTGCCCTTTTAAGGGCAATGCCCATACAAATGCCCCTTTAGGGCAATGAGTAGTTTAGGTTTATTAGTGTTAGTTTTTTTTATTTTGGGGGGTTTGGTGGGTAGGGGGTTTTACTGTTAGGTGCGACTTTGTTTATTTTTAATGTAAAAGAGCTGATTTATTTAGGGCAATGTCCTACAAAAAGTCCTTTTAAGGGCTATTGGTAATTTAGTATTAGATTAGGCGGTGTTTTAATTTTGTTGGGGATTTCTTATTTTTATAGGGGTATTATTTTAGGTTTCATTTTACTATTTTGGATAGCTTTGTTTATTTTTTTACTTTTTTATTTTTTGTAGCTTGGGGGTTGCATTTTAAACAAATAGACTGCCCTCTGGGCAGACTTATTAACTAGTATATTATAAAACTTAAAACAATTCTCAGTTTAATCAACACATTGTAATTGAACTGGTACAGAAAAATGTTCACTAAAAAAATCTCATCACAAACAGTGAACAAAGTTCTGCCTCTGGGGCCTTTGGTGCTAATTCTAATGCCTGTCACATGGTCTAAGGGAGAGGCATAATCAGTCATAGTTGTAATCACTAGAAATATAACAATAGATGCAAAAATCAATGCTAATTGCTGTAGTTCCACCGGTACGCCTACAAATATAATATTTGGAAGATAAGAGGGCACTTAAAGGGACAGTAAAGTCAAAATTAAACTTTCATGATCCACAAAGAGCATGTGGTTTTAAACAACTTTCCAATGTACTTATATTATCTAATTAGCTTTGTTCTTCTGGTATCCTTTGTTGAAAAGCATACCTTGGTAGGCTCAGGAGTCACAATGCACTACTGGGAGCTAGTTGCTAAATGGTGGCTGCTGATATATGCGTTTTGTCATTGACTCACCTGATGTGTTCAGCTAGCTCCCTGTAGTGTATAGCTGCTCCTTCAACAAAGGATACAACTAGAATAAAGCACATTTAATATTAGAAGTAAACTGGAAAGTTATTTGCATGCTCTATCTGAATCATGAATGGAAAAAAAAGTTTTCCTATCCCTTTAAATCTCACCTTCAAAGAATTTCTAGCTGTTGTAACAAGTGAGACATTTGAGTTTACTGCTATATAACTTACTACACATCTGTCTTCTATTCTAGACAATGAGATCTTAACAGGTCTCAAATAATAGGTTTTCAGCATACCCTGGTAAACACCTAGGGGCCGAATTATCAAAGGGCGAACGGCCCCTGATGCCCCTCCGGAAACAGCAGTTAAGAAGCAGCGGTTTAAAGACCGCTGCTCCTTAACTGGTCCGCCTGCTCTGAGTGGCGGACAGCAATCAACCCGATCAAATACGATCGAATTGATTGACACCCACTGCTAGCAGAATTGCACAAGCAGTTCACAAAAACTGCTTCTGCAATGATAAATGCTGACAGAGTATGCTGTCGGCATTCATCGATGTCTGTCGGACATGATACGCTGAGAGGATCATGTCGGACAGACCGATGATAAATTGGCCCCATAGGGTTAGTTATATTTGCATAAATAATTATGCTGCATAATTAAGGAACTTTGCAGAGACTGATTGTAAGTAATAGTTTATTTAAAATTAGATTTCATGAGACGTGGAAAAGGTTTCACCATAATACTCATGTATTTCTACACTATGTTTTATCATCTACACTGAACTAAATGTTAAAAATAACCACCATGCTGGTAAAGTACTGTCCAATGTCTGACGTTGTACAGCATTCACAATGTAAAGCACTGAGTAAGAAATGGTATTGATTATTCATGGCACATATCAACAATTATCCACTTCTTTATAAAGAATATGTGTATAAAATAAAAAACATTTAGGACCAGATTACACGTGGAGCACTAATTTATGGCACGCCCGTAAACGGGCAAATTCTCACATTTACGGGCACACAATAAATAACCATCAATTACAAGTTAGCACTCAGAAAATTAACCAGAGATCAGATCTCTGGTTAATTTTCTAAATGTGCCCCAATTGCCCCCAAATGTAAGTGTGGTGTTCTTTATTAAAAAATAAAAATAGTAGCATCTACTTTTACATTGTGGTCTTTTTACCTTTTCAATAAATATATTTGTATATGCTTATATACATATATATTTATGTGTTGATATGTGTATATATATATTTACATTTGCCGTCCATCTTTGCGTGGCTTACCACCTTCGCTGCGCTAGGTTCTCTGCCTAATGGCATGAGAAGGAGGCTCGCATTGGAGTCTATCGGCTAGATTTAGAGTTTTGTCGGTAAGGACCCGCGTAGCTAACGCTGGCTTTTTTCTGGCCGCACCATAAAAATAACTCTGGTATTGAGAGTCCACAGAAAGGCTGCGTTAGGCTCCAAAAAAGGAGCGTAGAGCATATTTAACGCAACTGCAACTCTCGATACCAGAGTTGCTTACGGACGCGGCCAGCCTCAAAAACGTGCTCGTGCACGATTCCCCCATAGGAAACAATGGGGCTGTTTGAGCTGAAAAAAAACTAACACCTGCAAAAAAGCCGCGTTCAGCTCCTAACGCAGCACCATTGGTTCCTATGGGGAAACACTTCCTACGTCTGCACCTAACACTCTAACATGTACCCCGAGTCTAAACACCCCTAACCTTACACTTATTAACCCCTATTCTGCCGCCCCCGCTATTGCTGACCCCTGCATATTATTATTAACCCCTAATCTGCCGCTCCGTAAACCGCCGCTACTTACATTATCCCTATGTACCCCTAATCTGCTGCCCCTAACATCGCCAACCCCTATATTATATTTATTAACCCCTAATCTGCCCCCCTCAATGTCGCCTCCACCTGCCTACACTTATTAACCCCTAATCTGCCGAGCGGACCTGAGCGCTACTATAATAAAGTTATTAACCCCTAATCTGCCGACTGGAGCTCACCGCTATTCTAATAAATGTATTAACCCCTAAAGCTAAGTCTAACCCTAACAGTAACACCCCCCTAAGTTAAATATAATTTAAATCTAACGAAATTAATTAACTCTTATTAAATAAATTATTCCTATTTAAAGCTAAATACTTACCTGTAAAATAAATCATAATATAGCTACAATATAAATTATATTTATATTATAGCTATTTTAGGATTAATATTTATTTTACAGGTAACTTTGTATTTATTTTAACCAGGTACAATAGCTATTAAATAGTTAAGAACTATTTAATAGCTAAATTAGTTAAAATAATTACAAAATTACCTGTAAAATAAATCCTAACCTAAGTTACAATTAAACCTAAGACTATACTATCATTAAATTAATTAAATAAAATACCTACAATTACCTACAATTAAACCTAACACTACACTATCAATACATTAATTAAATACAATATCTACAAATAACTACAATGAAATAAACTAACTAAAGTACAAAAAATAAAAAAGAACTAAGTTACAAAAAATAAAAAAATATTTACAAACATAATAAAAATATTACAACAATTTTAAACTAATTACATCTACTCTAAGCCCCCTAATAAAATAACAAAGCCCCCCAAAATAAAAAAAATGCCCTACCCTATTCTAAATTACTAAAGTTCAAAGCTCTTTTACCTTACCAGCCCTGAACAGGGCCCTTTGCGGGGCATGCCCCAAGAAGTTCAGCTCTTTTGCCTGTAAAAAAAAACATACAATACCCCCCCCAACATTACAACCCACCACCCACATACCCCTAATCTAACCCAAACCCCCCTTAAATAAACCTAACACTAAGCCCCTGAAGATCATCCTACCTTGTCTTCACCATACCAGGTTCACCGATTGGTCCTGGCTCCAAAATCTTCATCCAACCCAAGCGGGGGCTGGCGATCCATCATCCGGTGGCTGAAGAGGTCCAGAAGAGGCTCCAAAGTCTTCATCCTATCCGGGAAGAAGAGTAGATCCGGACCGGCAACCATTATCTTCCAACCGGCATCTTCTATCTTCATCCGATGAGGACCGGCTCCATCCTGAAGACCTCCACCGCGGACCCATCTTCATCTGGCGACGTCCAACTGAAGAATGACGGTTCCTTTAAGGGACGTCATCCAAGATGGCGTCCCTCGAATTCCGATTGGCTGATAGGATTCTATCAGCCAATCGGAATTAAGGTAGGAATATTCTGATTGGCTGATGGAATCAGCCAATCAGAATCAAGATCAATCTGATTGGCTGATTGGATCAGCCAATCGGATTGAACTTGATTCTGATTGGCAGATTAGGGGTTAATACTATTTATTATAGGGTTAGTGAGGCGGATTAGGGGTTAATAACTTTATTATAGTAGCGCTCAGGTCCGCTCGGCAGATTAGGGGTTAATAAGTGTAGGCAGGTGGAGGCGACGTTGAGGGGGGCAGATTAGGGGTTAATAAATATAATATAGGGGTCGGCGGTGTTAGGGGCAGCAGATTAGGGGTACATAGCTATAATGTAGGTGGCGGCTCTTTGCGGTCGGCAGATTAGGGGTTAATTATTGTAGGTAGCTGGCTGCGACGTTGTGGGGGGCAGGTTAGGGGTTAATAAATATAATATAGGGGTCGGCGATGTTAGGGCAGCAGATTAGGGGTACATAAGGATAACGTAGGTGGTGGTCGGCAGATTAGGGGTTAAAAAAATTAAATCGAGTGGCGGCGATGTGGGGGGGCCTCGGTTTAGGGGTACATAGGTAGTTTATGGGTGTTAGTGTACTTTAGAGTACAGTAGTTAAGAGCCTTATGAACCGGCGTTAGCCCAGAAAGCTCTTAACTACTGACTTTTTTCTGCGGCTGGAGTTTTGTCGTTAGATTTCTAACGCTCACTTCAGACACGACTCTAAATACCGGAGTTAGAAAGATCCCATTGAAAAGATAGGATACGCAAATGACGTAAGGGGATCTGCGGTATGGAAAAGTCGCGGCTGAAAAGTGAGCGTTAGACCCTTTTTTGAGTGACTCCAAATACCGGAGGTAGCCTAAAACCAGCGTTAGGAGCCTCTAACCCTGGTTTTCACGGCTACCGCCAAACTCCAAATCTAGGCCTATGGAAGCGCGGTATTACTAAGTGGAGCTCCACTTGTAATCTGGCCTTTAATAGTGTTATTTGAAAAACCTACATTGTTTTGCTGACTACTAACTTAACACGTAAAAAAATAATTCTTATGCAACTCTATCTTATCTACACTAATGTGTCCTGTTAGAAAGAGATGTTAAACTGTGAAAAATAAATATGGAAAATATGTTTTTTGTTTTTTTTTTGCTAAAGGATTTCATTTCTGAGTTGACTCTTTATTAACCCCTTAATGACCACAGCACTTTTCCATTTTCTGTCCGTTTGGGACCAAGGCTATTTTTACATTTTTGCAGTGTTTGTGTTTAGCTGTAATTTTCCTCTTGCTCATTTACTGTACCCACACATATTATATACCGTTTTTCTCGCCATTAAATGGACTTTCTAAAGATACCATTTTTTTCATCATATCTTATAATTTACTATAAAAAAAATTATAAAATATGAGGAAAAATGGAAAAAAACACACTTTTTCTAACTTTGACCCCCAAAATCTGTTACATATCTACAACCAGCAAAAAACACCCATGCTAAATAGTTTCTAAATTTTGTCCTGAGTTTAGAAATACCCAATGTTTACATGTTCTTTGCTTTTTTTGCAAGTTATAGGGCAATAAATACAAGTAGCACTTTGCTATTTCCAAACCAATTTTTTTCAAAATTAGCGCTAGTTACATTGGAACACTGATATCTGTCAGGAATCCCTGAATAGCCATTGACATGTATATATTTTTTTTTAGTAGACATCCCAAAGTATTGATCTAGGCCAATTTTGGTATATTTCATACCACCATTTCACCGCCAAATGCGATCAAATACAAAAAATTGTTCACTTTTTCACAAATTTTTTCACAAACTTTCGGTTTCTCACTGAAATTATTTACAAACAGCTTGTGCAATTATGGCATAAATGGTTGTAAATTCTTCTCTGGGATCCCCTTTGTTCAGAAATAGCAGGCATATATGGCTTTGGCGTTGCTTTTTGGTAATTAGAAGGCCGCTAAATGCCACTGCGCACCACACGTGTATTATGCCCAGCAGTTAAGGGGTTAATTAGGGAGCTTTTAGGGAGCTTGTAGGGTTAATTTTAGCTTTAGTGTAGTGTAGTAGACAACCCCAAGTATTGATCTAGGCCCATTTTGGTATATTTCATGCCACCATTTCACCGCCAAATGCGATCAAATTAAAAAAAAACGTAAAATTTTTCACAATTTTAGGTTTCTCACTGAAATCATTTACAAACAGCGTGTGCAATTATGGCATAAATGGTTGTAAAAGCTTCTCTGGGATCCCCTTTGTTCAGAAATAGCAGACATATATGACTTTGGCGTTGCTTTCTGGTAATTAGAAGGCCGCTAAATGCTGCTGCGCCTCACACGTGTATTATGGGTAGCAGTGAAGGGGTTAATTAGGGAGTTTGTAGGGAGCTTGCAGGGTTAATTTTAGCTTTAGTGTTGAGATCAGCCTCCCACCTGACACATCCCACCCCCTGATCCCTCCCAAACAGCTCCCTTCCCTCCCCCACCCCACAATTGTCCCCGCCATCTTAAGTACTGACAGAAAGTCTGCCAGTACTAAAATAAAAGGGTTTTTAAAAATAATAAAACATTTTTTTAGCATATTTACATATGCTACTGTGTAGGATCCCCCCCTTAGCCCCCAACCTCCTTGATCCCCCCCAAAACCGCTCTCAAAGCCTCCCCTCTGCCTTAATTGGGGCCATCTTGGGTACTGGCAGCTGTCTGCCAGTACCCAGTTTGCAAAAAAATATGGGGTTTTTTATTATTTTGCCCGGTTTTTCTGTAGTGTAGCTTCCCCCTCCCCACAGACCAACCCCCACCACCTAACTGATTGTATTTTTTATCTAATTTGTTTATTTAATTTCTGTGTTTGTTTTCATTTTACTACAAAACATTTTCTGTGTGTAGCGGTTCCCACCCGCTCCCTCCCCGTGCACGCGCCCGCCCCCACCCTCCCGTGCACGTGCGCGCGTCAGTGCGCGCCCCCTCGCATCCCCGCCCACGATCCCGCCCCCCTCCACATCACGAGGGCCATCGATGGCCGCCACCCACCTCCCGGTCCGGCTCCCACCCACCAACTAAGTAAGCCACCGATCTCCGGTGCAGAGAGGGCCACAGAGTGGCTCTCTCTGCACCGGATGGCTTAAAAATGTTATTGCAGGATGCCTCCGTATCGAGGCATCACTGCAATAACCGGAAAGCAGCTGGAAGCGAGCAGGATCGCTTCCAGCTGCTTTCCACACCGAGGACGTGCAGGGTACGTCCTCAGGCGTTAACTGCCTTTTTTTTGAGGACGTACCCTGCACGTCCTCGGTCGTTAAGGGGTTAAAGCTTGGCATGAATGAAAATACTCTACACCCAGCATTAACCAAATAAAGTAGCTGAGGATCACTCATCCAGGATTGCACAGGGTTGAGATGTTTTTTTCATAATATTTACATGTGCAAAAACAAAGTGCTCTAATGTGTAAGAGCCTTTTATTATTGCATTATTGTTTGCCTATAACTCTGTGTTTAACCCCTGCAAAGGGTTTAGCCACATAGTTAAATTCAACTCCAGAGCAGCAATGCACTACTGGGAACTAGGTAAACAATCTGGTGAGCCAATGACAAGAGGCATATGTGTGTAGCCAAAAATCACCAGCTAGTTCAGACTTGTGCATTGCTGCTCCTGTATATATTTTTCAACAAAGGACAAAAAGAGAATGAATACAATAATCTAATTGAAAAGGTTGTTAAAATTGCATGTTCTAGCTAAACCATGAAAGTCTTATTTTATATCACTTTAATGGAACATCCTAATGTGAACATTCCATGCTCTAAGCTGTAAGATTTTGTCATTTTTATACTACTGAGGGTAGATAAATAAGGGGTCAATCACAATCTGTCAGCTAAGAACTTTCTGACTATTTTACTGGCTCAAAAGGCCACTTTTTGATTAGCTGTTATCACAATAGCGTGTTTTCAGTTCTTTCCCGCACCCATGATCATGTTTTCGGCTCCACGCTAAAAGCCCTATTTTCAATATGGGGCAGAAAAGTTCTCAGTGATCATAATCCCTTTTTGATAGACTTTTCAACACCTTTTTGACACCAGTTTTGACTTTTCAAATTTGACAAATCAATGCACTTAAAAAAGCCCCCAGAATAGTATTCCAAGACTATAGAATTAGTCTATTATCTTGTGCATGCAAAATAGCCACTTGAGACAATGTAGAGTTGTATGAAAAAACAAGGTATTGATTTATGAAAGTTCATCACTATTGTATAGGCTGTATATAGTGGACAGGGTGCAAAGGTGGGTTCAAAAGGAACATATTTAATTTATCCTCACCAATACTTTGCCATCTGAATGTAATTTGTATCTCGGCATTATGGGCATACTGGTCATGATTGCTTAATTACTATAATGTCACTTTTAATATTTGACAAGTATTGTTTGTTACAGTATTTGTATCTATTGTTTGTAAATGTACTGTTTTCAGTTTAGCATAATCTTAAAGCAAGATGGAGACTACTGGGCATGTGCATTTTTGCCTATTGGCACTAAGTAAATTGAGAATATGGTGGCCACAAGATGCCTTTGGTAATTTTCGGAGCCAGGTTTATTCTTGTGAAAGTGCAACACACCAAGATCTGTCCTGCACTTTAACAAGAATAAATCCAGCTCCAAATATTGTCAAATGCGGCTTGCGGCTGCCACTTTTGTTATTCGTTTAGCACTGAAAAGCATGCCTACAGACTACGATGGCAATTTAACATGCTGTGAATGCAGTAGTTTCCACGTGAGCCATCAGGCTCGCCGGAAACATAAGTTAAGAAACAGTGGTCTAAAGACCGCTGCTCCTTAACTGGTCCGCCTGCTCTGAGCGGCAGACAGCAATCAACCCAATCAAATACGATTGGGTTGATTGACACCCCCTGCTAGAGGCCGATTAGCCACGAATTTGCAGGGGGCAGCATTGCACAAGCATTTCAATAGAAATGCTTGGGCAATGTTAAATGCCAACAGCGTATGCTGTCGGCATTTAACAATGTCGGGCAGAAATTATCCGCTACAGCGGATCATATCTGCCCGCATCTTAATAAATTTGCCCCTGCGGGTTTTGATTAGAAGAACTTATGATATCATCCTATAATAAATGTTAACATTACTGAAACTGTAAAGCATGAACTTACTCCTTCACAACATGCTATCTGCATAGAACATGTTCAAATGAAGTTGCACCTTCATGACCAGGTTTTTATAGGGGACACTCCTTCAAACACAATAGTACATTGTACAGTGCTTAGGGCCGATTTATCATGCCCCAAATGTGGCCGGATATATCTATTTCCGTGCGAGCCTTCAGGCTTGCCGGAAAGTCGGAAACAGGAGTTAAAAAGCAACAGTCCTTAACTCGTATGCCACCTCTGAGACGGCGTACAGCAATGAGCCGATCACATACGATTGGGTTGATTGACACCCCCTGCTAGCGGCCGATTGGCTGTGAATCTGCAGGGGGCAGTATTGCACAAGTAGTTCACCAGAACTGTTTGTGGAATGTTACATGCCAACAGCGTATGCTGTCGGCATTCAGCGATGTCGGGCGGACATGATCGCTACATCGGCCCCCTTGTGTCTACATTAATAAACTCCTAAATCGGATTACACATTCATGATGAACTTGATTTCAAAAACGTTGAGACTGCTGAAGTGATTTGTTGCCTTTTGAATTAACCACAATTGCTGAAATTGACCTTTCTAGAGACAAAGTTTTTGCTGTAGTGTAGAATTTTGAAATAATAGTCTTTTCATTTCCGGTCCATGTAAGGGATTGGAAACTTTTCATGATTCCATGCACAAATAATTGATCAAACAGTTAGGGCTAGATTACAAGTGGTGTGGTATTTTTTTTTTTCTCACCATCACAAAAATTCGGCTAGAGTTAAGCTTTTTTGCACTGGTCAGGTTGCGTTTGTATTACAACTTCCCAAAAAATTATTTTGCGCAAGCGGTAACCCGAATAGTGCAAACATTCGAACAAGTTTTCACATGTGCGTGCATGTATTTCTCCATAGAAATTAATGGAGAAAATTTTTTTTGAAAAAACCTAACACCCGAGATCGTGCAAACACGATTGTATTTTCACATTCCAAGTTAATGGAGAAAAAATATTTTTTAAAAAAAAACACCCATTGCGCAAACATCATAGCATATTCACATTGGGGCTGAATCAGCCAATCAGATTCAAGTTCAATCCGATTGGCTGAAACAATCAGCCAATCGGATTGAACTTGAATCTGATTGGCTGATTCAATCAGCCAATCAGATTTTTCTACCTTAATTCCGATTGGCTGATTTTTGTAACTTAGCTTTTTTTATTTTTTGTACTTTAGTTAGTTTATTTAATTGTATTTAATTGTAGTTATTTGTAGCTAATTAATTTAATTAATTTAATGATAGTGTAGTGTTAGGTTTAATTGTAACTTAGGTTAGGATTTATTTTACAGGTAATTTTGTATTTCTTTTAGCTAGGTAGTTATTAAATAGTTAACAACTATTTAATAACTATTCTAACTAGCTAAAATAAATACAAAGTTACCTGTAAAATAAAAATAAATCCTAAGATAGCTACTAATATAATTATTATTTATATTATAGCTATATTAGGGTTTATTTTAAAGGTAAGTATTTAGTTTTAAATAGGATTAACTTAGTTAATAAGATAAATATTATTTAGATGTATTTAATTAATATTTAAGTCAGGGTTAGGGTTAGACTTAGGTTTAGGGGTTAATAATTTTATTACAGTGGCGGCGGTGTAGGGGGGGAAAAATAGGGGTTAATAAATGTATTATAGGTGCGACGGTGAAGGGGGGGCAGATTAGGGGTTAATAAATTTAATATAGGTTGCGGCGGGGTCCGGGAGCGGTGGTTTAGGGGTTAAACTATTTATTTAGTTGCGGTGGGGTCCGGGATCAGCAGGATAGGGGTTAATAACTTAATTCTAGGTGGCGGCGGTATAGGGGGGCAGGATAGGGGTTAATAGGTATAATGTAGGTGGCGGCGGGGTCCGGGAGCGGCGGTTTAGGGGTTAATCAGTTTATTAGAGTGGCGGCGGGGTCCGGGAGCGGCGGTTTAGGGGTTAATACATATATTATAGTTGTGGCGGGGACAGGGAGCGGCGGTTTAGGGGTTAATAAGTTTATTAGAGTGGCGGTGGGGTCCGGGAGTGGCGGTTTAGGGGTTAATACATATATTGTAGTTGCGGCGGGGACAGGGAGCGGCGGTTTAGGGGTTAATAAGTTTATTAGAGTGGCGGCGGGGTCCGGGAGCGGCGGTTTAGGGGTTAATACATATATTATAGTTGCGGCGGGGACAGGGAGCGGCGGTTTAGGGGTTTATAAGTTTATTATAGTGGCGGCGGGGTCCGGGAGCGGCGGTTTAGGGGTTAATAAATTTATTATAGTTGCGGCGGGGTCCGGGAGCGGCGGTTTAGGGGTTACTAGGTATAATGTAGGTGGCGGTGGGCTCCGGGAGCGGCGGTTTAGGGGGTAATAACTTTATTTAGTTGCGGCGGTGTAGGGGGGGGGCAGATTAGGGGTGTTTAGACTCGGGGTACATGTTAGGGTGTTAGGTGCAGACGTTTCCCATAGGAATCAATGGGATGTCGGGCAGCAGCGAACATGAACTTTCCCTATGGTCAGACTCCCATTGATTTCTATGGGATCCGCCGCCTCCAGGGCGGCGGTTTGAAAACCAGGTACGCTGGGCCGGAAAAGTGCCGAGCGTACCTGCTAGTTTTTTGATAACTAGCAAAAGTAGTCAGATAGTGCCGATAGTGCCGCGCTTGTGTGCGGAACATCTGTAGTGACGTAAGAATCGATCTGTGTCGGACTGAGTCCGGCGGATCGAAGCTTACGTCACAAAATTCTACTTTTGCTGGTGTCTAGGGCTTGATAACTAAGGCGAATCAGCCTCGCCTCAAATACGATGCGGAATTCCAGCGTATTTGAGGTAGACACGTTGATAACTACCCCTCTAAGTCCCAATATAGAAAGGAAATGGTGCTCATGCATGAATTAAGAATACTACCACATAGGAGGATGGGTATGAAAGAATAACCATGCTCCGAAAGTATGCATATATAGCACTCTGGGCCCTAACTATAGGGCAGAAATTCCCTAACAGGATGAATAAAATTTAACCTTTATTGATAACAAAACTTAAAAAACAAAATTGTTTGGTAAAATGACATACAAAGTAAAATGTGCACCGATATCATTAATCAGTGTACTGAATTATATAGATCACTGTATAATAAAGTTTGGCCTAAATAAGTTCGCGATTAATGTGATCGAATAAGTAATGATCATAAATTGCTCTCAAATGGCTGAAATATGAGAAAACTCACATAGTAAGATACTCAATCACACAAGTGAGCTGAAAACTCTGTAGAATATGATGACCATATAGGTCAGGTCAATAGTGTTGATTCAAAGGGATTCTCTTTCAATAATTATGTATAGAAAGGGTATATAGAACTAAGATGGAACACAAATGGTATAGTGTTGCTCATACACAAGCATCACTTGAGTAACGTTAATCGTTCTATATATAAACTTGAGGATATATGAGTATCAGAGACCCCCCATAGTTATCAATATATTAGTTCCACATACTCTAGTATTTTCTGTTGTGATATTATGTAATGTTTCCATTAGATCCAAAGTCCTATATTGGCATGCATCAGATGGCTCATAACAAACTATAAAGGCTGATCATAGTGACTTCAGAGACTGTACTTATATATCAGCGTGCTTTAAGATATTATACGGAATATTTCCGTCTAGTCACGGCATAAGCGTGTCAGCTGGAATCACTCATTCATACCATAAGCTGTAACTAAAATGTATTATACCTATTTTAGTTACAGCTTATGGTTTGAATGAGTGATTCTAGCTGACACGCTTATGCCGTGACTAGATGGAAATATTCCGTATAATATCTTAAAGCACGCAGTAAAAGTCTAGTGCATGCTATATCGCAACTCTCAGAAGTTAATCATTGTTTTATGGTAACAGATGCAGCGGACATATGTATGCTAATCCCTGTGGTCTTTATTAGATCATAATAGCCTCAATATTATTACAATAATTTTGCTACCGTAGCTCTGACTATATTACATTTATTTAAAACTGAGTATTGCGATGGAGTAGTTTGATACTATTGCCAATATAGTGTTATTTATACCGATTCTAAAGGGTGCCTAACATAACTAGATATGCATGATACCAGCATTCCTTAAATATAATGATAACACTACTCTCTGGCTATGATAAATAATCCTCTATCGTATTGGTGACTAGACCAATTTATTTACATATACTCATATATTTACCTGAATTGCTAACAGCGGCATGTGAAAGCTTTCTTCATACAGACATAAAGGAGCGTGTGCAATTAACAGCATAACTAACTTTTATTCAATCGTAGCATATTATCACGGTTGTTATCAGATCTGTGCAGCATGTGAATAATAGTAACTCATATACACCCTGAGTGATATCAACAGTACATGTTGTCAGACATTCATACTGAACTTCATTAATATTGACATTACATGAGACTTTTTGACCTTTATTAGATGACGAAATGTTATGAGTGACATGTGAGTTTGGTTACTTATAATTGATACAAAACAAAATACTCTACAACTTTATTTGAAATTGATACTATGTCTTATGGACTGATGGGGAATTCAGTGTTAGTTGTAGAGGTTTCAAAATCAATACGACCAGCTTAGTGTTACTCACACTGATATACAGTACAGTCTCTGAAGTCACTATGATCAGCCTTTATAGTTTGTTATGAGCCATCTGATGCATGCCAATATAGGACTTTGGATCTAATGGAAACATTACATAATATCACAACAGAAAATACTAGAGTATGTGGAACTAATATATTGATAACTATGGGGGGTCTCTGATACTCATATATCCTAAAGATTATATATAGAACGATTAACGTTACTCAAGTGATGCTTGTGTATGAGCAACACTATACCATTTGTGTTCCATCTTAGTTCTATATACCCTTTCTATACATCATTTTTGAAAGAGAACCCCTTTGAATCAACACTATAGACCTGACCTATATGGTCATCATATTCTACAGAGTTTTCAGCTCACTTGTGTGATTGAGTATCTTACTATGTGAGTTTTCTCATATTTCAGCCATTTGAGAGCAATTTATGATCATTACTTATTAGATCACATTAATCGCGAACTTATTTAGGCCGAACTTTATTATACAGTGATCTATATAATTCAGTACACTGATTAATGATACTGGTGCACATTTTACTTTGTATGTCATTTTACCAAACAATTTTGGTTTTTAAGTTTTGTTATCAATAAAGGTTATATTTTATTTATCCTGTTAGGAAATTTCTGCCCTATAGTTAGGGCCCAGAGTGCTATATATATATGCATACTTTTGGAGCATGGTTATTCTTTCATACCCATCCTCCTATGTGATAGTATTCTTCTGATTGGTGCCTGGGTATCCTCTGTCCTTTCCTGGCACCACTTGCCGGTGATTTGCAGTGCTCCCAATAACCCCTTGAGAGGGATCAGTCAGATGCAGTGTAAAGCACTTCCTCCACAGTTTATACCCAGTACCTGTGCTCACTGTTGGCCATGAAAAGTCCAAACCACAAAAATTATTACAGGAGCACCAGAGTAGTGGGTAAAATTTCAAAACTTTATTTAGGTTCAATAGGGTATCATTACTCCTGGATAAAAAGTATAAAAATATATAAACAGATGAAAAAAGGCTGACCGGTTTCGGCTACTTCCTTACTCCTAGCCTGCATAAAACTGTTTGTTAACTTTCAGTTTAAAAACCCTCATCTGTTCTGCTATTGGGTTAGGGGCACACACTCCTCCCTTGCTTGCACCAATCAAACGTGTTTCATATCACACCTATTTAACCCTACCGGACCGCCCCATACAAATCATCAACAGTTTTAACATAAATGCTAAAAATAAAAGGAATACCACGTAATCGCAGTGCATTATAAGCCAATTTCTATAGGTGTTAGGCTAACCTTAATCGCTACACTCTCTGTAATGTCGGCCCGTTTTTAAACCTAGCTAATTCAATGCTGCCTGATTTGTTTACATTCTCTTCCTTGATATGCTAGCCACTTCCCGAACTGTTTTATTTCACCAATCTAGATCAAATGTGACACATCAGCTGTGGAGCTACATTCCGAGCCACTCAAGGTCGGCTCCTGTCAAATGTAGCGTAGTTCCGTGTTAAGAATGACTCTCATTGGTCCAATATCGAGTGCATCAGCCAATCGTGCTGCACACTCACTTGCGCTTTCACGAACTGATGTGTCTCATTGATCACAGATATAGCCTGCCACGCTACTAGAACGTTTGCCATATTCTTAATTAAACTACAAAGCTTTACCCATTTTTGGGATGACCTTATTATTTATTCTACTTTTGTCAAACATATGTATGTTTAAAAATATATTAATTACTCATAGTTATGTATAATTCTACTCCTCCTGGCTCATATAAAGCCCCGGATTAAAGACCTTTTCCATTTCTTATCATTCTGCTTGATTGAATAATGGTCCCAACAAACCTCTATATTGTTGTACAACTATGTTGTTGTCTCCACAGTACCTATGAACTAGTCTGCTTCCAAATGACAAACGATATTTGGGTAAAGTATTGTTGTAGAGATAATGTTAGCATCTATAATCGAATAACCATAACTTTAAAGGACTTGAGTATTAAGTTAAGAATATACATACTACCCTAGTTTTACAAATATTAAGAATACTCGACTTCATAGTGAAACCATATCTCAAACGTATCCTATAAGGGATGGAACTGAGGACTTATGAGTATTTATTATTTTTACATAAAGATTCCATGAATATGTACAATTTAGTACAACCTGACCTACCTCTCTACAAATTTAGTATACTACTTACATGTAGTATGGACTCCTTCACTCTAGATACTCGGGGCTACCAGAAGTTTATCAGGTCATATTCGGAATTGAGACCCTCTGGAACTCTCGTTCTCAAACGAAAAATCCAGAAGGCCTCACGTTCCCCCAATTTGCGGGTTCTATCCTCCCCTCTAGTTTGTATGGGTACCCTCTCTATAATTGTCCAAGCAAAAAATCTCACATCCTTCTGATGTGTAACTGAAAAATGGTTAATTAGGGCAGTTGTTAGAACAGCCGCCCTAATGTCAGCTAGGTGCTCCTTAATTCTGACCCTTGCCTCCCTAGTAGTGAGACCTACATATTGGAGGGCGCAATGTGTACACAAGATCAAGTATACTACAAAAGTTGACCGGCAGTTGAGGTACAAACTTTTTTGAAAATTCTCTCCTGTGACTAAGGAACTAAAGGAATCCCCTGTTGTCACTCTTTCACAGGCTTTACAGGCTAAGTGATTGCACCTATAGGTGCTGTTTAATCTCAACCAGGAGGATCTATCTGTTTGTTCCTTTCTCAGTCTCGTAGGGGCTATCATGTTGCCTATTGTTCTGTTTCTTTTATAGGTAAACCTGATACCCTCAGTTACTGTCTCTTTAAGAGCATCATCAGCTAATAAAAGCTGGAAATTACTCCTGATTATCTGACAAATCTGTGTATATTGTTGAGAATATTCTGTCGTGAATGAAATTTTGTTGTCAACGTTCTGTTTATTCCTCTTTTTGCTTTGTTTTAGAAGGTCATCTCTGCTAACCTTAGTGACAATATTTCTTTCTTTGATGACAATCGACCTTTGGTAACCCCTCTCCAACAGCCTGTGTGACAGTTCATCTGCTTGTTTCTCGTATATATTGTAGCTAGTACAATTCCTTTTTAAGCGGATGAACTGTCCTCTCGCTACACCCCTGAAAACTCTCCACGGGTGGCAACTTGAGGCATGTAGGAGCGAGTTCCCTAAAATAGGCTTTCTGTAAGTTTCTGTGGTTATCTTTTGACCTACACTTCCCATTAATGTGATATCCAAAAAATTTACTGAGTGTTCTTATATATCAGAAGTGAAGCTGCTGCCTACAGAGTTCTGATTGAGTCCCTCTACAAAGGCCTCTAGGTAATGCCTTGAGCCTTTCCAAATGAAAAGGAGGTCGTCAATGAAACGCCTGTACCACACTATCTCCTGCCTGAACGGATTCTGTTCTCCAAAGATGTGGGAGACCTCCCACCAACCCATAAAAAGGTTTGCATAGGAGGGGGCAAATTTAGCCCCCATAGCCGTCCCACCCCTCTGGAGAAAGAACTCTCCCTCAAACAAGAAATAGTTGTGGGTCAGGAGAAAACTGGTCACCCTTAAAATGTATTCTATAAACTCCTGATCACCAAAATATTTCTTAGAAAGAAATTTTTTTAGAGCCTCTAGGCCCTTTTCATGGGGTATGATAGAATACAAAACTTATCTATATACTAAAGGGCATGTTCACTGTCTTTTTGTCACTATACCTGTTTTATGGATAAATAAAAGCTAAATATTGATTTTACTGCGGCTCCAAAATTTTCTTTTTTCTAGAATACAAAGATCTCACATCAACTGTAAGCCATTTGAAGTTGCTCTGCCAAACCACTTCCGAGAGTAAATTCAAAACATGTTTTGTATCAGACAGGAAACTCCAAAGTGTGCTCACCAAAGGCTGCAGGATGCCATCCAGCCATTCTGACAGGTGCTCAAGAAAAGAACCTATTCCGCTCACTATTGGACTCCCCTGGACATTTTCTATGGACTTATGGACTTTGGGTAGGTGATTAAACACAGGAATGACCGGATTCTGTACCAGTAAATAAGCTTTTGTTTCCTGGTTAATATAACCCATCTCTACCCCATCGTCCACAAGGGAGACCAATTGTCGCTGAAACAACCGTGTCGGGTCTTGTAACAAAACTTCATAGTCTTGTTCTATTGTCAACTGTCTGAATGCTTCCTGTACAAAATCTTCCCTATTGAGGACTACAATTGCTCCACCCTTATCTGCTGACCTAATTATGATATTATTATTATTCTTTAGACCTTCCAATGCTTTTCGCTGTTTACGTGTGATATTAGGTTTTTGGCCCCTCTGTGTAACATATTGGAGCTTGGTTAGGTCACTTTCAACCCGTTTCTGGAACTTCTCCAAGAGGGGGCCCCTACTTTGTATAGGGTAGAACAAAGATTTGTTCTTTAGAAGCGGAGTTCTCAAACTCCTACTCCCTTCACATTCCTACTCCTCTTGGAGAGACTCCAGAACTTTAACATCACATAATTCTTGGAAATCTAAATAAGCAGTAGGGTTTCCTTCTATAAGTGTGCTATCAACAGAACCTGGACTCTCATTACTTGCATGATGATCATGAGTCCTGAAATACTTTCTCAAAGTCAGATTACAAATCATTTTATTAACATCCAGAAGAGTCCTGAACAAATTAAAATCCACAGTAGGCACAAAAGTTAAGCCTAAACTGAGAACCTCAAGTTCAGATATATTCAAAGCATAATGAGATAGGTTCATAACATTCAATCCCTGTAGTTGCCCCTCCTTTGGCCTCTCCTTTGGGGATAGCATCTCTGTTCTCTTGGTTATTGCTGTTGCTCTAGGTTTCCTCCCCCCCCTTCTAGTGCTTTTGGGGGTACCTGAAAAACCTGCTCCAGTTGAGATTTTTTAGTTTCACCTGTGTGCCTTTGTATCCCACCTGCCTGTGTGGGCTCTTCTCTATAGTGTGAAGTGGTGGGAGGAGGATCAGATCCTTTATTCTTCAAAATCGGGGGTAATCTATTCAGTCCCTCCTTTGGTCTCACCGAAGGTCCCTGGACCACCTGTTCTTCCCCTCCTGAGGACGAACCTTCATCCCAGGACTCTCCTTCACTCTCCTGAAAGTTCACACGTCTGTCTCTGTTGCCTCTGGATCTATTGCCTCCCCTTAGTCTGTTATGATAAGGGACTAGTTTATTCTGTTCTTTTCTTAGGGCAAACTGATCCCTCCTTTTCCAAATATAGACTCTGTTTAAGTTGTAGTCCTGTTGGTCCCTCAGGTACTTTGTGCGCTTGGCCTCAAGCAATGCTGTCTTGGCCTCTGCCAACACTCATTTTAAAGTGGCATCAAATTTTAGAAAACTAGGCTCTTCACTCCTCTTGTTTAGCTCGTCCTATAGTTCCTTTATTTTGACGGCTAGGTCATCTATTGCATTTAACTTAAATTCACAGATTAATTTCATCAATTTGAGAGAACACTGTGTGAGATGGTTGTTCCACTGTTCAATGAAGGACTTGTCATTTGTGAGAAAGGTTGGGAACTTGTTTAATATTAAGCCCCTGGGTATGAGGCCTAATTCCAAATATTTATTCAGCATGTTAATAACCCATTTCAATTGATCTTCCTTGAGCAGAAGATATTCAACCTCTTCAAAAAGAGTTATCAGGCTATAATTAGTTTTATCCAGGGAGAAAATTTAGTTACAGTCCCAAAATTGCCACATCCCTCTCCTTGGCTGTCCGTAGGGAAAATAGAACTGGTGACTTAGCTGTATTACTCTCACCCAGCATACTTTGAACTGTGGAGGATTGCTTAATTAGTGCCTACACCCTGAGCTCGGCCACAGCTCCAGCAAAAAATGCTTAATAACAACAAACAAACAGGGGAACAGGAACAGGTCGGGTGTGTGCACAATAATCTGTGATCAAATATTAACAAGTCTTTGCTACATACTGCATTGAAATGACTGACACCTGTGAATAATGAGGGAGTTCCCACAATCACCCCCACAATTCAGTTCCCAGGGGTAACACAAACAGACATCTGTAGGACAGAATTAGAATTTAAAAATGACTCACCACTTCCGGGTTTCTGGGTGAAATACCTTCCAAACTCAGATGCTGTAAACATGTGCAAAGGTATCCTTCTGCCGGTATGATCACCTTCTTCTGATTGGTGCCTGGGTATCCTCTGTCCTTTCCTGGCACCACTTGCCGGTGATTCGCAATGCTCCCAATAACCACTTGAGAGGGATCTGTCAGATGCAGTGTAAAGCACTTCCTCCACAGTTTATACCCAGTACCTGTGTCTGTTGACCATGAAAAATCCAAACCACAAAAATTATTACAGGAGCACCAGAGTAGTGGGTAAAATTTCAAAACTTTATTTAGGTTCAATAGGGTATCATTACCCCTGGGTAAAAAGTACAAAAATATATAAACAGATGAAAAAAGACAGACCGGTTTTGGCTACTGCCTTACTCCTAGCCTGCTTAAAACTGTTTGTTAGCTTTCAGTTTAAAAACCCTCATCTGTTCTGCTGTTGGGTTAGGGGCACACACTCCTCCCTTGCTTGCACCAATCAAACGTGTTTCATATCACACCTATTTAACCCTACCGGACTGCCCCATACAAATCATCAACAGTTCTAACATAAATGCTAAAAATAAAAGGAATACCACGTAATCGCAGTGCATTATAAGCCAATTTCTATAGGTGTTAGGCTAACCTTAATCGCTACACTCTCTGTAATGTCGGGCCGTTTTAAACCTAGCTAATTCTATGCTGCCTGATTTGTTTCCATTCTCTTCCTTGATGTGCTAGCCACTCCCCGAACTGAAAGCTAACAAACAGTTTTAAGCAGGCTAGGAGTAAGGCAGTAGCCGAAACCGGTCAGCCTTTTTTCATCTGTTTATATATTTTTGTACTTTTTACCCAGGGGTAATGATATCCTATTCAACCTAAATAAAGTTTTGAAATTTTACCCACTAATCTGGTGCTCCTGTAATAATTTTTGTGAATGGCAAAGGGCTCTAATGCACTTATGTCTATATATGTGTACAGCACTAATAACTTTGTATGAGTACTTTTATTTGGACTTCCAGAGATTGGACTATTGCTTAAAATTACAAGATTATATATATGCATATATATATATATATATATATATATATATATATATATACACACATATACACACATATTTTCTTTGCTGCTATATTCAGTCCCATATTAATCTTGTATATTTTTACTGATTATTCAAGCTAATCATGGCAGAACAGAATATGCCATTAATAACAGCTCCCATAGGGGTAATAAACAAAGACAGACACAGGCACATTCTAGTTTCAGCACTCAGAGGCAGTGAGACCATTTCTACTGACATTAGTAAAGAAGACCTAGCCACAGTATTCTCAGGACTGTAAACATTTAGATTTAAAGAGACAAACGTATGGTATGACATAGAGTTCTTAGAATTATACATCAAAGAGGAAAAAAATACCACAAGGCTTTTAAGAATGAAGAAATATCCATCCTTTGCCCTAGACTTACCTGAATTCATGGAGGAGTGAAATGGTACTTTGTTGTTCTGTTCCACTACCCTCATGAACCAACTTTTAAATCATAAGAAAAATGAGACAAATAATTCTTAATGAAATCAATAGGATTATGGAGGTTTTGAAACATTTTGAATCATTGAAAATATACAATCAGGTAGATTACAAGTTATGCGCAATAGAGGGTATTTAACAAATGCAAAAAAAGTTGCATTATTTCACCCTCCCTAGCACTGCCATTACAAGTTTTCAAACTGCTGGCTTGTGCGTGAGATATAGTTGCGTTGAGCTCCATACCGCACAAAATACAAACGCTGTTTTGATGTGCTTGTGCACGCTTTCCCCATAGACATCAATGGGGAGAGCATTTTAGAAAAAAAAACTAACACCTGCAATCGCGGAATGAAAAGCTCAGTAACACAGCCCCATTGATGTCTATGGGAAAAAAAGTTACGTTTAAACCTAACACCGCAACATAAAAACCACATCTAAACACCTCTAATCTGCCGCCCCCGACATCGCTAACACCTACATAATTATATTAACCCCTAATCTGCTGCTCCCAACATCGCCGCCACTATCAAAATGCATTAAACCCTATTCCACCTCTCCCCGTCACCACCGCCCCTATAATAAATGTATTAACCCCTAAACTGCAAGCCCCCCACAACAAAATATACTAAATTAAACTGTTAACCCCTAAACCGAAAGCCCCCACATCGCAATCAACTAATTTAAACTAGTAACCCCTAAACCTAACACCCCCCTAACTTTATATTAAAATTACAATTTCCCTATCTTAAATTAAATTAAAACTTACCTGTCAAATTAAAAAAAAATAAGTTTAAACTAACAATTAAACTAATATAACTATTAAACTAAAATTAAACTAACTCCCAATTAAATAAAACTAAAATACACATTAAAAAAATCCTAACACTACTATAAAAATTACAAAGTATCTAATTACAAAAAAGAAAAACATACACAAAATAACAAACTCTAAATTACAAAAAACAACAAACGAAATTATCAAAAATAAAAAAGAATTAAACCTAATAATAATAACCCTATAATAAATTAAAAAAGCACACACAAAATAAAAAACCCTTAGCCTACAATAAACTACCAATAGCCCTTAAAAGGGCCTTTTGTGGAGCATTGCCCCAAAGAAATCAGCTCTTTTACCTGTAAAAAAAACTACAAACACCCCCAACAGTAAAACCCACCACCCAACCAACCCCCCAAAATAATAAACCTAACTCTAACAAAAACCCTAGCAACCCATTGTCCTAAAAAGAACATTTGTATGGACATTGCCCTTAACCCCTTAATGACCGGACCATTTTTCAATTTTCTTACCCTTAATGACAATGGCTATTTTTACATTTCTGCAGTGTTTGCGTTTAGCTGTAATTTTCCTCTTACTCGTTTACTGTACCCACACATATTATATACCGTTTTTCTCGTCATTAAATGGAATTTCTTAAGATACCATTATTTTTATCATATCTTATAATTTACTAAAAAAAAATGATAAAATATGAGGAAAAAATGGAAAAAAACACACTTTTTCTAACTTTGACCCCCAAAATCTGTTACACATCTACAATCACCAAAAAACACCCATGCTAAATAGCTTATAAATTTTGTCCTGAGTTTAGAAATACCCAATGTTTACATGTTCTTTGCTTTTTTGCAATTTATGGGGCAATAAATACAAGTAGCACTTTGCTATTTCCAAACCACTTTTTTTCAAAATTAGCGCTAGTTACTTTGGAACCCTGATATCTGTCAGGAATACCTGAATATCCCTTTACATGAATATATTTTGTTTTAGAAGACATCCCAAAGTATTGATCTAGGCCCATTTTGGTATATTTCATGCCACCATTTCACAGCCAAATGCGATAAAAAAAAAAAAAGTTCACTTTTTCACAAATTTTGTCACAAACTTTAGGTTTCCCACTGAAATTATTTACAAACAGCTTCTGCAATTATGGCACAAATGGTTGTAAATGCTTCTCTGGGATCCCCTTTTTCAAAAATAACAGACTTATAGGGCTTTGTGGTTGCTTTTTGGTAATTAGAAGGCCGCTAAATGCAGCTACGCACCACACATGTTTTATGCCCAGGAGTGAAGGGGTTAATTAGGGAGCTTGTAGGGAGCTTGTAGGGTTAATTTTAGCTTTAGTGTAGTAGACAACCCCAAGTATTGATCTAGGCCCATTTTGGTATATTTTATGCCACCATTTCACCGCCAAATGCGAGCAAATAAAAAAAAAAAACTTTACATTTTTCACAATTTTAGGTTTCTCACTGAAATTATTTACAAACAGCTTGTGCTATAATGGCAGAAATTGTTGTAAAAACTTCTCTGGGATCCCCTTTGTTCAGGAATAGCAGACTTATATGGCTTTGGCGTTGCTTTTTGGTAATTAGAAGGCCGCTAAATGCTGCTGTGCACCACACGTGAATTATGCCCAGCAGTGAAGGGGTTAAATTAGGTAGCTTGTAGGGAGCTTGCAGGGTTAATTTTAGAGATCAGCCTCCCACCTGACACATCCCACCCCCTGATCCCTCCCAAACAGCTCTCTTCCCTCCCCCACCCCACAATTGTTACCGCCATCTTAAGTACTGGCAGAAAGTCTGCCAGTACTAAATAAGAGTTTTTTTTGTTTTTTTTTAAATAAAAATTATAAAATATTTTAGTTGTGATGGACCCCTGCCTTAGCACCAACCTCCCTGATCCCCCCCCCCTCCAGCTCTCTAACCCTCTCCCCTACCTAATTACCGCCATCTTGGGTACTGGCAGCTGTCTGCCAGTACCCAGTTTGGCCACACAAACCAAACTATTTTAATTTTATTTATAACTTTTATTTGTATGTTTAATTATTTCTGTAGTGTAGCAGCCCCCCCACAATACCCCCACCCCCTCCCAGATCCTTTTCAATGTAAAAAAAAAAAATAATAACTTTTTTCCCCTTCCTTTTTCATTGGTGTCAGTGTGGCTAATGCGCGCATGTGCACGTGCACGTGCGCCCACGTGCACACGCGCACATCATGTACGCGCGCGCACACGCTCCCTCCTACCACCGGACAAAGGCACCATCCCCACCATCACTACTGGTGCAGAGAGGGCCACAGAGTGGCTCTCTCTGCATCGGAGGCTTGTAAAGGGGTATTGCAGGATGCCTCCATATCGAGGCATCACTGCAATACCCTCAGAGCTGCTGGAAGCGATTGTGATCACTTCCAGCACTTTGTTAGACAACTGACGTACCAGGTACGTCTATTGTCATTAACAGTTAGTTTTTGCATGACGTACCTGGTACGTCAGTTGTCATTAAGGGGTTAAAAGGGCATTAAACTCTTTTGCTTGCCCTGAAAAGGGCATTCAGCTCTTTTAAGAAAAGCCCAAACCCTAAACTAAAAAAACCCACCCAAAAAAGTTTTAAAAATCCTAACACTAACCCCTAAAGATCCACTTACAGTTCCTGAATGCGGCGCCTTCTATCTTCATCCAGGCGGCATCTTCTATCTTCATCCCGGCGATGCGGAATGGGTCCATCCTTAAGACATTCGGTGCGGAGCATCCTCTTCATACGGTCGCCGCCGTATACTGAATCTTCAATGCAAGGGAGCCTTTTCAAAATGGTGTCCCTTGCATTCCTATTTGCTGATTTGATTTTGGAAAATCAAATCAGCCAATAGGATGAGAGCTATTGAAATCCTATTGGCTGTTCAAATCAGCCAATAGTATGAAAGTTACTGAAATTGGCTGATTTGAATAGCCAATAGAATTTCAGTAGCTCTCATCCTATTGGCTGATTTGATTTTCCAAAATCAGCCAATAGCAATGCAATTGATGCCATTTTGAAAAGGCTCCCTTGCATTGAAGATTTAGTATACCACGACGACCGTATGAAGAGGATGCTCCACGCCGGATGGCTTCAGGATGGACCTGCTCCGCCCCACGGGGATTAAGATAGAAGACGCCGCCGGGATGAAGATAGAAGATTCCGCCTGGATGAAGATAGAAGGCGCCGTCTGGATGGATGAAGACCTCGCCACCTGGATGTCCGGACTTAAGGAACTGTAAGTGGATCTTTGGGGGTTAGTGTTAGGATTTTTTAAACTTTTTTGGGTGGGTTTTTTTTAAAATTAGGGTTTGGCCTTTTCTTAAAAGATCTGAGTGGCCTTTTCAGGACAAGCAAAAGATTTAAATGCCCTTTTAAGGACAATGCCCATGCAAATGCCCTTTTCAGGGCAATAGGTAGCTTAGGTTTTTGCTAGAGTTAGGTTTATTATTTGGGGGGGGTTGGGTGGTGGGTTTTACTGTTGGTGGGTTTTTGTGGTTTTTTTACAGGTAAAAGTGCTGATTTCTTTGGGCAATGCCCCACAAAAGGCCCTTTTAAGGGCTATTGGTAGTTTATTGTAGGCTAGGTTTTTTTTTTATTTTGAGTGTTTTTTTTAATTTTTATAGGGCTATTAGATTAGGGGTAATTCATTTTTTTATTTTTGATAATTTCGTTTGTTATTTTTCGTAATTTAGTGTTTGTTATTTTTTGTAATTTAGTATTTTTTATTTTTTGTAATTAGATACTTTGTCATTTTATAGTAGTGATAGGATTTTTTTTAATGTGTATTTTAGTTTTCTTTAATTGGTAGTTAGTTTAATTTTAGTTTAATAGTTATATTAGTTTAATTGTTAGTTTAAACTGATTTTTTTTAATTTGATAGGTAAGTTTTAATTTAATTTAAGATAGAGAAATTGTAATTTTAATATAAAGTTAGGGGGGAGTTAGGTTTAGGGGTTACTAGTTTAAATTAGTTTATTGCGATGTGGGACTTTCAGTTTAGGGGTTAATAGGTTTATTATAGTGGCGGCGGTGTCGGGGAGCGGCAGAATAGGGTTTAATAACTTTAGTATAGTGGGGGCGATGTGGGCGGATAGCAGATTAGGGGTTTATAATATTTAAATAGTGTTTGCGATGCGGGAGGGCAGCAGTTTAGGGGTTAATAACTTTATTATAGTGATGACGATGTCTGGGAGCGGCGCAATAGGGGTTAATACATTTTATTAGTGGCGACAATGTCGGGAGCTTCAGATTAGGGGTTAATAACTATAATATAGTATTTGCGATGCAAATAGAAACATAGATATTGACGGCAGATAAGACCCATAGGCCCAGCAAGTCTACCCGATATTACCTAACAGTATAAACTTATCTAGTTCGTAAGATAGCCTTATGCTTGTCCCAGGCATTTTTAAAGTCCCCCACAGTGTTTCATTACTACCTCTTGAGGAAGTTTATTCCATAAATCAATCACTCTTTCTGTAAAGAAGAAGTACTTTTTCAAATTACTCCTGAATCTACTACCCTTCAGCTTGAGATCATGACCCCTTGTTCTTGAATTTTCCATTTTTTGTAAAATACCCAAAGCCTCAGTTTTACAAAGCCCTTTAACGTACTTGATAGTTGGTATCATATCAACTCTTTCCCTTCTCTCCTCTAAGCTACACATATTTAGGTATATGTGCCTATCCTGGTAAGTTCTATTTTTTAGACCATGAACCATTTTGGTAGCCCTCCTTTGCACAGATTTAAGTTTGTTAATATCCTTTTGAATATATGGCCTCCAGAACTGCACACAATACTCAAGATGAGGCCTAACTAATTATCTATAAAGTGGCATAAGAACCTTACTATTTCTGCTGCAAATACCTCTACCAATGCATCCAAGCATTCTGCTAGCATTACTCGCTTCATTACTACATTGTTTACTAAGTTTTAAATCATCTGAAATAATAATTCCCAAGTCCTGTTCCTCATCTGTAACAGTCAGTAAAGTGTCATTAACTCTGTAATAACATTTGGATTTTTCTTCACTAAATGAATTATTTTACACTTTGCTGTGTTAAACTTTAGATCCCAGTCATTTGTCCAATCCTCCAATTGTAGTGTACTTTGTAACAGTTTAGTTATGAGTTTTATTAACAGTTTTGTTGCGTACAACTCATAACTACTGCTCTCATATGGCAGTACAGATCTTGTCGTTATAGGTTGTAATGTAAGCTTTTTAGCCTCACCACAAAACTCGTAATGGCAGCGCTATGGAAGTCCCATGAAAAAACATAATTTTTATGAGTGCGGGACCGACTTTGTGTTACAGGCTAAAAGGTTTGCGGTACAGCTATACCGACAAGACTTGTAATGGCTGCTTTGCTGTTTTAACGCTGAAATGACATTCATTTCAGCGTTAAAAGACGAACGCACAACTCGTAATCTACCTGAATGATTTTAAACAACAGATAGAGGACACTATCACCTACCTAAACACTGAGATATCCAGTACAATAAAAATACAACAGAGATGTAAAAGATTATGAGTTAGATATAGTATATTCATGGCAGAAACACAGACCTTTTAACAAAAATAAAAACATAACCTTTCAAAACAATTCCAATAAAAAGAAAACAGGAAAGAGTCACTACAGAACTAACTACAAGAAAGTTACATTCTCAAGTATAAATACAGATGGAGGTGGAATAGAACAGGGCACATCACTAGAGACAGATACAACCAATTCAACAGAGTCACAAACTAGCTTGGCTACAACCAGACATTGGCTAGCCTAGTGAAACCACCTCAACAAACGAGTACACCTAAAAATGAGAATACTAACCATAGACACTCCAGCAGGGCAACCAGAAAAAAACAGAAAAAGTAGGAGCAGTTTTTAATTTATCTGATTATTCATTGATACCTGCACAAATCAGTTTGTTAAAGAAATGGTTAAGCTTTGCACCTAGCATAGATTTTGATTTATTTAGCACTATAATTAATGTCAACAGACTAGTACAAAAATGTACACTAAAGAAACATTTCCTTAATGATATGTATGCTTTATCCTTTCCTTCTGTAATCTTCTGCTTTATGAGAAGTTGATCTCAAGAAAAATTAAAAAAGAATAAACCAGAAACATTTATTTGGCACTGATTCACAAACACCTAACTACACTGACACCTGAGTAACCCACACCACAGAGCAGAGATAATGTTACAACACAGCCACCAAAAATTTGTAGTCTAAAAGAAAGCTCCTACTTCTACCCAGTACAGGTGGGTCACCAGGGATTTGAACAATACCAGGAGGTAGTTCATAGAGAATTAACACTCCTACAATATTCCATCAAAGGAGAGGATTACAAACCTAAACACAATTTGACAAAGTCACAAAAATAGCTTTGAAACAATTATAAGACACCTGGGAGATTGTTATCAAGTAGGCAGACAAGAGCGGAACGATAGTAGTCCTAAACAAAGTGAACTACCTTATAGAGGTCTCAGGTCAATTGGAAGTACAGACCACATATAAAAAAACAAATTTGATCCTACACTAATATTCAAAGAAAAATTATATATTTTTTTTGGTACAGCAATAGAAGAAGGAATAATATCCAAAGAATTGGCATCATACTTCATTACAAAGTTGCCGATAGTACCTTCCTTTAGAGCAGCACCCAAGACACACAAGACAATGATTAACCCACCAGGGAGGCCCATAGTGGCCAGTATGGGGTCCTTATGTGAAAGATTGGGAGCCTGGATAGATTTTATGTTACAACCAATAGTAGTAGCATTACCAGGATATATACGGGATAGCTCTCGCCTAATACAATGACTAGAAGGTGTAACTTGGACTTCAAAAGACAAATGGCTTACAATATATTTAGCAGCTTTATACTCCAGTATCCCTCATACATTGGGTCTGGAGGCTCTACGAGAAATGCTAAAAAAAGGTTTATAGACAATTCGTAAGAACTTAAATACTTTATAATTTCAGCAACTCATTTTTTACAAACACACAACTATTTTGTCTTTGGAGGGGAATTTTACCTACAGAAGTGCTGTACTGCCATGGGCGCTAAATTTGCCACATATGCAACATATATATATGGGCTGGATAGAGCTCAACGACATCTTTGTGGATGATTTCCCGTTCAAGGACAACTTGATCTTAATTGGTTGCTACTTAGACAACCTAATTATTATCTGAATAGACAAAAAATGAACACACAGTCAAGTCTCTTGTAGATTATCTTAACCATAATGATTATAATCTACAGTTCACATACTGTCATGGTTCAGCCTGGAATTGAACCTGGGACCTGTCTCTATTTCTGCAGCTGTTCTTTCCCAGCCTGTTGTTTTACCACTATGCCACCAGATGGCTTAATCACAGGAAAAGAATATTGTGTTTTTCTGTTTGCTGCAACTTTGGCTCTCTGGCTCCACCTGCTTGCCAGCTGAAACAAATCATTTAATCAGCAGCCTGCTTTATCTGGGAGGTTTGTTTGCAATTCTGTGCCCTGACATTAAGAGTGATACTCTGAAAGACTCTTTGCTCCTGTATCCTGTGTGAAATACAAATTTGTTGGATTTCCTGGTTCCTGATTTCTGCTTCAATTACTGACTACTCTTCTGGATAATCCCTTGGCACTGTGTTTCATTTTGGGACTAATTTCCTGGCAATTGATCTTGCCTAAAACTCTATTTCCTAAGGACTGACTCAGGTACTTTTGCTTGCTTGTTTCCTGATACTACAAAGTTCCAATTGCAGTCTATGCAAATATCCTGTTTGCTTCTACAAAGTTCCAAATTGCAGTCTATGCAAATATCCTGTTTGTTTCTACAAAGTTCCAAATTGCAGTCTATGCAAGGTTCCTGTTTGTTTCTACAAAGTACCAGTTTGCAGTTTATGCAAGTTTCCTTAAAGTACCAGTTCTACAGCATATGCAATTATCCTGTTTGTTATTACAAGGCACTGCATTCCTGCATGTTATTACACAGTTCCAGTCTACAGCATATGCAAGTATTCTGTTTGTTATTACAAAGCCCTGCATTCCTGTGTGTTATTACACAGTTCCAGTCTACAGCATATGCAAATATCCTGTTTGTTATTACAAAGCCCTGCATTCCTGCCTGTTATTACACAGTTCCACTTCTACATCATATGCAAGTATCCTGTTTGTTATTACAAAGCCCTGCATTCCTGCCTGTTATTACAAAGAACTGTATTCCTGCCTAATACTACAACCTATAGACTTTGTCTCATCTAATTGCATATCTCTACATTGCTTTATCCTATAAATAAAACCATCTCCTTTATATCCTAAAATGTTGTACCTGTTTAATTATGCCTAAAAGGAAAGACTCACGCAGACAAAACACAACATTAACCCTAAAACCTGACACCTCTGCACAACAGCTCCTTACTCCTGAACCTGCTCCCTTGCAGAGTATGACAGAATGTCAAGGCCTTAAATTGGAGCTTGCAGAGGTGATTCACTCTTTGACTGAAGTGTCAGAGAGAATTTTGTCTGTGGACTCTCATCTACTACAACTTAACCAACTTCTAAAATCTTTTCCAGGTGCATTGAAGTCACTTATCCAAGATTTCACTGCAGGATTCCAGACTTTACAGGATAGCCTAAAAGACTTTTTCAATAAAAAAATGTTTGGGTTTGGCACTCCTACTCCTGTGCCCACTACCCCAAAGGCTGTATCCTTATCAATCAAAAGGAGGATTTCAACCCCTCTTACCACTGATGAAATGGCCAGAAGGAGAAATAATGGCTTATGTTTCTGTTGTGGAGCTACTGGCCATGTAATTTCCTTTTGTCCAGTGAGACCCCCTAAGAAGTCTGTTCCACGGTCTCCACCTCTAAATCCTGAGTTATCAAATGTACAGGCTACAGAGAGGAAGTCAAACTGTTATCCCACTTCGGATTCCTCTGGAGATGAGCTCTGCATGGGTTCTATTTTACATCCCCAATTTGATCAGCCTAGGACTGCACCTTCCAAAGACTCTGATTCCTGTGAAGTACTAACAGGTCATCCACAGAATCCTAGTACTATGAATCCAGAGATTTTCCTACCAGATCCAGCTACATTCTTATCTTTGTGCTTTCCATAGGAAATGTCTAACTATTCTACCATTGAAGATGATACTGATTCTGACACTGGAGGGACAGTGCTTCAAACTGCTGTGTGGTCAAAAGGTCTTTTACCACCTCTACCTCAGACCCACCTCTCCAGAACCTACAAGCCTAGAACTGCACAGAAACCAAAGATCAGTCCTGTTGGGGCCCTCTATACTAATTCCAGTCCCCAGAATCCTCTCCTGAAGAGCCCTTCAAAAAAGAAAAAACCCTCTGATTGTGCATATGCCTCTGATACGTATTAAAGATCTGGTGCTATACGAGAATGCTGGGTCCGCCCAGAGGTCATCCTTGAGGAGGGGGTACTGTCATGGTTCAGCCTGGAATTGAACCTGGGACCTGTCTCTATTTCTGCAGCTGTTCTTTCCCAGCCTGTTGTTTTACCACTATGCCACCAGATGGCTTGATCACAGGAAAAGAATATTGTGTTTTTCTGTTTGCTGCAAATTTGGCTCTCTGGCTCCACCTGCTTGCCAGCTGAAACAAATCATTTAATCAGCAGCCTGCTTTATCTGGGAGGTTTGTTTGCAATTCTGTGCCTTGACATTAAGAGTGATAATCTGAAAGACTTTCTGCTCCTGTATCCTGTGTGAAATACAGATTTGTTGGATTTCCTGGTTCCTGATTTCTGCTTCAATTACTGACTACTCTTCTGGATAATCCCTTGGCACTGTGTTTCATTTTGGGACTGATTTCCTGGCAATTGATCTTGCCTAAAATGCTCTTTCCTAAGGACTGACTCAGGTACTTTTGCTTGCTTGTTTCCTGATACTACAAAGTTCCAATTGCAGTCTATGCAAATATCCTGTTTGTTTCTACAAAGTTCCAAATTGCAGTCTATGCAAATATCCTGTTTGTTTCTACAAAGTTCCAAATTGCAGTCTATGCAAATATCCTGTTTGTTTCTACAAAGTTCCAAATTGCAGTCTATGCAAGGTTCCTGTTTGTTTCTACAAAGTACCAGTTTGCAGTTTATGCACGTTTCCTTAAAGTACCAGTTCTACACCATATGCAATTATCCTGTTTGTTATTACAAAGCACTGCATTCCTGTGTGTTATTACACAGTTCCAGTCTACAGCATATGCAAGTATTCTGTTTGTTATTACAAAGCCCTGCATTCCTGAGTGTTATTACACAGTTCCAGTCTACAGCATATGCAAATATCCTGTTTGTTATTACAAGGCACTGCATTCCTGCGTGTTATTAACACAGTTCCAGTCTACAGCATATGCAAGTATTCTGTTTGTTATTACAAAGCTCTGCATTCCTGAGTGTTATTACACAGTTCCAGTCTACAGCATATGCAAATATCCTGTTTATTATTACAAAGCCCTGCATTCCTGCCTGTTATTACAAAGAACTGTATTCCTGCCTAATACTACAACCTATAGACTTTGTCTTATCTATTTGCATATCTCTATATTGCTTTATCCTATAAATAAAACCATCTCCTTTATTTCCTAAAACGTTGTACCTGTTTAATTATGCCTAAAAGGAAAGACTCACGCAGACAAAACACAACATTAACCCTAAAACCTGACACCTCTGCACAACAGCTCCTTACTCCTGAACCTGCTCCCTTGCAGAGTATGACACATAGTCAATGGAATAACCAGGCGCCAACAAACAGAGGCTAGGTGTGATGAAGTTACAATAAAAGTTCGGTTTTAATATAACAAATAATATGGCAAATTATAGCAAATTGTTAAAATAGCAAATATTAAACAATCTGTTAAGATTAAAATAGTAGTTAAAAAACAGTATAACAGGTTGTTAATTCTAATTAATGGATCCATGAAGATATAATACAATAAAAAAGATCTGTTTAAATGAACGTTTTATGATCAATGGCATACATAGATAAAAACCATAGGTGCTGTTTAGAACTAGGTCTACAACAGATATGACAAAAAATATATTAAAAAGTAATGACAGCTTGTGTCCGAAGAAATTTTCTTTTTCTCCACAGGTATTTTTTGTACTTTTCCTTTTTTTGAGTGTTTTTTTATATCTTGTGCACTACACCTTCATAACAGAAGAATCAGGGATAAAAGTTTCTACACTTTTTTTATTAGGATTGGAACACTCCACTAGTACTTGTTTTCTACACCAAGCATATTTTTTCATTTTTTCATTTTTTCATTATTTTTTAATTTTTCATATTTTGATTCTTTTTTCACAATTTGTTTCACTTTTCTTTGGATACATTAGATTTGAAATGTTTTTGGGACACAATCCCTGACTTGTTACAATCACATTAGGAATACACTAAGTATTGGGATTGTTTTTTCTCACATTATTTCCACGGGACCTTTTTTTCATTTTTGGATATTAACCTTCAAATTTAGATCACCAGTATAAGGACTTTCAGGACACTTTATCCGGACACAAGCTGTCATTACTTTTTAATATATTTTTTGTCATATCTGTTGTAGACCTAGTTCTAAACAGCACCTATGGTTTTTATCTATGTATGCCATTGATCATAAAACGTTCATTTAAACAGATCTTTTTTATTGTATTATATCTTCATGGATCCATGAATTAGAATTAACAACCTGTTATACTGTTTTTTAACTACTATTTTAATCTTAACAGATTGTTTAATATTTGTTATTTTAACAATTTGCTATAATTTGCCATATTATTTGTTATATTAAAACCGAACTTTTATTGTAACTTCATCACACCTAGCCTCTGTTTGTTGGCGCCTGGTTATTCCATTGACTTGCTGTTATATTTCCTTTGGTGGAAGCTAGGTTTCACCTTATCCGGGCACATAGGTGTTAGTTGGCGCTTAAGTAGAGAGATACATTTTCGAGTATGACACATACACTTCAGACAGCATAGAAATAAAGTTCTTAGATTTATTACTTTTGGGTGATGAAGAAGGAAACATTAAAACCTCCATCTACACAAAGCCCCTGGCACGCAACACAATATTTAGAGCATGTTGAACACATAAAAAAGGGATACCTAAGGGCCAGTATATTCAAATCCATACAAACTGCACTTTAATAGATGATTACTAGGCACAAGTAAAATTACTAACGACTAGATTACACAATAGAGCCTGGTTTCTCAACAGCCGGGCCGTGGCCCAGTACCGGGCCGTGATAGCCCTGCTGGTGGGCCCTGACCTGTCATGCCCCCACTGCACACTCTTACCCTACTGCAAACCAGGTCCAGACTGAGACCAATCAAGGCCCCAGGAACACTGTCTCACACTGACCAAAATGTATTAAATTGTACATGGTAGCCTTCCTGCCCTGCCCCCAACATGCCCCTCATCCTACAGAGCCAGGACCCCCAACATTAAGGGCCAGAGAAAGGGCACCCAACCTCCAGGGCCAGACCCCACACTCCATTGCCCTCACAGCGACAGACCCCTGCCAGGGCCCCCACTAAACCCACACTTATTTGCTTAGTTACTGATAGGGCAACTGAAAACTCCAGCTTAAGGAATGCACCAAGATAATATATATATATGTATGTATATGTATGTATATATATATATATATATATATATAAATAAACTACTGGGCCCCGGACATGTCTAGCTAAAATTTACCGGGCCTTGAGGTCACTTTGGTTGAGAACCACTGCAATAGAGGATACAATATGGAACTATTGAAATCCCTTGAACAAGATGTTTAAAAATTAGACAGACCCATTCTCTTAAAGAAAAAGAAGAGTACTACCTTTGTCAAAGATGAAATAGTGTTCTCAACACAGTATAGTAGACAATATTACAAAATTTGCAATATAGTCAAGAAATACTGATCAATGCTGCATTGGTTACTACATCAATAACCAACAAAGGTATTAAATGTGTTGCCAGAAAACCACCCACCATAGCTGACAAAATCAAGCAAAATATTTCTAGAAAGACAAACCCTCACATACATTGGCTAAGTAATGTTAAAGTTTTTTTTTTTTTTTAAATGTGGACATATTTGCAAGTGTTGCCCTTATACCCATAAGACTAACACTTTCAGATCGTCCCAAAATGAGATTTGCTACATTAACAACCAAATTTGTTGTATACCTCATAACATGTAAACATTGTTTCCAACAGTACATTGATATTATGTCACATTATCTCAATGACGGGATCAGGGAACACTTGTTATCCCTTGAAGACAAAATACAGAAGACCCCAGTAGCCAAACATTTTCGGTCCCATGGGGAGAACATTAAAAGCTTATTTACCTTTGTGGGTATAGAATATAAAAAGAGGACATAAAGGGAGGGGATAAGATGGCAAAATTACTGAAAAGACAGGTTTACTAGATTTTCATGTTGAATACTAAATATCCTAAAGGTATAAACAAAAGACACAATTTAGATTTGTTTATAGACTAGACACCTCTTCCACCCTCGAAAACCTGAAATATATATTCTTATTGATCTTAGTAAATAAACTGTCACTAATTAGTCATTTAGAAGACATATATAGAGAATAATTAACATACAGATAGTCTTCAACTAAAAGAACTGCTAGATATACAATTTAGCTATTAGCTTCTACTATTATCATTCATTTAATGATGTACATATATTTTTTCTTGTTTAGAACTTATTAGATATACATAGGCATTGACACTAACACCAACCATGACACATAGTTAAAAGTCAAGATATAGCTGTGAACAGAGTAACAAATCACCCATGTGATTTGGCACATTTCTAGTTTCCAAATAAGTCTAAATTACTTATGTAGGATATTTATTTTTCTGTTTGTTCCTTTTATATTATTATTATTGTTATTTATATATGATCATTTTAATATTTTTTTTTATTTTTTTATTAGTTTCCTATTATAGACTTCTTTATCATAATATTCTTTTGACTATAATAGATATCAATGTTATATTCCAGCAACTGAGATTGTTTCCAATGGAGAAGTCAAGTAGCAGCCTGCTTGCTATATACAGTATTTAGCAAGTCAGTTTCCTATTAATTGATTATGTGTAATTTGATTGGTTGAGGGTCCCTTTACATAGAGCTTCTGAGTAGAGTTCTATGTTCTCTGATGAATCACACGTGCGAAACACGTCAGAACATGTCTCACTGCCTTCCCAAACTGTTTTGTGAGTTTACACTTCAAGCTTGAATAAACCTGCTACTTCAGCAACTTCGGTTCCTGCCTTTGTTGCTTTCTTTATATATGTACACATATATAGACATATCTATATACATACAAATACATATTTAGCAATGTATCTGTATGTATCTCTATGTTAAAGTACTCTGACGTTTTGTTTTTTCTAACACCCGAGATCTCATATCTTTGAGCCCTTATAACTTTTTTGTGCAATATATATATTTTTTTAATCAGACTGTTATAAGTGTAACTTTTTATTTTATAATGTATTTTTGAAGTGTTTTGTGCATCCTTTTAGTTTCGGAAAACAGTTAACCACAGCTCTGAGATTACGGTAAGGATTGATTGTGCAAGCACAATTGCGATTTCGCTCAACCTGTAATATCAGCGCAATTGAAAAGGTTCGCAAAAAGACAATATCGCTTGCACAAAACAGTGTGTGCCTCACTTGTAATCTAGCCCTTAATGCATTAGCAGTTACAATTAAACATTTTCTTATTTTGACAACATATATATCATATATGCCAATAAGAGAAATGCCTTTAAGAAATATTATACTCTGCTGTCCTGTTCTCAGGCAGTCTTATTACATCATCTAGAAAAAGTGGGATATCACATTTCAAGAGACATTGTGCTATTCTCTGCTGTGAGAATATTTGTTGTTTTGAGAACACTCTTCTTTTGCTAAACTATCGCTAAATGTATCATTAGACACTCCTGCTAAACTGTATTTTAATTATTAGAATTTTTGGAACTTAGAGAGGGGTAGGGGAGTCTGCTGGGTAACATCTCAGAGAGAAGTTTGATAGAGCATCTGCCTGGGTTCCACTGAGTGAAGACTTCAGCGCTTTTGCATGTTATTAATACCTTATTCGAAACCCGAAAATAAGTAATGGGTTTATCATTTAATCACTGCCTTGCTTTATAAACTGATTACTGATAATTTCATAATAAACACTGTTATTGTTGTACTGCCTTTTCGTGTGCCTGGTTCCCTTTTCAGTCCTATTCTGAGACCTCATTTGCGCTTTTCACAGCACCAGGGCCTTACAGTACAGTAAAGGAATATTTTTTCCCTGTGCAAATTTCAATCCAAACAAATATGTTTATAGTTTATTGTGAGTATGCTTATTCAAGGTCATCCTAGAATGTACTAAAAAATAAATTGATCCTGCAAATAGGACTAATAATGTACTCTACAAGGTCAAGCTGTTGAGAAATATGTGTGGAGTTCTATTAGAACTAGAGTTTAATTCATTTTACTTATATGATTTGCAGAGCAAAGCTCAGATTTTTGTCTACAGAAAAAGAATTTTGTGTTGTGCAGATACTTTTCTAATAATGACATTATGACATAGGTCAAGCTCCTACCTACATTGGAAGCCAGACTAATAATTGTATTTTATTTTATGAATCCAGCAATATCTTAATAACTAATTCTGGCAGAAGTCTATATTATTTATTAATACACATATTATTTTAATGGACTTTAATTTTTAGATACAAATTACATATTTGATGAATGTGGTTATGGGTTGCTGATCATGTTTTACCAATGTTTTTTCATCCCTAATACAACTATGCAACTTAACACCAGTAACACACAAAGACAATACATTTATTGTCATTTCTCCAAGTCAGGTACACATAAATGGGTTTTAACTAGGGATGGGCGATTGTGCTGAAAGTGTAATTCGTTTGGTAGAATGAATAGTCCTGTGGACATTCATTTTGGACAGTCGAATGTTGATAAGAATGAAAATCCGTTAAATTTCAGTAATCAAATGTTATTTCCGGTTTTCAGATGTTACTTTTCATTTTCAAATGTGTATAATTAGATTTGTTATACACATTCCAAATATTGAATGTAACATTCGATTTAACAAATACTATTCAATAGTTCATGTGGTAGGGAATTTACTAAATGTATACAATAAATACAAATATATCAATTTAAATGTTTTTTAGAATATTGCAAAATTTGAATATTACATTTAAATAAAACAGAAATATTATTGAAAATATAAAAATTAAAATCTTTAAAATTTGAATATTGCATAATTCGAATCGAATTATTAGAAAACTTTAAATAGACTATTACATTTAAAGAAAGCATTAGAAATACTATTAGATTAAACGAATGTTAGAATGTAGTACAAACATTCAAACATTTAAAATTTGTTTTAATTTTTTGAATGTTGTAAAACATAGTTTTACTGGTAACACATAAAAGGAGGAAAAATGCTATTTATGTAAGATATTGTGGGCCAAATTCAAGCACTATTTAATGCTTTTGCTCAAGCGATCACACCGCCAGAAGTAAAGATTTTGGACATGCACTAACTTTAGGACTTTGGATATCCCGACCTGAGTAACACACTTATTGCTCATGCTCTAACCCGACGGAGGTTATTCAAATTTTACATTCCAATGTTATTCACAAAATTTTTTTTTTATTTTTATTTTAAATAAAAAATGATATATACATATATATATATATATATATAAATGTATTTTACATTAGCATTGTATATATTTAAATATAAAAATATTTTTTTTTCTACGTGAGGAACAGTGAAATGTAAAATATGAGTAACTCGCTTCGGGTTGTGCACTTAAGATCTAACGCAGTGTTGAGTTAACACACATGGAGATTTAGTTATCTTAAGGTGCGTTATGTAAATATTAATATAAAATATTGAAAAATAATTATTAATAATTATTCTAGTTACTGTAAAAATATATATAAATGTATATAATCTATGGGCCGGCTCCTGAGTTTACATTCCTGCTTTTTTAAATAAAGATACCAAGAGAAGGATGAAAAATCGATAATAGGAGTAAATTAGAAAATTTCTTAAAATTGCATGCTTAGTCTAAATCATGAAAGAAAAATTGGGTTTCATATCCCTTTAAATACATTGAAACATGAAAAATAATTTTGAATCAATTTTAATCAAAGTTTTTTTTTTTTTAAATAGGGGGCCCGAGAAGGGAGAAGAAGTTAATATGATCATGATATCCGAAGACCTGAAGTTAACGCACAAGGGGTTATGACTGCATGCTAACTTTTTACTTTCAACTTGTAATGCACTATCTAACCCACTCACGTTAAAAAAGTTTACTTTTAGCAAAGGTAGAATGACGCTTGTAATCTGGCCCTAAGTGGACTTTGTGTCACTATTTGGCTTGACTTTATTCTTTCTGGCTATCGAATCGCTTTGCTTCCTGTCTAATCCCTGTTTTTCTTTCCTTCTAAGGTGCACACTAAACCTTATCCCAATTCTTTTTTCTTTTCCTTTTGGTGTCTATCTTGTGCTATCTTTTGCTTTGCTGGTGCTCAGGTCTCCTTTATGCCACTGATCTCAGGCCTTCTATCTCTGGTTGATCACTCTTCACACATGTGCAGGCATCTCTGCCATCTTTGAGTCTCCCACTTTTTCCCCCTGGCATTTCTCACAGGTTTGCTGAATCTTCTGCCCCAGAAGTAACTAGTTGAATTGCAACAGGCTTAGCTTGTTCCAATAGAATCTGACTTTATTGTTTGACTGTCAAGATTATTCTTATTCTTATGCAGAGTTGCAGGCTAATGTTTCCTGCCCCTTCTGATTCCAGTGTGGTATGAGGATCTCAGGGAGCTGATGTTCAGACCTTTGGAAATTTCTAACCCACCTTCATCTGATTGAAGCTCCCTAACCACATTTGCAGGTATTTTGTGAAGTGCATGCACAAACATCTGGCTCAGAAAAGTCACAGGAACTTGAAGGCTTTGAACCGGCAAGATTTTACCGGGCCGGAAGAAATAAAGGCCGATTTCCTGGCTGTTCCAACTATGCCACACAAAGACCTGCTTATGGCCCTAACACTTACACTCAGCTCATCCCCTGAAGTGTCATTTTTCCTGCGTAGCATGTGTGGCCAGAGCCAGAGCTGCTTGAACTGCAGCCAGAGGACAAGAAGGACACAGTGAGTACTTTATCCTTTTCTTTCTTTCACAAACATGGGAAGAGATCTCCCAGGATGGGTGGGTCATTTAGATTGTACAAGGGCTTTTTTCCCCCTCTACAACATCAGGTTCCCAATACAATACCTTACAACCAGAAAAAGCAGGCTCTCGCCACCGACAAGCTTCATAAACTTTTCCTCAAAGGGGCAATAGAATGGCTGTGGCTCCGGGTTTCATCAGCAATATGTTTCTAGTCAAGAACAAAACTGGAGACTATCGGCTGGTTATCAACTTCAGGGCACTGAATTTTTATATTCGCTAACAGCACTTAAAAATGGAGGATGTCTGCCTTCTTTGAGATTTACTCCTTCTCTTGGACTGGTGTGTTTTTCTGGATTTAAAATATGCCTATTTGACTATTCCCATTTCACCTGTATTTCGTCCATTTCTCCAGTTATTTTGGAGTGGGGTTCTTGCCTTCCATTTTGGTCTTGCCTTCAACTCATTGCTGCTTTACCAAGATCCTGAAACTAGTTGTGGCCAGTCTTTGGGCATGGGGAATCAGATCAGTCATTTATCTGGGCGATATTCCCCTCATGTCTCAAGGCAGGACTCTTCTCCTTCTGCAACTTCAGTCAATTATCTGGTTACTCCAGTACTTGGGCATTGTGATCAATGTGGACAAGTCTGCCCTAACTCCCACCCAGAAAGTCACTTTTTTCGATTTCCAGATTACCACAATTGCTGTATCTCTCTCTCTACCCTTGTCCAAGCTAGATCTTATTCAGAGAGAGATTTCAGAGGCCTTATTGAATCCCAAGATCCCTTTGCAGCATTTGGCTTGTATTATTGGTCTGCTCTCTGCATCTATTCAGGCTATTTTGCTGCCCCATTTATTACAGGGCAATGCAGTATTTCAAGCACTCTACTTTGTGCCTTAATCCATGCTATTCCCAGATGGTTGTTTTGAATGCAGAGGTACAGAACGAAATGCAATGTTGGTTGGGCCACATGGAAGCCTGGAATGGCCGGACCTTTTTCGGCACTTCTCCAGACTTAATTTTTGAGTTAGACGTCAGCCTGCTCAGTTGAGGTGCAGTTGGTCCTCTTCAGGCAACTGGTGGTTTTTGATTTGGCGGAAGCTGGCCTACATATGATATCAATTCTCTAGCACTTTTGCTGTCCCCTTTACAGTTCAGTTTTGCCAACAACAATTCCCACTGTTCCATTATTTTGAGGATAGACAATTTAACAGCAGTCCTATACGTCAACAAGTTGGGTGGAACTTACTTGAAACTTGTCAAATCTTACTCTAGGGGGTAGATTTATTAAGCAGTAAATGCTGCTTCCTACCACCATTGTTTCAGACTCACCTGAAATGGAAGTTAAGAAGCAGCAGTCGATCCAATTTGATAGGGATGCTTGACACCCCCAGTTAGAGTCAGATTGGCTGCTGGTGAGCAGGTGGCAGCATTGCACAAGAATTTCACTAGAAATGCTTGTGCAATGTTAAATGCCAACAGTGTATGCTGTCAGCATTTAACGAGGTCGAGCGGACATGATTCGCTACAGCGAATCATGTCTGCTCAACCAATGTTAAATCTACCCCTAGACCTTTTCCAGTTTTGCTTGAGCAGGGACATTTCTCTTTAGGAAAAGTAACTCTCAGGTCTGTCAAACATGGTGGTGAATTATTTCTCAGTTGAGAGATCTCAGGAATTTGAGGCCACTTTGTGTCTCAGAATGATTTTCAGGTTGACCCTTTCAGTCTGGCTGCAGGTGCCTTTTAGCAACAATGGCCTCTGACGGGGTCTTACTCCTTTCCCCCCTTGTTGATAGTTCCAAGAGTTGTTCTGCATGTACGTCTCCAGAGTTGTTTCTCCTCACTCCTCTTTGCTCGTCCCAGGCATGGTTTTCTGCGCTTCTAAAATTGTCTGTGGATGCCCCAATTCTTCTTACAGTTTTCCAGAACTTATGGAAGATGTTCAAGGCAATTTTCATGCCCTCATTATTCAGGGTCACCGCTTAGTTCCGCTAAACAATTGTCAGCTAATTACACTTTTATTGTGTTCGGTCTCTTTTTGTCATGTTTCTGATGTCAAAGCTCTGGAAGTTGACTCTTTTCAGTTTACTCCAGATGGGGTTTCTTTTGTTATCTGTGGAAGGACTAAGACTTCTTCGTTTCTTTCTTCTTCTTTTTTTCTCCTTTTTTTTCTTTCCTTTTCCTTTTTTTTCTTTTTTTTTTTTCTTTTCTTTCCCTTTCTTTTTTTTTTATATTTTATTTTTTCCAACCAACAGCATAACATAAATTTCTAGTGACAGAGGAAAAAGGACAAGTATGTTTACAATAACAACACCTATTCCCTTGTCCATATTACATCAATCAAAGGTTTGTACTACCACATCTTACAACCTTCCCCACCAGGCCGTGCTAAACCCTAACACAATTACTCGAATTAACTTGCCCCGATGGACCGCTTAGTCCTCAATCTGAATATTACTCTCTGAACCCAGCTGTCGGGTATTTGCCTAAATTATTTAACCATTCAATTTTCATCCACACCATTCACGCAAAACAAAACACCTAAAAAAAATAAAAATAAAAAATAGAAAATTACAACCCCTCTCCTTACTGCACCAAGCCTACCCATTCTCCCCTTAGATTTGCTTCCTGAATAAACATTTAGTTTAGGAAGGGGGCTATAATTAACTTCTGTGTATTATTATCAAGTGATCTAATATATTTTTCACATTTAGCAAAGAAATCCTCTATGTTAACCTCCATTTCCATTTGTATTTTAGCCATTTCTAAAAATAACTGATGTAATACCCCATTCCTGAATTCTGAGAATCTAGGTTCTTTCTGAGATTGCCAATTTTTCAGGATTATTCTCCTACCTATGAGAATAGCTGTGTTTAACAAAAGGGAGTTCCCCCCAGCGTCCTCATATGATGTTAAAAAGAACACATTTGACCTGGTTAAATAGATATATGTCTTGAAGGTCTTTGTAGCCCAAAAATAAATTTTACCCCAAAATCTCTGGATCACTGGGCATAACCAAAACAAATGGACCAAGTCCGCTAGATGAAATTTACATCTTCCACAGGCTAACTTTTCCCCTTCTCTCCTCCAATATGCACACAGCTTAGGGGTACTATAAAACTGATATAGAATCTTGAATTGCTGTTCTCTATAATATTCCCCCCTCATAGCTTTAGCCGCCTTTCTAACGGAGCTTATCAGCACCTCAGATTCCATTTCCGGACTAAGAATATCTCCCCATTTTAAAGTGAGGTACCTAATATTGCTCTGCTCCTGACTACTTAATAATGCGGCATAGGTGGGAGAGATCGACAATTTCCCTATTCTAAATAGCGCTAATATTTGTTTTAAGACTTTGTTATGCCAGTCCACATTTTCTACTCTCAAGATCTGCTCAGCATAGTGGCGGAGTTGCAAATAAGCGAAAAACTGGGAGTTCCCAATCCCAAATTCAGTTTTGCAATCATCAAAAGTTTTAACCTTATTTCCCTCTGTGTTAATGACCTGAATCATATAGCTAACCCCTGCATCCGTCCAGCTCCCAAATCTTGAGGAGTCATATCCTTCCAAGAAATCAGGGTTCCCCCTTATGGTTAAATAGGGAGAAACCCTGAAATTAAAACCTATTCTTGTTCAAAATTTCCGCCAAGCTCTGATCGGCTGTTCTATTATTATTAATTGTCTTAATCCTTTAGGGATCTTAGATAATGGCATGTGAACCAAAGCTTTAAGGGAGAATGGGGCGTCCATCCCCTCTTCAACATTATACAAAGAGAAATTGTCTGTTCCTAAGAACCAATCTAAAACATACTTCATATTAGCCGCAATATTGTATGCCTCTATATCTGGAATGGCTAACCCCATCCCCCTTGTACCTGCATACATGCGTTTGAAGGCTATTCTAGGCCTTCTTTTATTCCATACAAATTGTCTTATATATTGATTGATTAACATACTATCTTTCTTTAATAACATTATTGGGATGGCTTGGAATGTCTATTCCCTCCAGATTATCTTGGAAGTGTATAGCCAGTGATTCCAAAGACAAATTAAAAAGAAGGGGTGAAATAGGACACCCCTGTCTTGTTCCCCGCTGCAAAACAAATTTATCCGACACCATAGAGTTAACCACTAAAGCAGCTGTAGGTGCAGCATACAGTAGGTAAACAGTATTAGCAAACTTGCCTTGGATCCCAAACTTCCTTAAAGTGGTGAACATATGGTCCTAGACCAGGGAATCAAAGGCCTTCTGTGTATCTATGGTTATCACCGCCGCGCCTTTCGCCTTGAAAGAACCCTCTCCAGCTGCCATATCGCAATAGTTTATCACTACCTCCAATTTTCTAATATTTTTCACCAATGTTCTTCCTTTCATAAATCCTGTTTGATCTGCATGTATGAGGGAACTAATAGCTCCTTGCAATCTATTTGCCATAATATATGTCAACATCTTATAATCCACATTCAACAATGAGATAGGCCTATATGATTCCATCAGGCTCAAATCTTTCCCTTGTTTTGGAAACAAGACTACCCTTGATTCATTAAAATATTTAGAGGGGAGCTTCCCCTCAATATGAAATTAATTATATACCCCAGAAACGCCAAAATTTTGCCCCAAATCACTGCCTTAAAGGCCTGCCAGAATACCTCCTTATTCTCGACTGAGTCTTTATTATTGGCTACATACTCATCCCATTTACTACGCAGAAAATTCAGAAATCTCAAATTTGTATACAAATATTTCTGAAAGAAGAACTTATTACTTGACGAGGCATTATGGTTAACTATTAAGTTTAACAATATTGGTGCATGATCAGACACTGTGATTGGGGTAATTGTTGTCTTTTGGACTAAGGAAAAAAAATCGATGCGCGAGAGGGACTTATGGGCATTAGACAAACTAGTGTATTCTTTGCTATCCGGAAAGTTATTTCTCCAAATATCTAATAAATCCAGCTCATAACAGAACTTTTTAAAGATTCTGGAGTCCCTATTTTCCAATTGCTTCCTCTCCCCAATTCTTTTCCTATCCAGCAGATCAGATGCCACCATATTTAAATCCCCCCCCTACTGCAATATTCTGTCCAGACCCAACCAATTTAGCTTGCAGTAAATTCCAAAAGGAGCTTTTCTTTTCGTTTGGACCATATATATTACACAATGTTATCCTTTTCTTCCCAAGTTCCACCTCCAAAATAATGAACCTACCTTGAGGGTCTATTTCTTTTTTATGAATCTGATATTGTATGTTTTTCCTAAACAATATAGCCACTCCCTTCTTCCTATGATTACCCGGGGCATACACTACCTCCCCCACCCACCCCCATTTTAATTTCTGGCTCTCAAAACCATCCAAATGTGTTTCCTGTAGGAGACCAATATCTACCTTTAATCTATTCAAATGTTGTAAAACCGTCTTCCTTTTAATTGGTGAGGTAAAACCCCCCACATTCCACGAGCCTATATTATATTTCCCAGTCATTATTACTTATAAATGGCGATAGGGTAGGAGAAAAAAAAAAAAAAAAGCCCACACATTCATCACATACTAGGTCAAGCAGCCACACATCACCCCCGAACCCCCATCCCCCTCTAAAAGTTCCAGATTCTTGTTCTCTAACTGTCCTAAACATCAATATATTACCACTTGTCTTCTAGCCACCCCTACCCTTTGATTTCTTCCTGAAGAAACTTTTCTGCTTCTAGGGGACTATCAAAAGTTTTAAACCCCTCCTGGGTTTTAATGCTAATTTTAGCTGGATATAAAAGCCTAACTGATCTACCTTCCTTTATTAAACGGGAACAAAGTGGCGCGCACAGTTTCCTCCTGTTAGAAGTCTCAAATGAAAAATCTTGGAAAATGAGAAATTTCTTATTTTGATAAAGGGCATTCTTTTGAAGCCTATAGGCTTTCAGAATATTTACCTTATCTTGGTAATTTAAATACTTAATAATTATGGGTCTGGGTCTATCCCTACCCTCCTCCTGATTTCTGAATCCCCCAATCCTATGTGCCCGTTCAACTAAGATAGCCTCATTTGCCTCTGGTATTTGCAAGATTGTAGGTAACTGGACTGCAGCAAAATGTGACAACTCCTTCTCTAGCAGGGTTTCAGGTATTTCGATAACTCTCAGATTATTTCTCCTTGATCTATTTTCAAGGTCCTCCACTTTCTCACTTAAAAATTTAACTTGTTTTCGTATTCCTACCAGCTCTTTATCCTTCTCAATGTCCCTATCCTCTAGGTCTGAAATACGTTGTTCTACAAGGCCCAGCCTGGCCGATATTTGTTTTGTTTCCTGCGATATTACCTCCACGGTATTTTGTATCGCCTCAAATTTGGGCATAAAAAGTGCGCTCATTTGTTTCAACAATTCAGTATTCGTTATCATATCTGGCCCCGCCTCCTGCGAGGTTTTTGCGATTAATTCTGTACTCCGTCTAGGTTGCTTTTTCTCCTGTTGCCTCCTCCCTGCCATATTTCCTGTTTTAATACTAGAGGTTGAAAGGATAAATTTATCCATAAGAGGCGTACTGCTAATAATTCTGCTTTCCCTCAGTGGACTTCTTATTTCCTTTACCCTACCCCTATCACCCTTCCCTCTTATCTCTTAATCTACAACCTAATTTGGCACCTCTACTATACCCTCAACTTCAACCTCAGTGTTACTTTTATGTGTTAAATTTCAAAACCCATTATACAAAGTGAACTATCCCTCCCCGTATTAAGCTGTATACTCCAATTACCATATACCCCAAAAAAAAATAATACAAAATTAACATAGTGCAATACTCTAAACAACTATAGTGGGGAAACAGCAGATGTCAACACAGATAAATAAAAATTACAATATAAGCAAATAAACACAAAATACAAATTCTGCAATCTGTGCACAAAAAACTACTATTTAAGAAATGTGGTACTTAATTAACTCCAGTAGCCAACCCAGACTCAAATGTCCCAATGTTCCTATTCGTAAATAAGTGCTCTTTTTTCGTGGATCTTTATTCCAAGAATTCAGAAAGAATCATTCTCCATGTTCTAGGTGTTAGTCCTTTTCCGCTCCAGCACTTCTGTTGGGACACATAAGAAAGGGACGCCACATGTGTGTATCCATAAGAACAAACGTGTGAAAAACAAAAAGTCGTGCAGGGTACTCACATGTTCCAGCGGCACCCAAGTGTGCCTATAGTTGCGGGCTGAACCTTTAGCAGCAGTTCAGCATGCTGACCCCTTCCAGAGATGGTAGCGTACCTCCGATAATAGCAGTGGCGTGGGAAGGGGGGGGGGGGAAGGGAAAAAAGGGGAGAGGAAGAGGGAAAGAAAAAACAAGAAAACAAAACCCTGTGTGAATCCGCTTAGAGGTAATTGTAAAAGCATAAACAACCAACTGCAGGATACTCACAAAGACAGCGGCACTCTGTTGTGCCGGATGTTGCAAGCTAGTCCTTTCACAGCAGTCTAGCACGCTGACCTCATACGCCAAAAATCCATGTTCCCCCAGTTCATAAAGAAGATAAGGAGAGAGAAAACACAAAGAGACCGCACATGTGTGACTCTGTCATGAACAGTAAATAAATCACTATACAGTCTTCTTAATGGTACTCACAAACGCAGCGACACTTCATTGTGCCTTCATAAGCATACTGAACAGAGGCCCTTTAAATAATAAGTGATGACATCACAATTCTGAGAGTGCATCCTGTCTCACATGGATGATGCACACCGGTCTGGCCATAAAAGAAAGTGCAGGAATTGAGCAGCATCCCCCACAATGCACCATAATCAGGAAGAGAGGTGAGTAAAATGTCTGCCAGCAGCACATGGCAAACACATCAGGGAAAAAACCCTGACAGTACCCTCCCCTCAACGACCCCTCCCCTGCGGGAGGACAAAAGGCTTATTGGGGAAACAGGCATTGAAGGCACGGAGGAGGGCGGGAGCATGAACATCAGAGGAGGGATCCCAAGAACGTTCCTCCAGTCCGTAGCCCCTCCAGTGAACCAAATACTGTACACGGCCCCTGGACATACGAGAGTCAATAATGCTGCTGACCTCATACTCCTCATGGTTGTCAACAAAGATAGGATGGGGACGAGGCAACACAGTGGTAAACCGATTACAAACCAATGGTTTCAAGAGGGAGACATGAAAAACATTGGAGATGCGCATAGCAGGAGGAAGGTCAAGAGCGTAGGCCACAGGATTAACCCGTCTGAGTATTCAAAAAGGACCAACATAACGGGGAGCCAATTTATTGGAAGGCACATGAAGGTTCAAGTTGCGGGAGGACAGCCAAACTCTCTCACCAACCTGGTAGGAAGGTGTAGGCAGACGCCTACGATCAGCCTGGAACTTTTGACGCTGCATAGAACAATGAAGGCAATCCTGAATCTGCACCCACGTGGAACGGAGTTGCCGGAGATGCTCCTCCAAAGCCGGAATACCCTGAGACATGAATGAATCAGGCAACAAGGATGGTTGAAACCCATAATTCGCTATGAACGGGGATATCTTGGAGGAAGCATTAATAGCACTATTACGAGCAAACTCTGCCCAAGGTAACAGTTCAGACCAATTATTGTGGTGATCTGAGACATAGCAACGGAGGAACTGTTCCAGAGCTTGATTAGACCGTTCCACAGCCCCATTGGATTGAGGGTGATATGCCGAAGAGAAGTAAAGCTGGATCCCCATTTGAGCACAAAAGGAACGCCAAAATCTGGAGACAAACTGGCTACCCCGGTCCGACACTATCTCCTTGGGTAACCCATGTAAACAGAAGACCTCCCGGGCAAAAATTGAAGCAAGCTCATGAGCGGTAGGCAGCTTCATCAAGGGAATGCAATGTGACATTTTAGAAAAACGGTCAACCACCATAAGGATAACAGTATTGCCATTGGAAACAGGGAGCTCGACAATGAAGTCCATGGAAAGATGTGTCCAAGGACACTCACCATTAACAATAGGTTGAAGAAGACCCACAGGAAGACGTTGAGGAGTCTTATTCTGTGCACAAACTGAGCAGGAGGCAACATACGCAGCAATATCAGAACGAAGACCTGGCCACCAGAATTGTCGAGTGACCGACTAAATTATTTGGTTCTTGCCTGGGTGACCTGCGGCTTTAGGATAGTGGTAAGTGTGCAAAAGTTTAGTTCGAAGATAATCAGGAACAAAACACTTACCACTAGGTTTCTCAGGAGGTGCATTGGTTTGTGCAGCCAGGATCTCCTCCCCCAAGGGAGAAGTCAAATTAGTTCGTATGGTAGCAAAAATATGGTCAGGAGGTATAACAGGAGTAGGTACAGACTCCTCCTTGGACAGAGGCGAAAATTGTCGAGAGAGGGCATCAGCCCTAACATTCTTACTACCAGGCAGGTAGGAGACCACATAATTAAACCAAGACAAAAATAGCGCCCATCTGGCCTGTCGGGGCGACACACATTTTGCTTCAGATAGATAAGTTAAATTCTTGTGGTCAGTAAGAATGAGCACTGGCACGCTAGTACCCTCGAGAAGATGCCTCCATTCCTTAAGTGCCAAAATTATGGCCAGTAATTCCCTGTCGACAATTTCATAATTGCACTCCACTGGAGACAATTTATTAGAGAAGAAACCACACGGATGCAAGAAACTGTCAGACATAGGACGTTGAGACAAGAGGGCACCTACTCCAGTCTCAGACACATCGACCTCAAGAACGAAAGGCAAGACAGGGTTAGGATGAGCCAGAACTGGAGCGGCAGCAAAGGCAGACTTAAGACTATCAAAGGCCTTAATGGCAGTAGGTGACCAATGGAGTGGATCATTCTCTTTACGGGTCATGTCTGTGATAGGTTTGACCAAGTTAGAAAAGTTTTTAATAAACTTTCTATAGTAATTGGCGAACCCCAAAAAACATTGAATAGACCGAAGACCAACTGGGCGAGGCCACTGCAGAACTGCAGATAACTTGTCAGGATCCATGGAGAACCCTGCAACAGAGATAACATAACCTAGGAAGGTTACTTGAGTCTGATGGAACTCATATTTCTCGAGTTTACAAAACAGGCCGTTCTCCCGTAGTCTCTGAAGAACCCGTGTAACATCAGAACGATGAGCCTCAAGTGTGGGTGAGTGTATGAGGATGTCGTCTAAGTACACCACAACACACTGTTGCAACATATCTCATAGGACATCATTAATAAATTCCTGAAAAACAGCAGGAGCATCACATAGGCCAAAGGGCATTACAAGATACTCCTAATGCCCGCTCCTGGTGTTAAATGCTGTTTTCCATTCGTGGCCCTCCTTAATCTTAACGAGATTGTACGCTCCACTCAAATCAAGTTTAGTAAAGACCGTGGCTCCCTTGAGGTGGTCAAAGAGTTCCATAATAAGCGGAATAGGTTAAGCATTCTTAATGGTAAAACGATTAAGACCCCTATAATCAATACATGGTCTTAACTCGCCACCCTTTTTCTTCACAAAGAAGAAGCCAGCCCCTGCAGGAGAGCAGGATTTGCGGATGATCCCCCGCGACAGAGCATCGGCAACATACTCCTCCATAGCACAAGTCTCTGCAACAGACAGAGGGTACACCCGTCCCCGAGGAGGAATGGCTCCGGGTTGCAGGTCTATGGCACAATCGTAAGACCGGTGAGGAGGCAACATACCGGCACGCACCTTGTCAAACACGTCTAGGAACTCTTGGTACTCCTCTGGCATTTGAGAAACCGAAGAAGTGCACAAGACTTTAACTGGTTTCTGAAGACAAGTGGAAATACATTGTGGGGACCACAACAAAATTTTGGACCTGCGCCAGTCGAGACTGGGATTGTGCTTTTGGAGCCAGGGATAACCCAGAACAACCGGAAAATGCGGAGAGTTTATCACCTGGAACTGGAGAGCCCCAACAGCCATGGACAATGGAGCAGTTTCGTGAGTAACGAGTGCGGGCTGAAGGGGCCTGCCATCAATGGCCTCAATAGCAAGTGGAACGGACCGAGGCAAAACAGGAATGGAGTGCTTTGATACAAAAGCACTGTCAATGAAATAGCCCGCAGCACCGGAGTCAACAAGAGCCTGAGTGACTATGGAGGAGTCCACCCAGGAAAGGACAACCGTGACCAAAGGTTTCTCCTTAAGCGGTTCCGGGGACGAGGATAAACCACCCAAGGTCTGCCCCTGACAGGACCTTAAGTGTGTGCGTTTCCTGGCCGTGTAGGACAAGACTTCAAAAGGTGGCCCTGTAACCCACAATAGAGGCAGAGCCCCTCCCTCCTCCTAAAGGCCATCATCCACCGCGGAGAGACACGTGAATCCCAGCTGCATCGGCTCTGCAGTACCTGGTGACTTGGGACCAGGAGGCATGGGAGGAGAGGGAGGCATGGGTGGGAACGAACTTGTAGGAGACAACAGAACAGGAGGCTTCCGCAAGCGCTCCTTGAAAGAGGACCTCTCTCTGAGTCTGATGTCAATTAGGATCAAAAAAGACGCCAATGCCTCGAGATCCTCTGGTAAATCTCTGGCAGCAACTTCGTCTTTAATCACATTAGAGAGCCCATGAAAGAAGGCGGCAACAAGGGGTTCATTGTTCCAACCTACCTCTGCGGCAAGCGTACGGAACTCAATAGCATACTGAGCAACAGATCTTGTACCTTGCTGAATGGACATGAGTCATTTAGCAGCAGAGGAGGAGCGAGCCGGAACATCAAATACCCTTCAAAAGGAGGCCACAAATTCAGGGTAATTTTAAATCACAGGTTTATTAGTCTTTTACAAGGGATTAGCCCAGGCAAGAGCTGTGTCAGAGAGTAACGAGATGAGAAATCCCACCTTAGCTCTGTCAGAGGGAAACACCTGAGGTAACATCTCAAAGTAAATGCCTACCTGGTTCAAAAACCCTCTGCACTGAATAGGATCGCCTCCATATCGCTGAGGTAGAGGTGCAGAACCGGACATGCTCCTGGAAGGCATAGGTGCAGCAGGGGAAACAGGAGCAGCCATAACTTGCGGGACACTTTGGTCCAAATGTGCAGTGCGAGTCAGCAGGGTTTGCAGGGCTAGTGCAAATTGATCCAAGCGGTGATCCTGTACATCCATCCTGGAAATGATGGCAGGTAAAGGTGGATTATTAGCACCATCAGACTTCATGGCCTTTGCGTAATGTCAGGATGCCAGGACTCAGACTGAGACGAGAAGTGCAAAAATAATCACACCATTATTAATAGCAAAAAATAATAAAAAGTCCACAAGTCAAATAACAAGCCAGGAATCAAAACCAGAGCTGGTAGTCAGACGAGCCGAGTCAGGAGCCAAAGCGAATAGTCAGACGAGCCAGAGTCGGGAACAAGCCAGGGATCAGGAACCAGGAAGGACATCAGGCAGCCAGGTAATACACAGGAACTCTCACAAACAGGTCTGAGACAGCGCAAAGCCAAAACATACTGAACAGAGGCCCTTTAAATAATAAGTGATGACATCACAATTCTGAGACTGCATCCTGTCTAACATGGATGATGCACACCAGTCTGGCCATAAAAGGAAGTGCAGGAATTGAGCAGCATCCCCCACAATGCACCAAAGTCAGGTAGAGAGGTGAGTAAAATGGCTGCCAGCAGCACATGGCAAACACAACAGGGAAAAAACCCTGACACTTTTACCCTTAGGGTACATTGGATCCATCAAGGAGGCTAGTAGCCCAGTTACTTTTGGGGCACACTGTTTCAGGGGTGCTTCTGCTTTTTCTGCCTTTTTGGCTGGTGGTTCTCTTTAAGAGATTCTGAATGCTGAAAACTGTTTTTTCGCACCCTTTATTTCTGTACGGAACAGTAATTTTTTCCCCTGTTTTTTCTTCATGTTAAAAAAGCAAAATATGAAGCCTTATGTCTTAAAATAAAATGCAAATTATTCTAGCTTCAGTGACAAAATAATCAGGGTTTTATTAAAGATAGGAGGCAAATATTTTCTCTCCTTTGTCCCTCCATTATCTGTCTTTCATGTTGAAAAATAAACGTAATGATGTTTTCTTTGGTTCTTTTTCTTCTCCTACTGCTGAGATGCTAATTGGGAGACCAACTTCATTTTTTCTTTTACCCTCACAGCTTATGGGACTAGTGAAGTCGACTTCTCACCTGGTGGTTTTGATATTTTGTTCTTCAGTTACGATCATCATTATTGCACTTTTCCAGTTTTCATCACCTAGTTGGATTTCTTTTTGAAGCCGTTCTTATGTTCCATTGCAGAGATTCTGCTGGCTGTTGATGGTTCTTCAGCATAGAAAAAGGAGGAGTGTTTAAATTCCCTCTGCTGTCCTCTGACTGGTTAAAATTGTCACTGTGCATTGCTGCTGTGTGGTGTTCAGTAAAGAATGTTAAGAAAAATATTTGCCTCTTGTCTTTAATAAAATCATGATTAGCCGGTCACTGAAGCTAGAGCAATCTTAATTTTATGCACAATTATATGATCATACGCACATTTTGTAGTTTAATTTTTACTCATAAAAGCTTAGTTTGATGGCCCAGAAAATAGAAAACAACTGACTCTACATCCAAGTTAATGTATAGTGATTATGAACAATGTCAAGCAATACCTGTGCTTGATAAACCACTATAGCAGATTATACAGAGATGACAAAAAACTGTATATTAAAATACTGTTTGGGGCCTTTCTGTATAATCTACTATTGTGTCTTCAAAATGATTTAAATAAGGGTTATCAAGACCCAAATACATTAGTTCTTCATTAATGACACTAGACTCAGGCTTACCTTTTCTTTAGTCCATCTTTAAATAATTGTTTGACAATCTGACAGGCTCTTTGTCTGTCTACAAGTAGGCAGTGCCAGCAAGGAGAGGAATGATGATTCCTGACAGCACTCGCAGTTGGATTTATTTGCTAGTGGACACATAGGGGCCTATTTATCAAGCCATCAACCGCAAATACGCTGGAATTCCGCAGCGTAATTGTAGAGAGCTTGATTCGCCTTATTTATCAAAGGCTACAGACCAGCAAAAGTAGAATTTTGTGACGTAACATACGATCCGCCAATCTCAGTCCGACACAGATCGATGCTTACGTCACTACAGATGTTCCAAATGCAAATTCGGCACTATCTGACTACTTTTGCTAGTTATCAAATAACTACCAGGTACGCTCGCCACTATTCCGGCCCAGCGTACCTGGTTTTCAATCCGCCGCCCTGGAGGCGGCGGATGCCATAGGAATCAATGGGAGTCTGAAAGCAGCGAAAGCTATGTTGGCTGCTGCCCAATATCCCATTGATTCCTATGGGAGAATAAAAGTTACGTTTACACCTAACACCCTAACATGTACCCCGAGTCTAAACACCCCTAATCTGCCGCCCCCTACACCACCGCCACCTACATTATACTTATTAACCCCTAATCTGCAGCCCCCTACACCGCCTCCACCTACATTATACTTATTAACCCCTAATCTGCCGCCCCCTACACAGCTGCCACCTACATTATACTTATTAACCCCTAATCTGCTGCCCCTTACACCGCCGCCACATACATTATACTTATTAACCCTTAATCTGCTGCCCCGACACCGCCACCTAAATAAAAGTTATTAACCCCTATCCCGCTGCTCCCGGAGCCCACCGCAACTAAATAAAGTTATTAACCCCTGGCCTCCCACATCACTAGCACTTACTAAACCTATTAACCCCTAAACCGCCAGCCCCCCACATCGCCATAAACTAAATTAAACTATTAACCCCTAAACCTAACAACCCGCTAACCTTACATTAAATATTAACTCATCCCTATCTTATAATACATTTAAACTTACCTTTAGATTTAAATTAAACTATATTAAACTATAAATTAATCTACCCTAACTATTATACTAAAATTACATTCAACTATATTAAATTAATAATTAACCTACCCTAACTATTATAATAAAATTACATTAAACTATATTAAATTAATGATTAATCCAACTTAACTATTAAACTAAAATTACATTAAATTATATTAAAATAAAAATTAATCTAACCCAACTTTTATACTAAAATTACATAAAACAACAAATTAAATTAAATATATTATATATTTAAACACCTAACCCTACTCAAATAATTAAAATTTACACTAAAAAATTACAAAGTTACAAAAAACTAACTTAGGCCTAGATTTAGAGTTGGGCGGTAGCCGTGAAAACCAGCGTTAGAGGCTCCTAACTCTGGTTTTGGGCTACCGCCGGTATTTAGAGTCAGTCAGGAAAGGGTCTAACGCTCACTTTCCAGCCGCGACTTTTCCATACCGCAGATCCCCTTACGTCAATTGCGTATCCTATCTTTTCAATGGGATCTTTCTAACGCCGGTATTTAGAGTCGTGGCTGAAATGAGCATTAGAAATCTAATGACCAAACTCCAGCCGCAGAAAAAAGTCAGTAGTTAAGAGCTTTTTGGGCTAACGCCGGTTCATAAAGCTCTTAACTACTGTGCTCTACAGTACACTAACACCCATAAACTACCTATGTACCCCTAAACCGAGGCCCCCCACATCGCCGCCACTCGATTAAATTTTTTTAACCCCTAATCTGCCGACGCCACCTACGTTATACTTATGTACCCCTAATCTGCTGCCCCTAACACCGCCGACCCCTATATTATATTTATTAACCTCTAATCTGCCCCCACAATGTCGCCGCCAGCTACCTACAAAAAATTAACCCCTAATCTGCCGACCGCAAAGCGCCGCCACCTACGTTATCCTTATGTACCCCTAATCTGCTGCCCCTAACACCGTCGACCCCTATATTACATTTATTAACCCCTAATCTGCCCCCCACAACGTCGCCGCCACCTACCTACACTTATTAACCCCTAATCTGCCGAGCGGACCGCACCGCTACTATAATAAAGTTATTAACCCCTAATCCGCCTCACTCCCGCCTCAATAACCCTATAATAAATAGTATTAACCCCTAATTTGCCCTCCCTAACATCGCCGACACCTAACTTCAAACACTAACCCCTAATCTGCCAACCGGAGCTCACCGCTATTCTAATAAATTGTTTAACCCCTAAAGCTAATTTTAACCCTAACACCCCCCTAAGTTAAATATAATTTTATTCTAACGAAATAAATTAACTCTTATTAAATAAATTATTCCTATTTAAAGCTAAATACTTACCTGTAAAATAAATCCTAATATAGCTACAATATAAATTATAATTATATTGTAACTATTTTAGGATTAATATTTATTTTACAGGTAACTTTGTAATTATTTTAACCAGGTACAATAGCTATTAAATAGTTAAGAACTATTTAATAGTTACCTAGTTAAAATAATTACAAAATTACCTGTAAAATAAATCCTAACCTAAGTTACAATTAAACCTAACACTACACTATCAATAAATAAATTAAATAAACTACCTACAATTATCTACAATTAAACCTAACACTACACTATCAATAAATAAATTAAATACAATTCCTACAAATAAATACAATTAAATAAACTAACTAAAGTACAAAAAATAAAAAAATATTTACAAACATTAGAAAAAAATTACAACAATTTTAAACTAATTACACCTACTCTAAGCCCCCTAATAAAATAACAAAGACCCCCAAAATAAAAAAATGCCCTACCCTATTCTAAATTACAAAAGTTCAAAGCTCTTTTAACTTACCAGCCCTTAAAAGGACCTTTTGTGGGGCATGCCCCAAAGAATTCAACTCTTTTGCCTGTAAAAAAAACCATACAATACCCCCCCCAACATTACAACCCACCACCCACATACCCCTAATCTAACCCAAACCCCCCTTAAATAAACCTAACACTAAGCCCCTGAAGATCTTCCTACCTTGTTTTCACCATGCCAGGTATCACCGATCGTTCCAGGCTCCGAAATCTTCATCCAAGCCCAAGCGGGGGCTAGACATTCATCATCCGGCGGCTGAAGAGGTCCAGAAGAGGCTCCAAAATCTTCATCCTATCCGGGAAGAAGAGGCGATCCGGACCGGCAACCATCTTGATCCAAGCGGCATCTTCTATCTTCATCCGATGACGACCGGCTCCATCTTGAAGACCTCCACCGCGGACCCATCTTCTTCTTCCGACGACTTCCCGATGAATGACGGTTCCTTTAAGGGACGTCATCCAAGATTGGCGTCCCTCGAATTCTGATTGGCTGATAGGATTCTATCAGCCAATCGGAATTAAGGCAGGAAAATTCTGATTGGCTGATGGAATCAGCCAATCAGAATCAAGTTCAATCCGATTGGCTGATCCGATCAGCCAATCAGATTGAGCTGGCAATAGCCAATAGAATGCGAGCTCAATCTGATTGGCTGATTGAATCAGAATTTTCCTACCTTAATTCCGATTGGCTGATAGAATCCTATCAGCCAATCAGAATTCGAGGGACGCCATCTTGGATGACGTCCCTTAAAGGAACCGTCATTCGTCGGGAAGTCGCCGGAAGAAGAAGATGGGTCCGCGGTGGAGGTCTTCAAGATGGAGCCAGTCGTCATCGGATGAAGATAGAAGATGCCACTTGGATCAAGATGGTTGCCGGTCCGGATCGCCTCTTCTTCCTGGATAGGATGAAGATTTTGGAGCCTCTTCTGGACCTCTTCAGCCGCCGGATGATGGATGTCTAGCCCCCGCTTGGGCTTGGATGAAGATTTCAGAGCCTGGAGCGATCAGTGATACCTGGCATGGTGAAGACAAGGTAGAGAGATCTTCAGGGGCTTAGTGTTAGGTTTATTTAAGGGGGGTTTGGGTTAGAGTAGGGGTATGTGGGTGGTGGGTTGTAATGTTGGGGGGGTATTGTCCTTTTAAGGGCTGGTAAGGTAAAAGATCTTTGAACTTTTGTAATTTAGAATAGGGTAGGGCATTTTTTTTATTTTGGGGGTCTTTGTTATTTTATTAGGGGGCTTAGAGTAGGTGTAATTAGTTTAAAATTGTTGTAATTTTTTTCTAATGTTTGTAAATATTTTTTTATTTTTTGTAACTTAGTTCTTTTTTATTTTTTGTACTTTAGTTAGTTTATTTAATTGTATTTATTTGTAGGAATTGTATTTAATTTATTTATTGATAGTGTAGTGTTGTAACTTAGGTTAGGATTTATTTTACAGGTAATTTTGTAATTATTTTAACTAGGTAACTATTAAATAGTTGTTAACTATTTAATAGCTATTGTACCTGGTTAAAATAATTACAAAGTTACCTGTAAAATAAATATTAATCCTAAAATAGCTACAATATAATTATAATTTATATTGTAGCTATATTAGGATTTATTTTACAGGTAAGTATTTAGCTTTAAATAGGAATAATTTATTTAATAAGAGTTAATTTATTTCGTTAGAATAAAATTATATTTAATTTAGGGGGGTGTTAGGGTTAAAGTTAGACTTAGCTTTAGGGGTTAATAAATTTATTAGAATAGCGGTGAGCTCCTGTCGGCAGATTAGGGGTTAATACTTGAAGTTAGGTGTCGGCAATGTTAGGTAGGGCAGATTAGGGGTTAATACTATTTATTATAGGGTTATTGAGGCGGGAGTGAGGCGGATTAGGGGTTAAAACATTTATTATAGTAGCGCTCAGGTCCGGTCGGCAGATTAGGGGTTAATAAGTGTAGTTAGGTGGAGGCGACGTTGGGGACGGCAGATTAGGGGTTAATAAATATAATATAGGGGTCGACGATGTTAGGGCAGCAGATTAGGGGTACATAGGGATAATGTAGGTGGCGGGGGTGTACGGAGCGGCAGATTAGGGGTTAAAAATAATATGCAGGGGTCAGTGATAGTGGGGACGGCAGATTAGGGGTTAAAAAGTGTAAGGTTAGGGGTGTTTAGACTCGGGGTACATGTTAGAGTGTTAGGTGCACACGTAGGAAGTGTTTCCCCATAGAAAACAATGGGGCTGCGTTAGGAGCTGAACGCGGCTTTTTTGCAGGTGTTAGGGTTTTTTTCAGCTCAAACAGCCCCATTGTTTTCTACGGGGGAATCGTGCGCGAGCACGTTTTTGAAGCTGGCCGCGTCCGTAAGCACCGCTGGTATCGAGAATTGAAGTTGCGGTAAATATGCTCTACGCTCCTTTTTTGGAGCCTAACGCAGCCATTCTGTGAACTCTAAATACCAGCAGTATTTAAAAGGTGCGGCCAGAAAAAAGCATGCGTAGCTAACGCACCCCTTTGGCCGCAAAACTCTAAATCTAGGCGTAAGTTACAAAAAAAAATTAAAAACACTAAGTTGCACAAAAAAATAAACACTAAGTTAAAAAAAATAAAAAAGAAATAATCAAAGCTTTAAACTAATTACACCTAATCTAAGGGCACTATGAAAATAAAAAAGCCCACCAAAATAAAAAAAAAACCCTAGCCTACAATAAACTACAAATAGCCCTTAAAAGGGCCTTTTGCGGGGCATTGCCCCAAAGTAATCAGCTCTTTTACCTGTGAAAAAAATATAAATACCCCCCCAACAGTAAAACCCCCCACCCACACAACCAACCCCCCAAATAAAAAGCTAACTAAAAAAACCTAAGCTCTACATTGCCCTGTAAAGGGCATGTGGATGGGCATTGCCCTTAAAAGGGCATTTAGCTCTTTTGCAGCCCAAAACCCAAATCTAAAAATAAAACCCACCCAATAAACCCTTAAAAAATCCTAACACTAACCCCCGAAGATTTTCTTACAGTTTTGAAGATCCGACATCCATCCTCCAAGAAGCCGGGAGAAGTCTTCATCCAAGCGGCAAGAAGTCCTCCAAGAAGCTGGCTGAAGTCTTCATCCAATCCCACAGAAGTCTTCACCCAGACGGCATCTTCTATCTTCATCCATCCAGCGCGGATTGGGTCCATCTTCAAGACATCCGACGCGGAGCATCCTCTTCTTCCGACGGACTAACGCTGAATGAAGGTTCCTTTAAATGATGTCATCCAAGATGGCGTCCCTTAGATTCCGATTAGCTGATAGAGTTCTATCAGCCAATCGGAATTAAGGTAGAAAAAATCCTATTAGCTGTTGCAATCAGCCAATAGGATTGGACTTCAATCATATTGGCTGATCCAATCAGCCAATAGGATTGAGCTCGCATTCTATTGGCTATTCCAATCAGCCAATCAGAATCTAAGGGACGCCATCTTGGATGACGTAATTTAAAGGAACCTTCATTCGTCGTTAGTCCGTCGGAAGAAGAGGATGCTCCGCAATAGATGTCTTGAAGATGGACCTGCTCAGCGCCGGATGGATGAAGATAGAAGATGCTGTCTCGGTGAAGACTTCTGCGGGCATGGATGAAGACTTCGGCCGGCTTCTTGGAGGACTTCTTGCCGCTTGGATGAAGACTTCTCCCGGCTTCTTGGAGGATGGATATCGGATCTTCAAAACTGTAAGTAAATCTTCGGGGGTTAGTGTTAGGATTTTCTAAGGGTTTATTGGGTGGGTTTTATTTTTAGATTAGGGTTTTGGGCTGCAAAAGAGCTAAATGCCCTTTTAAGGGCAATGCCCATCCAAATGCCCTTTTCAGGGCAATGGGGAGCTTAGTTTTTTTTAGTTAGCTTTTTATTTGGGGGGTTGGTTGTGTGGGTGGTGGGTTTTACTGTTGGTAAAAGGGCTGATTACTTTGGGACAATGCCCTGCAAAAGGCCCTTTTAAGGGCTATTTGTAGTTTATTGTAGGCTAGGGTTTTTTTTATTTTCGGGGGGCTTTTTTATTTTTATAGGGTCCTTAGATTAGGTGTAATTAGTTTAAAGCTTTGATAATTTCTTTTTTATTTTTTGTAACTTAGTTGTAAGTTTTTTGTAATTTTTTAGTGTAGATTTAAATTATTTAAATAGGGTTAGGTGTTTATACAGTGGGGCAAAAAAGTATTTAGTCAGCCACCAATTGTGCAAGTTCTCCCACTTAAGACGATGAGAGAGGCCTGTAATTTTCATCATAGGTATACCTCAACTATGAGAGACAAAATGTGGAAACAAATCCAGACAATCACATTGTCTGATTTGGAAAGAATTTATTTGCATATTATGGTGGAAAATAAGTATTTGGTCACCTACAAACAAGCAAGATTTCTCGCTCTCACAGACCTGTATCTTCTTCTTTAAGAGGCTCCTCTGTCCTCCACTCATTACCTGTATTAATGGCACCTGTTTGAACTTGTTATCAGTATAAAAGACACCTGTCCACAACCTCAAACAGTCACACTCCAAACTCCACTATGGTGAAGACCAAAGAGCTGTCGAAGGACACCAGAAACAAAATTGTAGACCTGCACCAGGCTGGGAAGACTGAATCTGCAATAGGCAAGCAGCTTGGCGTGAAGAAATCAACTGTGGGAGCAATAATTAGAAAATGGAAGACATACAAGACCACTGATAATCTCCCTCGATCTGGGGCTCCATGCAAGATTTCACCCCGTGGGGTCAAAATCATCACAAGAACAGTGAGCAAACATCCCAGAACCACATTGGGGGACCTAGTGAATGACCTGCAGAGAGCTGGGACCAACGTAACAAAGGCTACCATCAGTAACACACTACGCCACCAGGGACTCAGATCCTGCAGTGCCAGACGTGTCCCCCTGCTTAAGCCAGTACATGTCCGGGCCCGTCTGAAGTATGCTAGAGAGCATTTGGATGAACCAGGATTGGGAGAATGTCATATGGTCAGATGAAATCAAAATAGAACTGTTTGGTAGAAACACAACTTATCGTGTTTGGAGGAGAGAGAATGCTGAGTTGCAACCAAAGAACACCATACCTACTGTGAAGCATGGGGGGGGCAACATCATGCTTTGGGGTTGTTTCTCTTCAAAGGAAACAGGACGACTGATCCGTGTACATGAAAGAATGAATGGGGTCATGTATTGTGAGATTTTGAGTGCAAACCTCCTTTAATCAGCAAGGGCATTGAAGATGAAACGTGGCTGGGTCTTTCAGCATGACAATGATCCCAAACACACCGCCTGGGCAACGAAGGAGTGGCTTCGTAAGAAGCATTTCAAGGTCCTGGAGTGGCCTAGTCAGTCTCCAGATCTCAACCCCATAGAAAACCTTTGGAGGGAGTTGAAAGTCTGTGTTGCCCAGTGACAGCCCCAAAACATCACTGCTCTAGAGGAGATCTGCATGCAGGAATGGGCCAACATACCAGCAACAGTGTGTGACAACCTTGTGAAGACTTACAGAAAACGTTTGACCTCTGTCATTGCCAACAAAGGATATATAACAAAGTATTGAGATGAACTTTTGATATTGACCAAATACTTATTTTCCACCATAATATGCAAATAAATTCTTTCCAAATCAGACAATGTGATTGTCTGGATTTGTTTCCACATTTTGTCTCTCATAGTTGAGGTATACCTATGTTGAAAATTACAGGCCTCTCTCATCTTCTTAAGTGGGAGAACTTGCACATTTGGTGGCTGACTAAATACTTTTTTACCCCACTGTATATAGAATATAGTTATTTTAATTTGTAGTTTAATGTAATTTTAGTTTCAAAGTTAGGATATATTAATTAATAGTTTAATATAGTTTAATGTAATTTTAGTATAATAGTTAGGGTAGATTAATTAATAGTTTAATATAGTTTGTTAATTTTAGTATAATAGTTAGGGTAGATTAATTTTTATTTTAATATAGTTTAATTTAATTTTAAAGGTAAGTTTAAATTTATAATAAGATATTGATGAGTTAATATTTAATATAAAGTTAGCGGTTCTTAGTTTTAGTGGTTAATAGGTTAATTTAGTTTAATGGCGATGTGGGGGTCTGGCGGTTTAGGGGTTAATAACTTTATTTAGTTGCGGTGGGCTCTGGGAGCGGAGGGATAGGGGTTAATAACATAATGTAGGTGGCGGCGGTGTAGGGGGCGGCAGATTAGGGGTTAATAAGTATAATGTAGGTGGCGGTGGGCTCAGAGAGCGGAGGAATAGGGGTTAATAAGTTTATTAGAGTGGCAGTGGGCTCCGGGAGCGGTGGTTTAGGGGTTAATAACAATTAACATTTTAGTATAGTGGGGTGTTTAGTGACAGTATACAAATAAAGCTGGGAAAAAGCCGAAGAGCAGCGAGATTGATGACTGTTAGTTAACAACAGTCCGCTGCTCATCGCCCCGTACTTGGTGCGCGGCTTTTTGACAGCTATATGGAGAGCGTATTCAGGTCCCTGGCAGCGATGTTAGGCGATATCAGGCGAGCATATTGGTGCCGTCGAATGCAGCACAGTTGACGGCTTGATAAATAGGCCCCATAGTGTGCACCCATCACCTCCTCAACCATCTCCTGTAAGCATTGGTGCACTGCCCGCCTAACACTCACACTAACTGCCAAGTCCATAGTGGGAAACTGAAGTTATGAAGAACTTATGAAGACTGCTGCTCCATAACTTGTCCGCCTGCTCTGAGGCTGCGGACAGAAATCAACCCGATCGAATACGATCGGGTTAATTGACACCCCCTGCTAGCGGCCAATTGGCCGCGAATCTACTGCTGGTGCAATGATAAATACCGACAGCGTATGCTGTGGGCATTTATCGATGTGGAGAGATGTGCAGCGGACATGATACGCTACTTCGTATCATGTCCGCTCGCACATTGTTAAATATACCCCTTCTCAACCATCTTCTGTAAGCATTAGTGCACTGCCCGCTTAACACCCACACTAACTTCCAAGCCCATTAGCTCCTAACTCTCTACATTGCACACTTTATTTCTTGTGACCACGGCCATTAAAATATCCCTACGCTGAGGGATATGGTGGCACTCACCCTGCTCACTTACTAGTTTGTGTGATTACCGGATTGCTAACTGGTTCCGCTGATACAGTATATATAAAATGTTTATCCTCTCAGATTTAATTTTCTTTTCTTTTTTTAATATGTATTTTCTAAAATCAAATGAAAATATGATATATTTGTATTTATTTATACACAATTTACCATAGCAGGTTTACATATCCCTACTCTTTAGCATGAGATATAAAAAGCACTAATGATTAAAGCATTTCTTTCTCTGGAGCACAAATATATGAGGCATGGCACAATGTCACCAATTATACACAGAAATACAAAACAGCAAGAAGCCACATATCAGATCGGTTACAGGATACAATAGATCTAAACTAATGACCTGCTTCAACGACGACCAACTACAAGCAGGCATTTTCATGTGTTATTTGAAACCCAGGACATAAATGCAGTATTGTTTCACTTAGTGTGAATATCACATCAGGAAGCGCAATTACGATCAATTGTGGTTTCCAAAACTGGCTTTTCTAAGAGAAATCATTTTCAGACGTTGCCTTGTAAAGGTTAGAGATACTGTTGTACTAAAACAGAGGCCGTTACAAGTTTTCTTTAGAAGAGGAACGCTTTGTTTTCTCACACGGTGACTCAGCTGAAGTTGTTCTTACATGTTTCTGTCATTATTTAAAAGCCAGGTTCTGATCAGTTTAAAAAGAACTGCTGTCTTTGATAGTTATTACATTAAAAAAAAATGAAACTCAAAAAAATAATCTTTCTGTTCTGATTATCACATTATACCAAGGGGTCAAAAGGAAAGCAATAATGTTCCTATTGTTGTGAAGAATGGGGGAAAAAAATAAAAAAGTCAGTACACTTAAAGGGACATGAAACGCAAACATTTTCTTTCATGATTTAGATACAGGAGACAACTTTTCAGTTTACTTTGATTATCTAAGTTGCTTCTTTCTCTTGGTAACCTTTTTTAAAAGCATACCTAGGTAGGCTCAGAAGCCGGGAGCTAGCTGCAAATTGGTGGCTGCACAAATATACCCGTTATTATTAGCTTACTCATGTGTTCAGCTAGCTCCCAGTAGTGCATTGCTGATCCTTCAATAAAGGATGCCAAGAGCATGAAGCAAAACTGATAACAGAAGTAAAATGGAAAGTTGTTTGAAACTGTATGCTCTATCTGAATCATGAAAGAAAAATGTGGGGTTTTGTGTCCTTTTAGGTAATGTATAAAGCAGCTTGCTTGTTCTTATAGGTAAGTAAGAGCTAAAGAATTAGCTTAAACCTTTACTTTAGTAAAAGGCATTTAATGCAATTTCACTAATAAACAATTTTGAATTTTATATAATGTACAACAAATGGGTACAAATAAAACCTGAAGCTATTTAAGGTCATTTTAACGTTTACATTTTACAATTTAAACTATTTTGAACCTTAAACTCGAGAAAGCTGCAGCTAATTGGCAGAAGAGTAAATGTACTGTTAACATTGGCTACTATTTCAATAGCATACACCATTAGTATGGTTGTTTGTTTAGGGTACCCCACACACTATACACTCATACATACACACTAAACGAGCATACTTTTTTTATTCTTATTCATGAAACTGCAGTGGTGTGTCCAGATGGGGCGGGGGTATCCCTTGATTTCTCACCACCACTCTGCCCAGGCCTGCCCCTGATCCACTGTACCCATGGCATGCCAGATCCCACCCACAGCCAATGCATGCTTGCAGCACTCCTGATCCCTCCCTATTATTGTGGCCCCATCCACAAATGACTTGTGATGTTACTATGAAACTGTGGCCCCAGTTACAAATCTGATATGTTGAGGGAAGCTAATTGACATCTAATTCAGCAGGTTAACTTAAGGTTCCTACAGAGAACCTTTATAGTTAATGATGACTGATATTGTTTAAAAGTATTAAAAACTTATATTAATGCCAGAGCTTCCTACTCAAAAAAATATTAAACTTGTATCTCTTGGTGTCTTTGTTGAAACTTCTTTCCATGAATTGAAATCTAGATAGGCTCAGGAATGTGAATGTGTCCTGAGCACTATATGGCAGCAGTGTTTACAACGTTTATAATAATGGCTTAGATTTAATAAAACCTGCTTTTGAAACTAATATCTCACGAAGAAAACTCACCACAACATTTGTACATGTCTCTTTTCACACCTGAGTTATTTTCCATTTTTATCAAAGAAGATCTTGTAGTCATTACTTTTCGGAACATAAAACAAGCTCCGTTGTGAAGGATACTGGCATCGCAAAAACACCTCCAACGTGTTACAAAAAAACAAGTTAACACAAAAAGCCTCCCACACTCTAAGGTGAGATACTTCACAAGGTCAGAACAGTCTTTTTAAATTCCACGTTTTGTGTTAGTGTAGATGAAAAATCCCAACCAGGCCCTGGAGGTCCTAGAACAAATAGATATAGATATTAATGGCTGAAACATCCAGTAATACATGTTTTGAATATATAGGTGAAGCGATGGTCAATTAATTGTGAATATAATCTCACATTTACAACAAGGGTCCTATAGCAACCTTTTAAATATAGGTCAATGTTATAAATACAGGGCTATATTACAAATGGAGCGCATCCGCACTATATGACATGTAGATGCTAGCTTGCCCTATTCTATCTAGAGATTAAAAAATAATGTTTGACTAGTAATAGTGCAAGAATAAAGTTGCTATTGATTGCGCTTGAGCGGTATCAAAGTACAATAGCGTTAAATAAAATGTTTGCGCTCCCCTTGCCATCTAGCTCATTTTCCACAAGATACCTGCACTCTCCTGTCCTGATCTAGATTTTATCTCATGAAAAGTAGATTAGTTTCAACAAAGGAATCTGAGACAAAGTTACATTTGATAAAAATGTAAATTGTTAAGTTTTTTTATTTAATGCTATATTTAAAAGATGAAGGTTTGATTTTGACATTAATGTCCCCTTAACAGAGAGGGACAAAATGTTTAATGCAACAAAATTTTACCTTTAGATAATATCAATATCTAAATGCTGCCAAGAAGTACAGGGTCCAACTATTCGGGGACTTGTAATTTCATTTCTAGACAATGTTAACAATTCAATTATACAGCAACAAAGGGATTCTGCTATTCATTATGCAAAGGTAATTTTATATCTAGATATCTGACTTAGATAAATTGCTTCTTGAGTAAATTAGACTGATCTTCTCATAACACTCCATCAAACTCTATAATGCAGATCTACTTTACTTGAGAAATGCAGTTATGTTATTTAGTTCCTAGCATCTTTATTAAGAGCTATTGCTGCTAATTCTGATTATAACTTAAACCTCAGATGTGAAATCAGGTGGTTGATAGCAACTGTATCTCTTGGGAGAAAGAAACCTTTTCTAGTTTTAAAATGTACACTAGCCCCTATATTTACTTGCATGATGTGGGACCACTCTATTGAGAAGAGACTAATAGAGACCCATGAACAGAAAAGCCTACAGGGAGTAGATCAATGTGCAGGTTACAAAGGCTGGGTGTAGTTGTTTTGAAAAAGCCTAGACAGTTTCACTTATGCACAAGTGCTAGACCAATACATATTGCAGCAGACAACTAGGATATTAGGCATTTTTATATATTTAAAGGGACATAAAATGCAAAACTCAATTTTCAAAAACAAAAAGCTTTCTAGTAAATATTATCAGTTTTATTAAAAGCTTTTACTGAGTACAGAGCATATGTCAATACACCCCATGCACCCTAATTTATAAAATAAGTCTGCTCAGAGAGCAGACAGTGACATGAATTATTCAACAATGATTCAAATGTGATTATATATATATATTGAAATGAAAATAACTTTTACTAGAAGGATTTTTACTAATACATGCGTTTTGCAAAAATGCTCCTTTTTAAAACTGAATTGAGCATTTCAGTTTTGAGTTTTATGCCCTTTTAACACTGAGTGCACTAGCAGGCTTTTCTTTCCAGACTCTATAGTGAATTATGTCAGCCCTGCATCGCTAAATGCCGACGGCATACGCTGTTGCAATCAAGTAACTGAAAACATGTAGGGCTTCAGTAAAATTAGTTCTCTCTTACTTTACCCCATGCCAGCAGATCACACACGTATCAATACCAGCAGATCACACACGTATCAATGCCAGCAGATCACACACGTATCAATACCAGCAGATCACACACGTATCAATGCCAGCAGATCACACACGTATCAATGCCAGCAGATCACACACGTATCAATGCCAGCAGATCACACACGTATCAATACCAGCAGATCACACACGTATCAATGCCAGCAGATCACACACGTATCAATGCCAGCAGATCACACACGTATCAATGCCAGCAGATCACACACGTATCAATGCCAGCAGATCACACACGTATCAATGCCAGCAGATCACACACGTACAACATGAACACTCGCCAAGTTATACCTTCATGCCCTGGTTAGCGATGAGGTCAGGTTACATGAGTCTATAGGAATTACAATATGAGTCACAAATAATACGGAATGCATTCAATTTTTTGTTTGTGTGCAAAGGCGTTTTTTTGTCAGTGCCAAAATCTTTGCCAAGTTTTAAATGGTATGAGCATGCCTAAGATGCAATGCACTTTATTACCAAATATTTTAAAGAGAAATTCTACTATAACTATTTCCACTATTTATGTTTGTACTAATTAGGGGCTAGATGATGAGTGGAGCGCTAACTCTTGCACGTGAGTAATAAGGGGTTTATTGTGGCTCTTTACGTGCATCGGAAGTAGCTCGGTATTTACAAGTTTAAAGTAAATTAATTTTATTGAGCGTAATTGCATTTTATTTGCGTCTGGATAGCGCAACCTCAGAGCTTTGTTTAACTGTTATGTGAGACAAGAAAGTTGCAAAAAACACATCAAAAATACATTGTACAGTACAGTTACATTCATAATAACACTGTCAGATAAAAATTATTATTAAAAAATTGCATAATAAAAGAGCTTGAAGATATGAGGTTAAAGCAAAGGGTTTTAACATAGAGATACATACATACACATGTCTAAATATGTATATTTATGTATGTGTATATATATATATTTATATTTATTGCAATAAACTTTTTCAGATGGTTTGTGAAAGTTCTGTGAGTGCAATTGTTTGATTTGGTATTGTTTTGTATTTTTGCACCCAGGCAGCTGGCACTTGGTGGGTTGGTCTGACGATTTGTGCACTATATATATATATGTGTGTGTGTGTGTGTGCATTGGAGCCCTTTGCAATCAAGTAGCTGAAAACATGTAAAATCATATTTATGCAATATTCATATTTAAGAAAGTATTTAACTGTGTATGTGCTGTAGATATTTTCCATTCCAATGTTCTTCATATAGGGGAATATGTTCTAAATATTTTTAAATAGATATTCCTATAAAAATCTGTATATATCTATAAATAATGAGAGAGATTTTACCAGAAAACATCAGATATATATAGAAATATTTATTTATGAATAAGTTGAACATTGAAGTTAGTGAATTTCAGATAATGTGATTGGGTTTGCACGATTTGTTGGTTGGTAGGCTTTTTCCACTTTTCGCGCTCCATTGAAGTCTATGGGGGACTACCTTAACGCGATAGTGATATTAGAAGTTCAGTTTTTTTGAACACATCATGTTAGCACACAACAAAAACGTTTTACTTTTAGCTTGTAATATGTGCATTACCCGACGCACGCAAAAAATCGAAGTCTTGTGGGGTTAACGTGTGAGCAGGAGCACAAACTACTGCTCCACTTTAAATCTAGCCCTAGGTGTTTGTTTACCTGTTATTCAAGCTTGTGCATTGCAAATATACACAAATTAGTTTCTAATTGTATGCTCTGAGATTGGCACCTTTTACAGCCACTGCTAAATGAATCTACTAATAGATTTTTTTTGTTTGTTTCTTAAAAAATGTAAATGAGAACGTTTAGTAAAACATAAAAAGCCCCTGCATTCTATAAACTAGAACATCCTTTATTTTTCTTCAAAAACGTATATATATGACATGTAAAGCCTTTCCTGTTCCTACTACTTATCTCAAAATCTTCTAATAGGTGATATTTTGTACTAGCTGATATTTTAATAAAGGAAAAAACTTACAAGCAGGCAATCTATAATATTCACATTAAAGGGGAATTCATTATTATGTACTGTATATAACTTGTTAAAGGGCCAAGGTACTCAAGCAAGTAGTTTATAAAGGTTTATTGTATTCAAAGCAGCTGCACACTTTCAGAGGGGCGGGATTGTCTCTCTCCCACTATGGGGAGGTTGATTTATGTTTCATCTTGTTTATATAGCGTTTCTAAAGTCAATACTATAGTATTTTCATTTTCAGTATAGGTGGTTGTTTCAATAGGCAAAGGTAGCTATTTGAAATGAAAAAATAAAGATAAAGGAGCTATTTGCAAACATTTTTGTACAATTCAACAGGTGTATGTATAATTGAGAACATATTAAAGGGGAGAAAATACTATAGTACAATGCACTTTAAAGCTCTGCATTACAAGATATTCATTCATATACAAAAATAATGTTTTAAAACCATTGAAACAGATTTTTGTAACCAAAGTTTGCATTGTTTTTCTGACCATTAATAAGCCTCTTAAGTAACAAAAATAAACGAGTTCCTATACTGATCAAACAATCACTGTGTAGAATGTTATAGGGTTAAGGTTTCATCACATTAACACACCATCAATTACATTTGTCTTTAGTGTAAAAAAGGTTTTACAGCAATATTGTTTTCGTTTCAATGAGCCTAGATATACTGGTTGCTGCAATGGAAAAACTACACAAGAAAGTAGCAGTTTAATTATTTTTGTATTGCAGCTCAATTTTGTTAAATAGATCTTTATTTCTATTATACATATTAGATTATAAGTACTCTAAATTAGTTATTTGGGAGTTATCGGAGTGTAGCAACAGCTTCTAAATGCTAGAAGTGTGCACCATTATCCTATTCACTATAAGGATATGCTTTCAAGCTACCTCATCCACTGAATAAGACACAAGAACTTAAAGGGACATGAAACCCATTTTTTTCTTTCATGATTTAGATAGAGCATGCAATTTCAAACAAACTTCTAATTTACTTCTATTATCTAATTTGCTTCATTCTCTTGGTATCCTTTATTGAAAAGCATATCTAAATAGGCTCAGTAGATGCTGATTGGTGGCTGCACATATATGCCTCATGTGATTGGCTCACCCATGTGCATTGTTACTTATTCAATAATATCTAAAGAATGAAGCAATTTAGATAATAGAAGTAAATTGGAATGTTGTTCAAAATTGTATTCTCTATCTGAATCAAAATATAAATCTTTTAGGTTTCATGTTCCTTTAATAGTTGAAAGTAGTTTAGTGTTTTTTTGCACTTGAAAATATTTAAACAATTTTGACAATATTCCTAACTGTTAAGGGGTTAATAGGTTTATTTAGTGGCGGCGATGTCGGGGGGACGGCGGATTAGGGGTTATTAGGTTCATTTAATAGTCGTGATGTGGGTGGGCGGCAGATTAGGGGTTAATAAATTTTAAATAGGATGAGAGCTACTGAAATCCTATTGGCTGATTTGAACAGCCAATAGGATTTCAGAAGCTCTCATCCTATTGGCTGATTTGAAAGTAGATATTCTGGGGTTACTGGGTTTTGTTTTTTTTTGGGGTGTTTTTTTTTTTTTAGATTAGGACTTTGAGCTTGCCCTTTTAAAGACAATGAAAAAGAGCTGAATGCCATGTTAAGGCCAATGCCCATACAAATGCCCTTTAAGGGCAATGGGTAGCTTAGGTTTTTTTTAGAGTTAGGTTTTTTTATTTTGGGGGGTTGGTTGGGTGGTGGGTTTTACGTTTGGGGGGACTTTGTATTTTTTTTACAGTTAAAAGAGCTGTTTTACTTAGGGCAATGCCCTACAAAAGGCCGTTTTAAGGGCTATTGGTAGATTATTGTAGGCTAGGGGGTGTTTTTATTTTGTGGGGCTATTAGATTAGGTGTAATTGTTTTTATTTTTGATAATTTTGTTTATTATTTTTTGTTAGCTTAGTGTTTTTTATTTTTCGCAATTTATTGTTTGTTATTTTTTGTAATTTTAGATTTTTTGTGTTAGGTTTATTTAAATTTGTAATTCAGATTTTTTAATTGGTAGTTTTTAAAATTTTATTAGAATAGTTATGTTAGGTTAATTTATAGGTTAAACTTTTTTTTTTATTTCACAGGTAAGTTTTTATTTATTTTAAGATAGTTATATTGTTTAGGGGGGTGTTAGGTTTAGTGGTTAATAGTTTAATTTAGTGTTTTGCGATGTGGGGGGCCGGCAGTTTAGGGGTCAATAGATTTATTTAGTGGCTGCTATGTCGGGGGCAGCAGTTTAGGGGTTAATAGGTTTATATAGTGTTGGCGATGTCGGGGGACAGCAGAATAGGGGTTATTAGATTTATTTAATAGTCACAATGTGGGTGGGTGAAAGAGTAGGGGTTAATAAGTTTTAAAAAGGATGAGCGCTACTGAAATCCTATTGGTTAGTTTGAACAGCCAATAGAATTTCAGTAGCTCTCATTCTATTGGCTGAGTTGAACAGCCATTAGGATTTCAGAAGCTCTCATCCTTTTGGCTGATTTGAATTTGAAGAATCAAATCAGCCAATAGGAATGCAATTGTTTCAAGTGTAAGGTTTTTTTAAATTTGTAATTTAGATTTTTTAATAGGTTAATGATAGGTTAATTTATAGTTTAAACATAGTTTTTTTTATTTCACAGGTAAGTTTTTATTTATTTTAAAATAGTTATATTGTAATTTTAATTTAAAGTTAGGGGGTGTTAGGTTTAGGGGTTAATAGTTTAATTTAGTGTTTTGCGATGTGGGAGGCCGGCAGTTTAGGGGTTAATAGGTTTATTTAGTGGCGGCGATGTTGGGGAGCGGTGGTTTAGGGGTTAATAGATTTATATAGTGTTGGCGATGTCGGGGGATGGTGGATTAGGGGTTATTAGGTTTATTTCATAGTCCCGATGTGGGTGGGTGGCAGATTAGGGGTTAATAAGTTTTAAATAGGATGAAAGCTACTGAAATTCTATTGGATGATTTGAACAGCCAATAGGATTTCAGTAGCTCTCATCCTATTGGCTGATTTGAACAGCCAATAGGATTTTTTAGAAGCTCTCATCTTATTGGCTGATTTGAATTTGAAGAATCAAATCAGCCAATAGGAATGCAAGGCAATTCTGAAATGCTACCTTGCAATCAACTTCAGTGTACGGCGGAGACCGTGTGAAGAGGACGCTCCGCGCAGGATGTCTTCGGCTTCCAGGATAGCTCTGCTCTGATCTGCCGGGATGAAGATAAAAGACACCCCCGGGATGGATAAAGATATCGCCGCCTGGATAAAGACTTCTCCCGCCTGGATAGAGATGGATGTCTGGACTTCAGGAACTGTGAGTAGATATTTTGGGGTTATTGTTAGTTTTTTTTTCATTTTTTGGGGTGTTTTTTTTTTAATTAGGGCTTTGGGCTTTTTTAAAAGAGCTGAATGCCCTTTTAAGGGCAATGCCCATACAAAAGGGATGTCAGGGAGCGGCGGTTTAGGGGTTAGTAATTTTATTTAATGGCGGAGATGTCGGGAGCAACGGATTAGAGGTTAATAAACCTTATGCAGGTGTCGGTGATGTCGGGGGCAGTGGATTAGGGGTGTTTGACTAGGGGTTTATGTTAGGGTGTTAGGTTTAAGCGTAACTTTTTTTTCCCCATAGACATCAATGGGGTTGCCTTACAGAGATTTTTCATTCCACACTTCATAGACATTGATGTCTATGGGGGAAAGCATGCACGAGCACGTCAAAGCAGCCCTTGGATTTTTTGCGGTATGGAGCTTAACACCACCATATCGCACGCACAAGGAGGCTTTTCAGTAACTCGTAATGGCAGCGCTATGGAGAGTGAAATAACACAACTTTTTTGGCGTTAGTTTCGCACCCTGTTTAGCACAAAACTCGTGATCTACCCGATTGTTTGGTTTAGCACACCTTACAAAAAGCACCTATGCTTTTATATTAAAATTGGGATCTTAGTCACACAATACGACCATATTCTGCTTAGCCAGTCACCAACTTAGAAGGTGTCCCAATGTGGACTGGTCCTAAAACTACAATACTTTGCTTTTATGGGCTGAATAATTTCTGCTTTTTTTCTTTTTATAATAGAATGAAACTCCCTGGCTTTAAATATACAACTCAATTACACTGTCATGAGTACACCTGAGCTTGGGTGGGTGTCGCTTTAAACAATAGAAAATGGTCAGTCTCCCATTTTTTATAAATACAAATCCACAACGTTTGGTTTAGCACACCTTACAAAAAGCTCAGGTGTGGATTTGTATTAAAAAAAAGGAATACTTTTCATCTTTCATTGGTTAAAGCACCCCACCCAAGCTCAGGTGAACTCATGACAGTGTAATAGAAGTTGTATATATAAAGCCAGGGAGTCTCATTCTATTATAAAAAGCAGAAATATATATAAATTTGCACAGAGGGGCACTCTGTATATAGACACCCCTACTAAATTATTGAGTGCAGCCACACCCATTGCTAATATGTGGATAAAATCCAGCACATAGCCATGACTTCTCTATAGACAGACGTTGTGAGTACAATGTGTTGTACTGAAGAGCTCAGTAACTTTAAATGTGACACTGTCAGTTTGTAAAATTTCTGCTTTTCTAGATGTCCCCAGGTCAACTGTAACTGCTATTATTGGGAAGTGAAAGCATTGAGGAGCAACAGCCCAGCCACTAAGTGGTAGATCCAATCTGCCTATGAATTCACCAGCACAAGAACTATGCACCAGCAGCTTTATGAAATTGGTTACCATAGCCGTGCAGCTGTAGACATGCCTCACATCAACATGCACATTGCCATGCTCTGGTTGGAGTGGTGGAAAGCATGCCCCCACTGGACTCTGAAGCAGTGGAAATTGTGTTCTCTGGATTGATTAAGCAAACTTCACTATCTGGCTGTATGATGGAAAAATCTTGGTATGGCAGATACCAGGTGGACGCTACTTACTGGAATGCATAGTGCCTACTATAAAGTTTGGCGAAGGAGGAAATTCAGGGTTTGGGCTATGCCCTTAGTTCCAGTGAAGGGTCATCTTAATGTTACAGGATAAAAAGACATTTTAGATAATTGAGTGCTTCCAACTTTGTAGCAACCCAAGTGTCCTGCACAGATCCCTGACCTCAATTTCATTGAACACCTATTGGATGTACTGGTATTCCAAGGCTAATTGCAAGCCAGACCTTCTAACCCAAAATTACTGTCTGACCTCACAATGGCTGAATGGGCACACATTCCCACAGACACACTCCAAAATCTTGTGGAAAACCATCTCAGAAGAGTTGCAGCTGTTATAGCCGGGGGGTGGGGTGGGGGGGCAGAGTGCAACTCCATATTTATATCCATAATTTTGGAATGGGATGTCCAACAGGCTCATATAGGTAAGATGATCAGGTGTCTACATACTTTTGGCCATATCGTGTGTATGTGTGTATTTATGCATGTATGTGTATGTGTACTTTGCAGTTAAAGCATAGAAACAAATAAACATATGCAGATAAAAAAAAAAACATGGAATAGTTATGTTTAACAAACGTGAAACCATTTTTTTAAATCATCAAAGTAACAGCTGAACACATTTGTGACAGTCTTTCTACAATGGAAATCAAATATTGTTTAGAACATTATTCCCAAGTTCCCAACATTGTTGCAGACATTTCCACAAATGTGTTGCACTTGTAGGTTGCTTTGCTTTCATCCTTCTGTCCAGTTCATCCCAAACCAGTTTGATAGGGTTTAAGTTTAGGCACTGTGCTGGGCATTCCATGATTTGAAGCCTACTGTTCTTTTTGTCTAAGGTCATCCTGACCTGTTGTGGGTCATTATCTTGATGTAGGGTGAACCTCTGATCAACTAAGCATATGCCATTGAGTATTACGTGGCTGGTGGTAGTCTTTTTGGTTGAGGTGCACCAACTCTGGACCAGACAAAAATAACCCATGGATCATACTTTCTGGTCCGTATTTGACAGATAGGTTAACACAATGAGGAATGATCCATTTGAATGTTTAATGCTGTGCAAAAACCCTGTGTGATGAACTCAGTATTTCAAATTTTGATTCATCTGTCTATAAGACCTTCTTTCAGTGGTCAGTAGTTGACTGGCGGTGCTTTATGGCCCAAAGAAGCATCTCTTTCTTATTTTGCAATCTTGCCATTAGACTTACAAAACCTTCAGCTCAAAGTCTTCTCCTCAAACTGAAAGTGAGACTAGCTAACCTCGACCAGTGTTAGGCTGTATTTGAAGCTGTTAACCCGTGAGCTGCCTAACACGCAAGTTTTTGACTCTCAGAAATGTGTCTTCTTGTGGCTTTGGGTCTGTTAAACCTTCTCCTTTTAGAGTTTCCTCCAGTTTACAAGTGCCTTTTAATGGTGTAGAAAACTGTACTGACTGAAACCTTGGCTTTCTTTGCAATTTCTCTAAAGCTGATCTAATTGAAAGTGTTATAATGGTCTAAATACATTGTTCAATGTTGTTTTTGGCTATTTAACTTTTTACTTTAATCTCTGGCAGTGTACAACTTTTCTTTGTAACATTTCAGGTTATTAACTGGAAAAAGAATTTGAGATTGTCAAAAACTCTTGTGTGGAGCATTATATTTTAATTTATGTCCCTCTTTTTTACATCCAGAACCCTGTATAGCAAAATAAAAAGTTCTCAATTTAAAATTTGCTCTTCTAAAATAATTGAAAAAACCCTTTAATAATGAAAAGCCTCCCTAAACAATCTCGCCAGACCAGAGATGGTTAGAGAATCAGGCTCAAAGACTAATCTTAACTGAATATTTATTATGAACAAAAGAGTCACAGGGCATAATGAAGTGAATGAAAATGATTTAGAGTGACATTGTCAAACAGTGTTATACTTTTAAGGGACATAATACTCATATGCTAAATCACTTGAAACTGATGCAGTATAACTGTAAAAAGCTGACAGGAAAATATCACCTGAGCATCTCTATGTAAAAAAGGAAGATTTTTTACCTCACAATCTCCTCAGCTCAGCAGAGTAAGTTCTGTGTAAAAAGTTATACTCAACTGCTCCCAGCTGCAGGTAAAAAAATTAAAAAAAAATGAAGAAATGAACAGCAGCCAATCAGCATCAGCAGTGCTGAGGTCATGAACTTTTACTGTGATCTCATGAGATTTGACTTGACTCTCATGAGATTTCATTGTAAACTTCCTTTACCTGATTGGTGAAATAAGATGAGAGTGCACAATGCTCATCCCTTCAGATGTCCCAGGACAGACACACTAAAATGCTGCTTAGAAATCCTTTACAATGGGAGGTGGCTACTGAGGAACTTTTGAGGTAAAATATCTTTCTTTTTTACATAGAGATGTTCAGGAGATATTTTCTAGTCAGCTTTTTACAGCTATGCTGCATCACTTTCAAGTGTTTAAACATTTGGGTATTATGGCCCTTTAAGTATGCAAATAACAGAAAGCCAGAAATATGTTTGGCACACAGCTCTGTCATATTGTTTTTATGGCTTCTGTTTTTAATAAATTGTTGAAATAAAGAATTTTGTTTTCATTTTATGGAGGAGCATGGGCTTCAGACCTGGAGAGCGGGATTGTATGGTAAGTATATATATATATATATATATATATATATATATATATATTTTTTTTTTTTTTTTTTTTTTTTTTTTCCTTTCTATCCCTTGGGAAATTGGTTAAAAAATAAATGTCTATTTATGCAGTTTTCTGCTCCCCCCCAAGAGAATTACAAATTTGAATTTCCCAGTACATTTTATATAAACTTTATATCAAATTGTCCAGCCATTTGCAGGAAATAAACCAGTTCTCAAGACATGGCTGAAATTACAAAAAAAGTATTTTAATTTTATACAGTTAGAGTTATTAAAAATGTAATTATGCTGAATCATATCCTGGGACCAAGTGTTTTTTTATATGAAACCTGAAGTTGCTGACATATTTTGTTGCCCAGTTATATAAATATTAAAATGAATGCTATGCTATCCTATTTTTTCTGAAATAATGTAGGTATGCGTATTTATTGATACCTTTTGTCTATCAGCTAATTTGGGAGTTTAAGAGCAAGGCAGATACACTAAACACCATTTCCCAGCCCTGTAGGGACGTATCTGTTCAGAAACCATGCACTCTTACTTTCACAAGGTTAAAAAAGCAAATATTATGAAACATATAATAATTATTCTTTAAAATTAAGTCACATATAGACACAGATTATTAAAAAAAGGACCTTGATATCCTCCCTCTGGCTGCATGTAACTAATTCATGTCTTGACTTACAAGGCTATATTCATGTAATATGACTATTAATTGTTAGTTGGTTAACTGTATCTAAAAGGATTATATCAAATACACATTTTTTTAATGATCCATGCATTTGGTTTATGGTTTTGACTATTCATATATGCAATAAATTACATCATTAAATGAAACATACATCAGATTAACCCTATATAAAATTGCAAAAAAACATGTGTAAATCTTTTGGAATTACCTGGTTTTCTGCCCTGATTATTATAAAATATGGTCTGATCTTCATCTAAGGCAACAAACAAAATCTGACTAAACTAATAACACACAAGCAGTTGTACTTTTAATTTTTTTATTGAAGACATTGAGTTATCGTTCACAGTGCAGGCTGGAAAAAAAATAAGTGAACCCTTAAATGTACTAATTTGTAGATCCTCATTTAGCAGCAACAACCTCCACCAAACATTTCCTGTAGCTGCTTATAAGACTTACACAACATTGAAGATGAATATTGGACCATTCCTTCCTACAAATATGTTTCAGATCATCAATATTTCTGGATTGTCTTGGTTGAGCAGCCCTCTGCAGGTCATGCCATAGCATCTCAGTTAGGTTAAGGTAAAGGTTCTCACTTGGTCATTCCAAAACATCACCCAACCTCTCTTAAAGGGACAGTATACTGTAAAATAGTTTTTCCCTTAATGTGTTTACAATTGCTTTTTTTACCAACTGCAGAGAAAAAAATGTATGAAAATTAGCTTTTTAAGGCTTATTTGTGTATATTAATGCTCTGATTTTGTGTTTTGAAGCCACAACCTAATAAAATAGGTTGAGCTTGTAGGTATAATCCGATCTCATTACTGTATCACATTGTGCAAATATACCTGCTTCTTTATCTTATATCTGTCCTTAAAACAATCACCAATACTTTGAGAGAACAATGGAAAATAAACATTTTATTACCTTATCTCTGCTATATTGCACTGGGAGTGTAATTTCTTCTGCTGGCTGTGTTTACAAAGCTTATCTATAGCTGGTACGCGCGGCCACAAACTTTCAGAATAGGTGGGGATACCACATGCTAAATCAACAATTTCAAATGCCAATATAAGGGTAAAGGAGCTACTTATAAACAATTTAATACACTCCAGCAGGTAAAGTGGATCATTGGGAACAAATTAAAGGGGAGAACATTTTTGAGTAAACTGTCCCTTTAAGCTTGAGATCATAGACTATTGCTCTGACATTCTCCTGTAAAATGTCTTGATCATTTTTTAAATTAATTGTTCCCTCAATGATTACTAGGCGACCAGGCCCTGACACAGCAAAGCAGCACCAAACCATGATCTTTCCTCGACCTTGCTTCACAGTGGAGGTGAGGTTTTAGTATTGGTGCACAGTGCCCTTTTTCCTCCACACATAGTATTGCACATATTTTCCAAACAGTCCAACTTTTGTCTTATAAATCTACAGCGCATTTTCCCAGTAGCATTGTGGAACATCTAGGTGGTCTTGGTCAAACTTGAGTTGTGCAGTATTTTATTTTATTTTTTTAGACAGAAGTGGTTTGCTTTGTAGTGTCCTTCCATGAACAACATACTTGTTTAGTGTTTTTCTGAAAGTGGACATGTGAACAAAGACTTTTATAGTTTGTAGAGTCTTCTGAAAGTCTTTTGCTATTACTCTTGGGTTCTTTCTCATTTCTTTCAGGATTACCCAGTGTGCTCTTGGAATGATCTCTGCAGAACCCTCATTCCTTGGAAGCGTAGTACTACTGAAAACTAGCTGTTGATTGGTGGCTGCACATATATGCCTGTTGTCATTGGCTCACAAGATGTATTCAGCTAGCTCCGAGTAATGATCATTTAATAAAGGATACTTAAAGAATGAGGCAAATTTGACAAAATAAGTAAATTGGAAAGTTGTTTGAAATGGCATGCTCTATCTAAATCATGAAAGAAAGAAAAAATGGATTTCAGGTCCCTTTAAAGGGATACTAAACCCACATTTTTTCTTTCATGATTCAGATAGAGCATGCAATTTTAAGCAACGTTCTAATTTACTCCTACTATCAATTTTTCTTAATTCTCTTGCTATCTTTATTTAAAAGTAGAGATTTAAAGCTCAGGAGCCAGCCCATATTAGGTTCAGCACCCTGGATAGTGCTTGCTTATTGGTGGCTACATTTAGCAAACCAATATGCAACATAACCCAGGTTCAAAACCAAAAATGGGCCGGCTTTTAACAACAAAGAAAAATTGATAATAGGAGTAAACTAGAACATTTCTTAAAATTGCATGCTCTATCTGAAATATTAAAGAAAAAATTTGGGTTTAGTGTCCCTTTAAGTACAAAATTAGTTCATCAAACCAAAGATATTTAATCTTATACACCTTGTAATTACAAAATTTTCTTACAATAAGTTAACATGTTAGGTGAGTGTGAAAATGTTTGTATTGCATTAACTATTCATTTGCTGCAATTGTTTTACAACAGCTAAACTACACCCACAACTTACCTTATTTGGAGGATCCAATCTAGACTTTTTAGAGAGCTAGCCATGGTAATTTTGTTATGAAAAAACCAATTATTTTGCAGTTTTTATCTTATCATCTCTGCTAAAGCCAGTCAGGGACAGATATGTGGCAGACTTAGGCTTGTGAAGTTAAAATTGGAAAACTAATTACTAATTTGTTGTACTATATAATTAAATATTTTTTAATACAATCTTGTGTTACCTGTCCTTTGAATCATACTTTTTTATTAATGTCACTTAAAAACAACCCCCATTAGTATGCCCCTTTAAATAGTTTATTTGATGTGCCTTTACAATTAAGTTTTCTATTATTTTGGTACTGTTGTTCTGATCCATTCCATTTTTGAGCTTTGCCTCCTGAGCATACTGTACTTTATCAATGCTCTCCAATGGAGAGAATGTCAGCCAAGATAAATTACAGGTCATAGAATTGAAAATGGTAACTCGTGTCCATGTGGGAAGGAACGAAGACTAGCAATTAGTTTTCTTTTTTAATCTTGTGACTAAGTCTCACACTTTTCATGAGAAATACAAAAACAGAGAAAAAATAGGAACATATTAAAAATCATAACAGTGATAATTATAAACTATAGAAATGAAAGCCAGGAAAAAAAATATATTAAAAAGGATTTGAAGTGAGATTCAAAACTTTTCTAACAAAAAGTATAGTTTGCACATTTTCATAATTAAGCACCTACACTACATTTGATTAGTTTATAAACTTACATTATCATAAGCACCTTGTGTAAAGGGACCTTAAACTCAACATTTAATCTCCAAATAGAGGGAAAGATTACAAGTGGCACTTTGGCGTTGGGTCACGATAACCAATATTCCAAGTTGAAAGTAAACGCGTTTGCTCAAGCACAAACTCAATTAGCATTCATCTGGTTTGTGTGAGTGAAGACCTATCGTAAAGGGTAAAAACATTTTTGGACCAAACACAACATAAACACATTAAAATTAAGTGTTACCCCCATATTTACACTATCTGTTAACAATTATTTATATAAATATTAATAAAAATATTTTATAAGGGTTAAAATATATATGGTATATGACAAGGTGTCTGGATGGAAAGGGCTTTATTGTGTGTTTATATATATATATATATATATATATATTACAATTCTATTTAGAGTTTTTTAAAAGGATATAATTATGTTAGATAGAATTATGTATTCAAAACAAATATGAGCCTGAGAATAATAAGCAGGTACATTTTTTGAAATATATTATTTGTTTAAATAGTGAAATAATAAGTGTAAATTGTTTAGGGCTCCATTTATTATTTGCCGGGGCAGACAAGATTTGCTCCTGGGAATCTTTTCGCCCCGCATAGTGGCTAGTAGGCAGCTTCTGCTGCACGCATTTATCTTTGCACAAGCTACTGCTTATGCAACACCGCCCCCTGCTATTGGGAAGCCAATTGTGTGTGAGCAGAAACTGTCAATCACACAAATTGGATCGGATTGGAATAGTTTAACTGCCACACTCTAGTGAGAGGCTAAGTAGCTGTGGTCTTAAAGAAACATGGAACCTGAAATTTTTCTTTCATGGTTTACATAGAACATACAATTTAAAAAAAGAACAACTTTTAATTTACTTCTATTATTAAATTTGCTTTATTCTCTTGGTATATTTTGTTGAAAGAGCAGCTTTGCACTACTGTTAGCTAGCTGAACTCATAAGGTGAGCCAATGACAACATGAATTTATGTGCAGCCGCCAATCATCAGCTTGCTCACATTAGTGCACTGATCATCCTGAGACTGCCTAGATAATGCTTTTTAACAAAGGATACCAAGAGAACAAAGCACATTAGATAACAAAAGTGAATTGGAAAGTTGTTTAAAATTTCAAGATCTATCTTGATTATAAAGGGAATATTTCATGTCACCTTAAGACCACAACTACTTAGCTATGGATTATTGCTAGTTTATGCAAGCCTGAAAAGCCAAGGCCCCAAAGCTGCATTCATAGCTTAATAAATGGGGCCCTTAGTGTCTTTAAAGCAATGGGTGCCACCATGTTGTTACCTATGTTTCATTTATCTTTAAGACCAATTATTATTATTATTATTATTATTTATTTATAAAGCGCCAAAAGATTCTGCAGCGCTGTCCATGGGTACAAAAATAAAAAGTATAGTACAATACAATATAAGACACCGGACAAAATTAAACAAAAGAATACAGGGGGAATTGGGGGCCCTATTCCCGTGGGAACTTACAATCTAGATATTAGGAACAGCTATACATGGCTCACTAAAAGTATAAAAACAAATGACAAATATAGCAGTGTTAACTCTCGAGTCCCCTGAAAAAAAACCTCCCATTACATAAAAAAATCTACCTTTATAGAAAATAAAAAAACCTAATACAGAAAAAACAAAACAAATTACCATAAATAAAAAAACAGTTATGCCTATTATAAGACTAAAGCCCCACTTGAAAAAAAAACACCCCAAAATAAAAAATTCTATACTAACACTAGAAAAAACTATTGCAATAGTCCTTAGAAGAAGTTTTTTGTAGGGCATTGCCCTAAAGCTCTTTTTCACACAAAAAATACTAGCCCATTCTACAATACAAGTAACCCCTCACTCCCCAAAAAGGCTATATAAAAAACTACATTAAAGGGCATTTGGTTGGGCATTGCTCTTAGAAGGGCATTTAGTTATTTTTCTAACAACCCGCCCCCCCAAACCCCCCCCCTATTCTAAAAGAAAATCACCCCAAAAAAAAACTATCACTAAACACAAAAGATGATACTCGCCAAACTTGAATCCGGCTCCTACGTGATTTCCAACTGCGGTGCTCCTCTTCAATCCCAGCAATGGTGGTCCATCTTCTTCCTGGCAGCAATGGTCCATCTTTATCCGGTGGCCAGTTCTTCATCCATCTTCTTATCTTCGGATCTTCTGTCCCCGATGTCCTCTTCATGCGGTGACCTGCTGCACACTGAATTTTAAATGCAAGGTACCCCCTTTATATATGGTTACCCTTGCATTCCTATTGGCTGATTTTCATTTTCAAATTCAAATCAGCTAATAGAAAATGCTTTGATTCTATTGGCTGATTGTGAAAATGAAAATCAGCTAATAGGAATGCAAGGATACCCCTATATAAAGGCAGTACCTGGCATTCAAAATTCAGTCTGCGACGGGTGACCACATGAAGAGGACGTCGGGGATGGAAGATCCAAAGATAAGAAGAAAAGATAGAAGACTGCCGCTACGATGAAGCTGAACCACCGCCACTGGGATGAAGATGGACCGCCGCCACCGGGATAAAGATGGACCGCCACAACCGGGATAGAAGAGAAGCACTGTAGTTGGGGATCAGGTATGATTCAAGTTTTCTGAGTACCATCTTTAGGGTTTAGTGAAAAAACTTTTTTTTTTTCATTTTGCGCTGTAAAAGAGCAAAATGCCCTTCTAATAGTAATGCCCTTTTCAGGGCAATTTTTAAAGTAGGTTTTTTAGATAGCCTTTTTTTGTGGGTGGGGGTAACTTGTATTGTGATTGGGTTTTGGTGGTTTAGGGGTTAATTATGAAGAGGGGTATTTTGTGGTGGGGGATGTGGCTGTTTAGGGTTAATAGTGTAGAGGGGTACTTTGTAGTAGGGGTTGTAGTGGTATAGGGGTTAATAGTGTAGAGGGGTATTTTGTGGTGGAGATGTGGCTGTTTAGGATTAATAGTGTAGAGGGGTACTTTGTAGTGGGGGTTGTAGCAGTTTAGGGGTTAATAGTGTAGAGGGGTACTTTGCAGTGGGCTATGTGACAGTTTAGGGGTTAATAGTGTAGTGGGGTAGTTTGCGACTGTCATGAATACCTCATGATTGAGATGCTAAGGGGTTAATCCTCTTTAGCCTGTGTGCTAAAAATATTTGGGGGGTTTTCAAGAAGAACTGTGTTGCTGTGTTTTTGTGTTAATGAGTTTTTCCCTTTGATCAGTCAGGACCCCTAATAAATAAGCTTGTAAGAGGCACACTAGAACTTTATTGCCTCAACCTGTCAGCAAAGGGATTCATGAAATACAGGGTCTTTTTCAATGAACTAACATGGGGTCATTGACAAGACAGCCAGCTTTGCAAATTAGTGCTTTTATAAGAAATAATGCCTCAGAAACATAAAGAATGCAATATATATGGTGCTTGGTATCAAAATACTCTTTAAAACATCACAAAGAGATTGCCTGTGTGTATATGAAATAGATGTATATAACAGAAATAACAAGGTGTTCTTTAATTTCAGGCAAAGACTTAGGACTTTATTGACTGCCGTAAAAGAGAGGGGTTTCCTAGCTTTCTGGAAAGAGGGTGGGTCAAGCCTTTTGATATCATGGAAAGAGGTATAAAATTTTGTATTTAACAATTCAAGTTGTTCATTCTTCATGGGAGGCTGTACACTACAGAGTGAGTGACCATTTTTTCCTGCCATCTCCCTGGTGCAGATGCCTAAGCTAGGAAAGTATAAGGTTTTCACAAGTTGAAAAGTTCCAGCACCAGGGTAATCATTAGTATAGGGTTATCAATTATGCAGGTGTGCAGGCTATCCAAGACCAGCACCTTTGTCTCCAAATATAAATAGTCCAAAGAAAAGCGAATAGCAGCACCACCATATATAAAAATAAATCTTTATTTAAGCCATCATAGCAGAATGACAATGACAACGTTTCGGATCAATATCCTTAATCATGTCTTTTTTACAACAATTAAATCAGCCTTATAAAGGCTTGTGACCACACCCACACTACCATCCCCAATTAACCCCTTCATTTCAACAAATAACCATCAATGCAATTATAGCTCCATCTAGTGGTTGCTTAATACTTAAATTCATCTTAATCAGGTATATTTACCTCAATTCTACACCCACATAGGTATTGAGAGCTCCATCTAGTGGATACTAATATTCTATATACATATTGAAACACTATTCTTTTAAAGGCAAATATTCCAATCTATCTCTCTGTTTAATCCACCCGGGGACATGGTGCCTAATTCATGTATCCAATATAGTTCTCTGTATAATAGGATCTTCCCCTATTACCTCCCCTTCTTGGGATTTTAACCTGTTCTAACACCTGAAATCTAAGTTGGTTTATTTGGTGACCTGCTTCAATAAAATGATGTGAGACAGGTGCCTCTACATCACCTGTCCTTATATTGCTCTTATGCTGGTTTATACATTCGCGGACCCTGCGCGTGGTCTCGCCAACGTACCCCAACCCACATGGGCACTTAATTAAATAGACCACAAAATTGGTATTACAGTGTCCCTTTAGCTTATATTGTTTGCCCGTACGTGGGTGGGTACAGATGGGGCCTTTAATGATACTATTGCAATTTTGGCAGCCTAAACAGGGGAAACAACCAAAATTCTTTTTTCCAATTAAACTTTGAGTCATAATTTTTTTAGGGCCTACATCAGCCCTTACAAGTGTATCTTTTAAGTTCTTACCCCTCCTAAAGGCAGACATAGAAGGATTTTTAAATTCACTTACTTCAGGATTAGAAACCCCTAACACATTCCAATGTTTACGTAGTACTCTTTGTACATGTCCACTCCGCAACAGGTAATTACCCACAGCAGATACAACCAATAGTATTGAACTTGAGCACGGTACCGCTTTCACTTGAGGGGCAAAGGGCACTTAATAAGGGACTGTCTTTTTGCCCACAACAACAGAATGTGGATATATTTGGACTTTTGCAAAAAGACTTATATGGGTTCATTAGGGCCTTAAAATTGAAAAGTCATTTCTCAGGTGTACCAAATGTTTTGAGTGATGTTACTGGGTCTTATGCACAAAATATGTTTGATTTTCAATACTTAGGGCTCAGGAATAAAAGCAAATTTGTACCACAACAGGTTAATGCAGGCGTAAATACTTTTATTCAATTGGTTGAACACGATATGTGTGATCTGTACAAAAAAATGAGTAAGGGCTTTCCTAAGAATGGCAGTTTTACTAATAATTTTAGTAAAGAAGAGATAGGTGCAATTAAAAATTTACAGGAAAAGAAACAGCTTATTTTTAAGGAAGCTGATAAGGGAGGAGCCCTTGTGATCTTGGAAAAAGATTATTATGTCACAGAGCTTGCTGAGAAGGAGGTCTACCAATTATTATCAAGTAACCCAATTGTGAAGGTCAAAAAGGAAATTGAGGCATGTGTTAAACAGGCACATAGATATAGGTTAATTGATAATAAGACTGTTAAATTTATTTTGGAAACTGAGGAGATCATACCAGTGTTTTATACACTTCCAAAGGTACATAAGGACAGGGAAAGACCACCTGGCCGGCCAATTGTGGCAGGGGTTGGTTCTGTCCTGTCTAAGGTGTCCATTTATTTGGATAGAGTATTGAGACCATTTGTTAATTCTACCTCATATATCAGGGACACAGGTGCTTTTGTAAATAAGATACAGGATTTGACATTGGAAGGAAGTAAAAGTATTCTTTATAGTCTAGATGTAACTAGTTTGTATATATCTATTACTCATGAGGCAGGATTAGGTGCTGAGGGTAGGTGCCTGGCACAGAATATGAACATAAATAGGAAACAGATAGAATTTATTTTAAGTATTTTGAGTATCATCTTAAGGTGCAATTATTTTTTGTTCCAGGACCAATTCTACCTTCAGCTTCAGGGTACGGCCATGGGTTCCAATGTCGCTCCAACATACGCCAATATTTTTATGAATACATTTGAGGAATATTTTGTTTACAATCATCCATTATTTCTTCTGTATGGCGCCACCTGGTGGCGTTATATAGACAATATATTTGGCGTATGGTTGGGCGACATTGGAATCCTGGAGGATTTTGTAAAAATATCTTAACATTGCCACACAACATATAAAATTTGAATTGAATGTCAATGAAGAGAGGATAGATTTTTTTAGATACCACTCTATATAAACAGGGTAATGTGTTGGCTGTGGATCTATACAAAAAAGATATAGATTGCAACAATTTGTTACATTTTTCCAGTTCACATCCTCCAGCTCTGATAAAGAGTTTGCCCAAGAGTCAACTCATGAGGGTGAGACGGATTGTCTCTGATGAGAATATAATTCAGGAGAGACTCTGAGATGGGCAAACACTTTATACAGAGGGGGTATCCTGTTGATCTTATTCAGAAGGAGATACAGGCTACATTGGAAATCCTTAGAACTACCCTTTTGAAGGAGAAAACTAGAATAGAAAGAACCCCTAGAATGATTTTTGTTAATGAGTACTCCCCTTGGAGTGGACATGTACAAAGAGTACTATGTAAACATTGGCATGTGTTAGGGGTTTCTAATCCTGAAGTAAGTGAAATTAAAAATCATCCCATGTCTGCCTTTAGGAGGGGAAAGAGCTTAAAAGATACACTTGTAAGGGCTGATGTAGGCCCTAAAAAATTATGACTCAAAGTTTAATTGGAGAAAATAATTTTGGTTGTTTCCCCTGTTTAGGCTGCCAAAATTGCAATAGTATCATTAAAGGCCCCATCTGTACCCACCCACGTATGGCCAAACAATATAAGTTAAAGGGACACTTCACATGTAATACCAATTTTGCGGTCTATTTAATTAAGTGCCCATGTGGGTTGGGGTACGTTGGCGAGACCACACGCAGGGTCCGCGAAAGTATAAACCAGCATAAGAGCAATATAAGGACGGGCGATGTAGAGGCACCTGTCTCACATCATTTTATTGAAGCAGGTCACCAAATAAACCAACTTAGATTTCAGGTGTTAGAACAGGTTAAAATCCTAAGAAGGGGAGGCAATATGGGGAAGATCCTATTATACAGAGAACTATATTGGATACATGAATTAGGCACTATGTCCCTGGGTGGATTAAACAGAGAGATGGATTGGAATATTTGCCTTTAAAAGAATAGTGTTTCAATATGTATATAGAATATTAGTATCCACTAGATGGAGCTTTCTATACCTATGTGGGTGTAGAATTGAGGTAAATATACCTGATTAAGATGAATTTAAGTATTAAGAAACCACTAGATGGAGCTATAATTGCATTGGTGGTTATTTGTTAAAATGAAGGGGTTAATTGGGGATGGTAGTGTGCGTGTGGTCACAAGCCTTTATAAGGCTGATTTTAATTGTTGTAAAATAGACATGATTAAGGATATTGATCCGAAACATTGTCATTGTCATTCTGCTATGATTGCTTAAATAAAGATTTATTGTTATATATGGTGGTGCTACTATTCGCTTTTCTTTGGACAAAGTATAAGGTTTTCTGTAATTTCTCCTTTTTATTTTAAAACGGTTTGCTTGTGTATAATTCTATTTGTTAACATCTTTTTATTAATAATGCATAATTTTTCACATAATAAATCATTCAATTATTAAGTTTTTTGCCTTTGTCTAATATTTGACCCTCGTTACTGAAAGAGTTATTTTAGGCTAAATTGTATTCTGGAATTTACCTTGTTAGCTTGGGCTTTCCTTAAGATTTCCCAAATAATATAATCTTAAGTGGTGGCAGCTTAGAGAAAGTTTTAGTTTAGTTTGGGTAGCAGTAAAAGGGGAGTTTTGGACATTTTTTTTAAGTCTAGTACAGACTAGAGAGTGTTTTTAACCCTTGCACCCACTGAACCAAGTCACAGGCTTGCCTGAAGTGGCTAGACTGTGAAAGATTAGTGAAGGTAGAAAGTGTCTGTTAACCCTTTCTGGGCCAAACAAGTGACTGGAGCACAGTTGGTTAACTCTGGTTGTCACAGTGACATTGAGGTGTGGCAGTTTAGGAGTTTATAGTATAGTTTAGTGCAACTGTTTCTTCCAGTCAAACTCTTTAAACAAACTTTAAGTTTAAATTTGTGAGCATTGAATGCAATAGCATTTGAGTGATCACATTTACTTTTAACTTGTAATACGAGCCGACATTGTAGCTCATTGCCACCCATACAAAATATAAGAAGCATAAATTACTGCGAGTTCATGTAAACAAATTTTCAGTAATTTAAACAGAGTGCCACTTGTAATATGGATTCTAATGTTATCTAATGCGATCTTGTGATTGTATTTACACTCCTAGATCTAACGTTATCGCTCCACTTGTAATCTAGCCCTAAGGCTGTACAGATTCCAGCTCTATTGTATATAAAGCCCTCTCCATACATGCCCAGGAGCTCTTATTTCTTTGCTATAATAATCTTCACACCCACAAAGGGCATAATGAGGTATAGTACTTTTAAAACTCCTTAGAAGTGTGCATAGAGCAGTATACCCAATAATATACCAGCTGCAATCTAAGCCTTGAATATTATGCAGACCAATTGTCAGCAATCATACAGCCTTATGCATATTGCCCCTGGCTTCCAGAGTTAGGGCAAATAAGGAACTTGAAAGTAAGAATTAAAATTTCATAATTGATGTGCAATTAAAAAAAACTTTCCAATTTACTTTCATTGTGAACTTTACCTTTTTTTCTTTGCACACTGTCTTGAGCAGTATATGTATACCATTGCTACAAACTGTTGCAAACACTTCTGCCATATAGAGCCCAAGACACAGACATGCTCCTGAGCCTACCTCAGTATGCTCTGATAGACAGTTATAACAAAGAAGATCAAGAGGAAGAGGTCATTTTAATCTTATAATAGAAGTAAATTGGATTTTGTTTTCTTTGTTAAAAACACTTTATCTGAATAATGAGGTTTTTTTCTTCCTGGTCCCTTTAATAATATTAATAATAATAATAATAAAAATTGCAGTTTTAATTTGTCATTTTCATTTTTTTTTATGTTGATTCATGCCTTCCAAGGCACTTGTACTTGGTAATAATTATTAGTAACAATAATAGTAATGGTGAATAATTAACTTACTACATTTTCATATTTTAAATTTGAAAATATTTACAATAGTTCTGTTAGGTCTTTAATATAAATATAGTTTCTGGGTCCTTTAAATTTTCAGCATAGCAAATATCCTTGAATTAAATTGAGATATGTGTCATTAACTGGGAAAATAAGGAAAACAGTGTTCATAAATCTGAATCAAAATTATCAGATTAGTTTTAGCCCACTGAGACTTATTGTTCTCTACAATATGATCTATCAGATTATTGATCTTCAGTTCATTAGGGATTCATTATCTCTGTTCATGTGATTCTCTGCCGAGGTTCTACTGCCATTGGTATGTATAGAAATTATTATTACATTTTTGAAATCTAAATTTCTAATCTGCATCTAGGTAGTGTTGCCAAGTCATTATTTACTCGGTAGCTTTTCAATTAACTTAATTGGAGAGATCACACAGTACCTAACGAGATGAGACTTTGTTTGTAGTATCTGTGCTATTCTTCAAAGTTCAGTGCAACATTCCATAATATGGTAACATACCATATCATTTAATAAAACAGCATGTAGGATAAACCAGTGTGAAAATGTTTTATTTACAATATATATATATATATATATATATATATATATATATATATACAGTATATATAGTATATATATATATATATATATATATATATATATATATATATATATATATATATATATATATATATATATATATACAGGGAGTGCAGAATTATTAGGCAAGTTGTATTTTTGAGGATTAATTTTATTATTGAACAACAACCATGTTCTCAATGAACCCAAAAAACTCATTAATATCAAAGCTGAATATTTTTGGAAGTAGTTTTTAGTTTGTTTTTAGTTATAGCTATTTTAGGGGGATATCTGTGTGTGCAGGTGACTATTACTGTGCATAATTATTAGACAACTTAACAAAAAACAAATATATACCCATTTCAATTATTTATGTTTACCAGTGAAACCAATATAACATCTCAACATTCACAAATATACATTTCTGACATTCAAAAACAAAACAAAAACAAATCAGTGACCAATATAGCCACCTTTCTTTGCAAGGACACTCAAAAGCCTGCCATCCATGTATTCTGTCAGTGTTTTGATCTGTTCACCATCAACATTGCGTGCAGCAGCAACCACAGCCTCCCAGACACTGTTCAGAGAGGTGTACTGTTTTCCCTCCTTGTAAATCTCACATTTGATGATGGACCACAGGTTCTCAATGGGGTTCAGATCAGGTGAACAAGGAGGCCATGTCATTAGATTTTCTTCTTTTATACCCTTTCTTGCCAGCCACGCTGTGGAGTACTTGGACGCGTGTGATGGAGCATTGTCCTGCATGAAAATCATGTTTTTCTTGAAGGATGCAGACTTCTTCCTGTACCACTGCTTGAAGAAGGTGTCTTCCAGAAACTGGCAGTAGGACTGGGAGTTGAGCTTGACTCCATCCTCAACCCGAAAAGGCCCCACAAGCTCATCTTTGATGATACCAGCCCAAACCAGTACTCCACCTCCACCTTGCTGGCGTCTGAGTCGGACTGGAGCTCTCTGCCCTTTACCAATCCAGCCATGGGCCCATCCATCTGGCCCATCAAGACTCACTCTCATTTCATCAGTCCATAAAACCTTAGAAAAATCCGTCTTGAGATATTTCTTGGCCCAGTCTTGACGTTTCAGCTTGTGTGTCTTGTTCAGTGGTGGTTGTCTTTCAGCCTTTCTTACCTTGGCCATGTCTCTGAGTATTGCACACCTTGTGCTTTTGGGCACTCCAGTGATGTTGCAGCTCTGAAATATGGCCAAACTGGTGGCAAGTGGCATCTTGGCAGCTGCACGCTTGACTTTTCTCAGTTCATGGGCAGTTATTTTGCGCCTTGGTTTTTCCACACGCTTCTTGCGACCCTGTTGACTATTTTGAATGAAACGCTTGATTGTTCGATGATCACGCTTCAGAAGCTTTGCAATTTTAAGAGTGCTGCATCCCTCTGCAAGATATCTCACTATTTTTGACTTTTCTGAGCCTGTCAAGTCCTTCTTTTGACCCATTTTGCCAAAGGAAAGGAAGTTGCCTAATAATTATGCACACCTGATATAGGGTGTTGATGTCATTAGACCACACCCCTTCTCATTACAGAGATGCACATCACCTAATATGCTTAATTGGTAGTAGGCTTTCGAGCCTATACAGCTTGGAGTAAGACAACATGCATAAAGAGGATGATGTGGTCAAAATACTCATTTGCCTAATAATTCTGCACTCCCTGTATATATATATATATATTTATATATATATATATATATATATATATATATATATATATATATATATACATACAGTATATAATTAGGGCCAGTATTTTGTATATAATATGCTTATTTAGTTTATATGATCTTTTTAGTTTTTGTTTTTGAAAGTTCTAAACACTAATGGTCTAACTGCATGTTTTCATTAGGGGAAAGAAATCCAACATTTTTAAGTGTGAGATTTAAGCATTGTACATAATAAATATGCTATACTTACCATCATAAAATCACTGCAATGATAGAAGCCTTCCCTGTCCATATCACTTGACAGATTTCCTATGTTGTTTTTGTGATGGGGCTATATTGTGTATGTAAAATTACCACAATTACTGACATGCCACATTGATGTCTCAGCAACTTAATTTTTTTCACTAGGACCCTCTCCATATTATATTTTTGACTGTTTTGACCCATGTTTTCATTCTTCTTTAAATTAACAAACCAAATGATGTCTGCTTATACCTCATTTTGAAGAATAGGTTGTTGATGATGTGGTCATAGGCTAATTTAGGGGAGGGGTGATCACAATTCTTTAGAAAATCTTAGCAAATCATTTATCTACAAGAATCCACATTTGTGATATTTTTAGAAAAAAATAATTAAATACATTGTTCTAAAAAATTATGATTGATCCCTTGGTCTGCAGCTGAAATATTAACATGGGGTATCACAGTGTCATAGAAGATATAGTGATCAATGAAGATAACCAAAGGCACCTAAGTTAATATAGAGCAATTACATTGTGGAACTCATTACCTAAGGAGGTAGTAAATGCCAATACTTTAGATACATTTAAAAATGGCTTGGATACATTTCTGTCTAGAAACAGAATTCAGGGATATGATTGATTGTGTTAAATGGGTCACCTTTTTAATGGGATTACGTATATTAGATTTGTATAAATTTGAACTTGATGCACTTCTATCTTCTATTTTACTATGTTATTTCACTGAACTATGAAGTAGATTGAGGTGCTTTAATTTTTCTAAGGGGGGTAGGGTTGTAGCAATATTTTTTATTTAGAATAGCTTCTTTTTTTTAGCAATGTAAAAGATTTAGAAGGTCTGGGGCAGTCTTAGTGAGGAGTCTTTTTAAATTAGGGTGTGCCCTTGTGATTAAGGTATTAATTGTAGTGGATGTTATGGTAGTTAGGAGTTAAAAGAGCGGGTATAATGTTTAAGGAGTGAGGATTAAAGGGTTAAAAGTGTTAGGAGGCTTGTGGTTAGGGGGTTAATGGTGTTAAAGGTTATGGTAGTTAAGGGGTTAGTAATGTTAATGTTACCTTCCAGTCAAAACTGAAATGTACATAGATGAATTCCATCATTGAAAAGAAGCATATTTAAAAAAAAATTATACTGGCAAAATGCTTCTAGTAAAAGTTATCACAGTTTTAGTGTTAGCATTTTTCTCTGCACGTGCATGTGAAGCATATCTAGATATTCTCAGTGCACCAGCATTTTAGGAGCCAGTGGGGGCTTGTATCATGTCATTACCATATGATACAATCATCTTAGGCTCTAAAAAGTGGATTATTGTCACCTCTTCAGAGTTGCTTTCCCGGTGATCTACTGTTTTTGTTTCTTCTTTACTATCTGGCACCCCTACCTGCAGCTGTTACTCATTTCACAGACTATTTAAATCCAGCCATTTCCTATATCCCCTGCCCGTTTGTAGGGTGTGTTTTATCCTGTCTGTCTATTTAGGAACCTCGTTGCTAACTACTTTAGTCTGGACCTGTTTTCTCTTTTGTGATTTTGTGCTTTGCTGCCTGTACACGTTTTGACCCTTGTCTAACCTGACTGCTCTTAGTGATTACTGATTTTGTACCTTGTTTTCTTGCCAGTTGCCTACCTGACCTCACTTACATCAGTCGCTGACCACTACTAATGGACTCTCCTAGCAGCTTGGGGACCTTACCACCAGACTCCACATTTTGGCCAAGAATAACTTGGGGAATCTAGTTGCTGGGTTGTCACAATTATTGTGCACACAATAGTCCATAGGTGCTTCCATGAAATAATTGATACATTGCTCTTATAAGTATGGGAGGAGCAAAAGGATTGCACATGATAAATGCCTCAAAGTTAAAATAAAAACATATTTTAATATGTTCTCAAGAGATGAGTTATTACATTAATAATGCATTTCCTATTGATAATTAGTGTGCCGTGTTATCAATAGCTCATGTGACCTGGTAACTGGGAGGTTTTCTCATTACTTACTTAAGAATCATAAAATTACACTCACAAAAGGTAGAATAAAAAAGAGTAGGAGTGAATGTTTGGCAAATGATGGTGGAGCTGTTCTCTGAAAAAAAGTATAAAACCAAATGCACTAAAAATAGCTAAAAACACTCACACACCAAAAGATATATAATGATAATAACGCTTAAATATAGCTTTAAAATATATAAATCACAAACAATAACTACAAACCATTTTATTTATTATTATTATTATTGGGAGAATAACTTACCCTCTAGTCCCCCTAATTGGGACTTTTTTCCAATGCGGTGTAAGTAGGTAGACTGGGAAACGGGCTACTATGGTGGACTTACTTGTTAGCCTCTAGCGTCTTCTGCAACAAGTGTCTCTCCATCAGATTCTAAGGCGAACTTACTTGTTCGCCTCTAGGGTCTTCCACAACAAGTATCTCTCTGCCTCACGTCTCCAGTCTCCTGTTATGTCACTACCACGGCTGGATTTTCCTTTAGGTACAGAGCGCTCTGTAATGTTAGGTGAATTGAACCATCAGGTACCGTCTACGCATTTCGGCTGTTGCCTTTGTCAAAATCTTGAGTTATTCTCCCAATACCGCATACGGGGAAAACTTAAGAACCGGAGAGGGTGGTTTGATTTAGGAACTTGTTTTGAATTTATCAATATGAACACTTGTAACCCTTGCACCATTGAACTCTGGAAGGAGACCAATATTTATCTCTACTAGACTGTTGGGAGGTCAAGTGTGGTGCCCCCTACCACATTTAGCTTAGTGCTACAGGTCACAAAAATAAACAAAAGTAAAAAAAAATATATCTTATATGATAACTAACATATGTGAGAATTCCATAGCTAAAGGGATTTAAACATATTTTCTATAATGTGTATGAAAATGTAGTAATTAAAGGATTGATTACAGAAAAAAAATGTATCTAATTTTCTACAGAAAATCCCCATTAAAGTCTAAGGGGATTTTTGTAGATAAATCAGTTGATAAATTTTTCTAGGAATGTATCAAGATGGTCACTCATGCCATCCAGCTCTTTTCAGAACTGGATTTATTCTGCATATTCAATATTATTATACTGATTTATTTGATTAAAGGAGTGAACGTATTTGAATAAAGCAGACATAATATAAATAGTTACAAAATGGGCATGTATTCAATTTTCCCCGTAGTGGGTGTAGTCGCACTGTGACTTCATTAAAGGGTTTGGCTTGTTAAGAACTTTTCAACCATATATATAGTAACTGTTTTATAACCTTATGTAACCACTGGTGGATTTTTAATATTGTGTTGAAAGTGCTAGATTTCTTAATAATAAATAATATATTGTTTGAAGTAATAATATTATTTGTAGGTATTGTTTGTGATTTACATATTTTAAAGCTATACAGGGAGTGCAGAATTATTAGGCAAATGAGTATTTTGACCACATCATCCTCTTTATGCATGTTGTCTTACTCCAAGCTGTATAGGCTCGAAAGCCTACTACCAATTAAGTATATTAGGTGATGTGCATCTCTGTAATGAGAAGGGGTGTGGTCTAATGACATCAACACCCTATATCAGGTGTGCATAATTATTAGGCAACTTCCTTTCCTTTGGCAAAATGGGTCAAAAGAAGGACTTGACAGGCTCAGAAAAGTCAAAAATAGTGAGATATCTTGCAGAGGGATGCAGCACTCTTAAAATTGCAAAGCTTCTGAAGCGTGATCATCGAACAATCAAGCGTTTCATTCAAAATAGTCAACAGGGTCGCAAGAAGCGTGTGGAAAAACCAAGGCGCAAAATAACTGCCCATGAACTGAGAAAAGTCAAGCGTGCAGCTGCCAAGATGCCACTTGCCACCAGTTTGGCCATATTTCAGAGCTGCAACATCACTGGAGTGCCCAAAAGCACAAGGTGTGCAATACTCAGAGACATGGCCAAGGTAAGAAAGGCTGAAAGATGACCACCACTGAACAAGACACACAAGCTGAAACGTCAAGACTGGGCCAAGAAATATCTCAAGACTGATTTTTCTAAGGTTTTATGGACTGATGAAATGAGAGTGAGTCTTGATGGGCCAGATGGATGGGCCTGTGGCTGGATTGGTAAAGGGCAGAGAGCTCCAGTCCGACTCAGACGCCAGCAAGGTGGATGTGGAGTACTGGTTTGGGCTGGTATCATCAAAGATGAGCTTGTGGGGCCTTTTCGGGTTGAGGATGGAGTCAAGCTCAACTCCCAGTCCTACTGCCAGTTTCTGGAAGACACCTTCTTCAAGCAGTGGTACAGGAAGAAGTCTGCATCCTTCAAGAAAAACATGATTTTCATGCAGGACAATGCTCCATCACACGTGTCCAAGTACTCCACAGCGTGGCTGGCAAGAAAGGGTATAAAAGAAGAAAATCTAATGACATGGCCTCCTTGTTCACCTGATCTGAACCCCATTGAGAACCTGTGGTCCATCATCAAATGTGAGATTTACAAGGAGGGAAAACAGTACACCTCTCTGAACAGTGACTGGGAGGCTGTGGTTGCTGCTGCACGCAATGTTGATGGTGAACAGATCAAAACACTGACAGAATCCATGGATGGCAGGCTTTTGAGTGTCCTTGCAAAGAAAGGTGGCTATATTGGTCACTGATTTGTTTTTGTTTTGTTTTTGAATGTCAGAAATGTATATTTGGGAATGTTGAGATGTTATATTGGTTTCACTGGTAAAAATAAATAATTGGAATGGGTATATATTTGTTTTTTGTTAAGTTGCCTAATAATTATTCACAGTAATAGTCACCTGCACACACAGATATCCCCCTAAAATAGCTATAACTAAAAACAAACTAAAAACTACTTCCAAAACTATTCAGCTTTGATATTAATGAGTTTTTTGGGTTCATTGAGAACATGGTTGTTGTTCAATAATAAAATTAATCCTCAAAAATACAACTTGCCTAATAATTCTGCACTCCCTGTATATAAGCGTTATTATTATTATTATATATCTTTTGATGTGTGAGTTTTTACCTATTTTTAGCGCATTTGGTTTTATACTTAAGAATCACGTTGACGTTTTAAGCTTGTCCATGGCAACCCTTTATAGTTAATCCTAATTTATGTATATTGAGGAATGAGTACATATTATACAGAAGGAAAGTACACAAAGGGTTAACGCTCATGATATGTAAATAAGCAATTAGCCACATGTGTAAGACAGCCCTGATGAAGTGCAGAATATGAGGCACGAAACACGTAGGCCATTGTGACTGTTGAGGTCAGTTGGCTTTTCCTGACAGTGACATTGATCTTGGATGCATTTATTAAGCACATTAAATTAAGTGTTACCCCTCGGAAACCAATGTTTCCTTTATCTAACATTCAAATCTAATGAAAACAATGACACAGTTGATTCTCTGTTGCTTTTGCATAACTGTGACAGATCTTTGTTTCACAGACAGAGCATAAACAGCTCTACCCTCTAGAGTATAATCTGTTCTCTCTCTTTGTAACTGAGATAACTACTGTACAGTTTTCACAGCAACTCAGAAATATCTGTGAACAGGTGATTCTCAGATAATGACATTTGCTTAACTTTTAAAACTTATCAACAGAGTTCAAGGAGACCAATATTTATCTCTACTAGAGTGTTGGGAGGTCAAGTGTGGTGCCCCCTACCACATTTAGCTTAGTGCTACAGGTCATTCTGAATAAACAAAAGTAAAAAAAAATAATCTTATATGATAACTAACATATGTGAGAATTCCATAGCTAAAGGGATTGAAACATATTTTCTATAATGTGTATGAAAATGTAGTAATTAAAGGATTAATTACAGAAAAAAAATGTATCTAATTTTCTACAGAAAATCCCCATTAAAGTCTTAGGGGATTTTTGTAGATAAATCAGTTGATAAATTTTTCTAGGAATGTATCAAGATGGTCGCTCATGGCATCCAGCTCTTTTCAGAACTGGATTTATTCTGCATATTCAATATTATTATACTGATTTATTTGATTAAAGGAGTGAATGTATTTGAATAAAGCAGACATAATATAAATAGTTACAAAATGGGCATGTATTAAATTAGCGTTTCATCTAGGGATGGGTGAATGTTTCTAAAAATTCGAAATTTTAAATGAATTTTGATACATTCATTCGTTCAAATCGAATTTCGAATGTTTATATAACATTCTAACATTCTATTTTCGAATTTTCGTTTTCAAATTTTTTCAATAAAATTAGAAAATATTTGTTCGAATAATAGAATGTTTAGCTATGTATTTATTCAGTTTTGAAATGTAATATTTGAATTTGAATGTGACATTCGAATTTGAATGTAAGATTCAAATTCGAAATAGTATTTCTAGTCTTCAACTGTGTTTAATAAATGTAATATTCGAATTCGAATGCTACATTCGAATTCGAATGTCACATTCGAATTTGAAATAGTATTTCTAGTCTAATACTGTGTTTTTTAAATATAATATTCGAATTTGAATGTCACATTCAAATTCGAAATAGTATTTCTAGTCTAATTCTGTGTTTTTTAAATGTAATATTCGAATGTTACATTCCAATGTCACATTCAAATTCGAAACAGTATTTCTAGTCTAATACTGTGTTTTATAAATGTAACATTCGAATTTGAATGTGACATTCAAATTCAAATGTGACACTGGAATTAGAAATAGTATTTCTAGTCTACAATTGTGTTTTATAAATGTAATATTTGAATTTGAATGTGACATTCGAATGTGACATTCGAAAACTGTAAATAACATTCGATAATAGAATTTTTAAGAATCTTCGTTCTTATCAACATTCTATTATGTAAATCGAATTTCTACAATAACATTCGTTCTAACATTCGAATTTTAATATAAACACATTCACTCATCCCCAGTTTCATCATGAAAGGGAATGTTTGTAACTACTTATGTTATGTTTGGTTTATTAAAATACGTTCACTCCTTTAATCAAATAAAGCAGTATAATAAAACTGAATATACAGAATAAAATAACATAGTTGTAGGAAGCCTAATGTCCCCAGCTAGTTCCAAAAAAGTAGACGGTGTTCTATAATATTTGCCAACTGTGGCAGTGAACACATGCGTGCAAAGGGTATTTGCAAGTTTATTGTAGGCGTAGCCGTAGGTAGGAAAGCGTAACGTGGTAGGGAAATATAACAGAACACTGGCTCTGAAAAGAGCAGAAAGCTGTGAGTGGCCTACATTTTTCTAAAGGATTGGAATCAACCTTAAAATTAGTTAAAATATTGTTATGCACATGAAAATAAGTTAAAGCTGATTAATTGATAGGAGAGGAACGTGCTTCAGCAACCTTGGAAAACTAAGCTTTTTAGGATAGTCAAAAAAATAAAGTTAAAATAGTTCAAAGTTACTAGTTGTGATAAAATTTGCATACCATTTTTAAAATATTTTTTAAACAACAATTAGTACAGCAACCAAACTTCATAAAGGATTTGTTCAGGAAGAGGGAGATCATAATTAAAATTTTAAATTTTATATAGGAATTTTTATTATTATATTTTTATGTAAAGCACTGCTATATTCTATAGCACTGCTTTTATTTTATTTACTCTCATAATATTGTCTTCATGCCAACAAGTTTCTATATACCTTCCATGATCTCTATATAAGTCCAAATTTATCAAGGTGCAGAGTACAAGGTTCCCAAACAGGGAACCCTTCCAAATGAGTTTAAAGCCTCTGATACAGTATCCACTGCTGGAATTTGACAATGCACAAGGAACTGCTTATGCAGCTCCTCCCCCTTCTCTCACGCAATTAGTTGTTCAAGAGAGAGAGCAAGGTTTGTCAGTCATCCCGGACAAATACTCTGGGATGTATGACAAACGCATCCTTAGAGATTAGGAAGAACTGGTCTTAAGTTCCTTAACTTTCGGTTGCTGGCTTGCATGAGTTAGCTTGCACAGCAAAGGTCCCAAAGTTATAAATGCAAATTCATAAACAGGGGCCTTAGTATCACTGTCAGTGGCCATTAGGGTTGTTCAATTTGACAAACGTTTGCTAAATGAATGCCATAAAATGCAACAAATGGCAGAAATCGGCTGCATTCAGCTCTTGTTGGTGCTGGATATATCTATAAAATAGTGCAACACACAAATATCTTTGCAAATCCAGATACGTGTGTATTGCACATCTGTACAAATATATCAGGCTGCAAAAAAGAGCCAAATGTCTCAGACTTCAAGGTTCAAGACTCTTTCTCTATGCTCAAGTTCATAAGGACTCAACCTATATTATAAAAGGCCAGGTATGTTTGGCTGAAGCTTGTAGAAACTGTACAAGGACAAACATACCTGGCCGTAAGGAAGGATCAGTCAGTGAGGATCAGACAGCAGAGAGGGTGGGTGGGAACGGGTGTGGCGTGGGGCATGGCCAGGTGGGAGTGTAGCCGGATGGAAGCGGGCATGATGAGGCATGGCCGGTCGGGAGTGGGCGTGGTGGGGGTGTGGGACCGCAGCACTGCATAAAATGGCCCGTGTACACGTGCTTTAAGACTAGTATAATTATAATTTAATTATATTTATCCTTCTCAACTCAGTTTTGCTAAAAATAAGTTTTAATATAATGTAAATATTTTTACATTATTTATTTTAGGCTTCTCAACTTTAAGACCATTTCCGGTAGAGATGTGTATACTGACTATAACAGACAGTGTCTGCTGTAAATTTTAGTACTGAAATACAACAATTTAGCAAGGAAAAAAGCTTAATTTCGACAGAGCTGGTACAATCTCACCATTGCACTCAGCAGCCTAATGTACCTTTGTTATCTATAGTAGAACATACATTGTCTGCAATGGTTTTCTAAAGTTCAATGGAGCAACCACCATAGTTACCAGATGTTGCAGATATCTAACATACTAATGTTCAGTCCAATTATCATGTAAAAATGGCAATATACTCATTATGGCTCATTAGTCTCACAATCTGTGGGCCTGGTGATATTTATAAAAGGTAGGCTGACCTCTCTCTCACAACATATTCTGTGAATTCACTTAAAGAAAAAAATGGTTTCTGTTTAGTTACAGTTCAAATAATAGTTGTAAAGTAAGTTTCACAACTCCTTTACTTTGTGCTCCTTGGATGGCATCCCACTCAAGAGTCAAGCTGTATGAATGGCACTAGTGTGTCCCAGCTGCCTTCCCACCCGGAGAAGTTCCTCCCAGGCCCGAGCTACAGCCCCATCATGCTGCAGCCTGCCAGTGAAACACAATCAATAACATAGGTGGCCACTGATGAGGGAGAAAAATCAATATGGAGGTAAGTCCTCCTGGGGCTATATATAGTAATTGTTATGCAGCACAACCACTGTCTGATTTCCTATGCAGCACAACCACTGTCTCATGTGGTATGTTATCAAGGTCTAGGTAAACTGGATACATTTTAAATAAATGGAGTAAGCCGTTTTACGGTGTGTGTAGATCACTTACAAATACAGGCATGTGTCCCTTAGTGAAGACAATCCTCTTTGATGGCCACTAGATCATCTGGTTATCATGTGGTCAGTTGGGATTTTTTTTAAATCTATTATACAACAGTTTTAGAATAATAAACGGGGTGGGGCTCAACATTTGTCACTCTATCTCAGCCAAAAAGAAACCCATGTAATCACTATTTCTTTTTATTAAAGGGACACTCAAGTCAAAATAAACTTTTTTGATTTAGATAGAGCATCCAGTTTTAAGACATTTTCCAATTTACTTCTATTATCAAATTTTGCACAGTCCTTTTATATACACACTTTCTGGGGAACAAGATCTTACTAGTGATTGGCTGATGTCTATCACATGATACAAGGGGCCAGAAAATGGGAGAAAAAATATATTTGTAGGTGTAAAATCATTGTCTTATTATTATATAGTTTGTTAATTATGCAACTCTACTGCGTTGAGTGGTCCTTTAAGTGATTGTTGAAAACATTCTAAGTTCAAAGAAAATGGCTCCACCCACCTTATTGACAATAAAGCAATGCACAGTTGAAACCAGTGTTCCTTCTAACGCCTGATTATTGAGAGCCCGAGCAGTGAAACAGTTAATTAGTGAACCACACCCTGCAGTTAGCAAACACTACACAATGCAGACAGCAAGGTATGGTTTCCTTATTAACTGTTTCACTGCTCAGCCCCTCACAAAATCTGGCCTTAGAGGGCACACGGTTTGAGACCTCTGTTTATAAGGAAGGAGTAATTTTTCTTCATATGATTCATCACATGACCCTCTGGATATCATATGAATGACGTAAAAATGCAGATGACTTATTAAGGCTTCAGAGTAATGAGGTGGGTGATACAATTCTAAATATAAATACAAATTTTACACTTATATCATGTATATGTACATTTTATTTATGTCTTCATTTATGCTTGTATTTAGTCAGTTAATAAGTTATCTATTTCTTTATATATTTACCCCCAAAAAACATTCTCCTCAAGTTAATTACAATACAAAGTTGGTACATATATTTAGCTCCTGCCTCGTTGGACTATAGAAATTATATGTGCCTTTAATAAAAGCCAAGAATATACAATAAAAAGTTAAACAAAATTGCTGATGGGCAATAGGGTCATTTCTTTAATAAAATGTTCCCCATGCCCTTGCTTCTAAGTAATTTCAGTGTATTGATTTCTATTAAGTACTGGAAGGGATAAGTTACATTAAAACAATTTGTCACACAGAAGATGTGCCATCTCCAGCAACTGTCAGTCAGCGGAGACCCTTTACTGTATTACAAGAGAAGAGAGAATGCAGAGTATGGTATTTCCATATATAATATATCTTTGTCACCCTTCAGTATTAAGATATAAAATTGTGCATTGATTACAACAAAAAGCAAACTCAGCATAAATTAATTCATTTATTACGATAATATTAAATTATCCATAGTTTAAAAAAAAAGAAAAAAATAAATGAAAGAGCGTAATTGTCTCAAAATCAAAATCCATTCTTAATGTATTCTATTATGTTCACTGATGATTTTATTCCCAGTGTGCAATATTTCTAAACTTTTTGTAATTATTGCATATTGTGTAGTTTTACACACAAATGCATACAAATGAATAAAGTAGTTAGATCAAAATAATTTAAAAAGTGCTTTGGTGGCACCTTATTTTTGATGAGTAATGAAATAGTTTTGTTTTTGTAAAAGTTGCAGCACCAGCATGAATCTTTTGTCAAGCAGTATACAGTATACCTATTTATATTTTGTTATCACAAAACAAAACAACAACTTTCTTTCAATTAATTTAAATCTGAAAATTGTAGTTTATTTCTGGGTGCAGGTAAATAACCAGCCATTACAAGTGGCTGGTTAATCCTACCACTATCAGATCACCGGTTAATTTTAAAGGGACAGTCTAGGCCAAAATAAACTTTCATGATTCAGATAGAGCATGTCATTTTAAACAATTTTCCAATTTACTTTTATCACCAATTTTGCTTTGTTCTCTTGGTATTCTTAGTTGAAAGCTTAACCTAGGAGGTTCATATGCTAATTTCTTAGGCCTTGAAGCCCACCTCTTTCAGATTGCATTTTAACAGTTTTTCACCACTAGAGGGTGTTAGTTCACGTATTTCATATAGATAACACTGTGCTCGTGCACGAGAATTTATCTGGGAGCAGGCACTGATTGGCTAGACTGCAAGTCTGTCAAAAGAACTGAAAAAAGGGGCAGTTTGCAGAGGCTTAGATACAAGATAATCACAGAGGTTAAAAGTATATTATTATAACTGTATTGGTTATGCAAAACTGGGAAATGGGTAATAAAGGGATTATCTATCTTTTAAACAATAAAAATTCTTGTGTAGACTGTCCCTTTAAATAATAACTGCACAAAACAGTTTTTAGGGGTTAAACTTAGGTATGTGCCTTTTCATTGCGGTCTATGGGGACTGTGTGTTCACTGTAAATATCTATGTATATGCTTATATACATATATATTCATGTGTTAATATGTGTATATACACATATAAACACACAAATATATACTGTATGTATATATTCATATACATATACATTTTACATATACTGCCCATCATAGCACGACTAACCCCCTTCTCTGCACTATGTTCTCTGCCGTGTCTCACGGCATGAGAATGAGGCGGAGCCTATGAAAGCACACTCTCTTGTTCGTAAAGCTTCCCTGCAATCGTGTGCATTAAGAGTGGAGCGCAAATATCACACTTGCAAAATTACAATTTGGCACTCCACTCGTAATCTGGCTCCATATGGGTAAAACAATCTTTTAGAAAATCAATTTCTAGAAAATCACAAATTATTCCACATGATCTATTGAAGAGAAAAAAAAATAAAACAATAGCACAGCACCTGTTCTTCATATGCTCATTTTTTGTGCTTGGTTATATTACAGAACGATTGTTATTTTTAGCACATAGTGACAAAATGAAAAATATTGATTTCATATTACTTCTCACGTTTCCCCTCCCACAGAAATTTACCTTCTGCTAACTCTAAAAGCACGTCTATGTTCACATTTCTATAGAAAGGCTTAGGAAAATGGATTTTCTCTGTAGATATATTTGTAATTGCTAAATATTATTGAATATATAATATATATGATTCCCAGAAGCAGCTTGTTATCCTCAGAAAAGCTAAGATGTTCAGTGACACGTAAAACAGTGGATATATTCTATACCGGGATCATAATATACAAAACAATTTGTTGTTTGTAAAGCCTGATAGGAAACAGTCGTCATTGAATAAATAAATTAGAATGCTGCAAGTCAATACTCATGTGCATCAATTAACCACAGGCTCCTGGTTCAAATATATACACTTTATAAATCAAATGCTGTCATTTCAGAGGCTGCAACACACAGAAGTGACAAGTAGTTCTCTGAAGATGAAAAGCATGTTAGTTGTTAAACAAATAAAGACCTAAAAAAAATCTCAGATGTTCTACTATATGATTAAAAAATATTTTATTTATCTATTTATTTATTTTAAATGATAAGATGTTATAGTAAAGCTTTTTAAGATGATATTAAAACTATTCACAAATCCATGTTTGTAGACAACTTACAGTCAAATATCAATTGCTTACTGGCTGATGTGGACAACTCTTAACATACTGTTATTGGACAAAGACAATCTTTTGCATATATTTAATACAAATGACATTTCTTTTGGACAGGAATTTTTTTTTTTAAACCGTTCAATACATTTTAAATTTTTTTGTTAAAACAAATTAGATGAATGTCCCTTTAACTGATAAACTAAAATTATTTTACATTATTCTAAGAGTCTCTTCTCCTCTTCTAAAGCATATCATTTTGTAAAAGAAGCTATTTGCATAATGCCAGCCTGTGTGTAGAAAAACAAAACAATTTAAGGTGAATTTTGAACTGAAATTTGGTTAAAGCGTAGCTACGAACAATCAAATTAAAAATCACATAATTTGGAGAGCTGTTAGTGTGTTTAACATACAATACAATATAATATCAGCCATTTAAAGGCAAATTCTTCTGCTTAACAAAGTGACAAACATTATTACAATGCTATATAGGTAATGAAAGAAGCCAAAATGATACAGATTTTTTGTTATTTTGGCAATTAATTGTCCAGCAGCTGCACAGTGACAAAATACAGATTTGATGTTATTTTGGCAATTAATTGTCCAGCAGCTGCACAGTGACAGCTCCCTATTAATAGTAACAGTTATCTATGGTAGCCACTATACAACAATAGTAACAGTATTCTATGCTTGTTGCTATTATGTGCTGCTGGTCACAACGAGCCTGCAAACACATTTTCCTTAATTCTGTGTAAAAAACGTAATCTATTTTTGAAGCAGAAACCACAGCAATGAACTCTATCCATGTGCCAGCCCCATTGCAATTTGCTGTACTCACAACCCATAACCCCCTGCAATTATTACATGGGGCACCATTTATTAAGCAGCGGATGTTGCTTCAAAAGCCCTATTGTTTCAGGTCCTCCTGAATCGGAAGTTAAGAAGCAGCAGTCATAAGACCGATGCTCGTTAACTTCTCCGCCACCTTTTAGGTGAAATCATTCGGATCCGATACGATTGACAGTCCCTGCTTGCGGCCCCAGTGAGCAGGAGGCGGCATTGTAAAAGCATTTCACCAGAAGTGCTTCTGCAATGATAAATGCCGACAATGTATGCTGTCGGCATTTAGTGATGTCGAGTGGACATGATTCGCTACAGCGAATCATGTTCGCTTGCCTTTTAATAAATCGACCCCTTACTGTGAACAAGCCTTGAAATTTAATAAACCCTACCCAACCAAGCAGCACCGGCCTGCTCATGCCACACTGCTATAACTCCCCAAATGTAAAGGGATATGAAAAACTATTTTGATATTTTATGATTCAGATAGAGTTAACAAATTAAACAACTTTCTAATTTACTTTTTTAAAGAAGAAGCAATGCACTTCTGGAAGATAGCTGAGTACATCTAGTGTGCCAATGACAATAGGCATATATGTGCAGCCACCAATCAGCAGCTAGCTCCCAGTAGTGCATTGCTGATTTTCAACAAAGGATACCTAGACAACAAAGGAAATTGGATAATAGAAGTGAATTGGAAAGTTGATTAAAATTGCATAGTCTGTCTGAATCATAAAAGTTTAATTTTGATTTTGCTGTCCCTTTAACCCAGGGTGCTAAGCTGTTTTAAGGTTTTATTATTTTTATTTTTAAAATATTTTTTTTTAACTTTTTTTTTTCAGATCCCCAAGACTTAAACTGTTGGAAAGTTAAGGCGATTACCTTTCCAACAGTGGGTCTTGGGGGTCTGTAGCTACTTAGATCCCTGAAATACAGGCTTCTAAGCAGCATGCCCCTGCTCCTATACTTAACATTGTGAATTATAAATAAAGTTGCGTGGTGACATCATCACGTCATTGCGCGTGACATCACCGCGTATAACGCGAAGCCTGATCGCACACCTCCGGCAGCACCACCCGCCCCGCAGAAACTGGAACAACATCACAGAAGACCAACTGCACTCCACCCTGAACAAGTCCCCCGCAGCTACCTCCACAAATGCCAACTCCTCCGCCCGCAACCGCCACCACTGACTCACAGATTGCGCCAACACCCTCACCCCTCTCAAGAAACCGTCCAACCACCAACCCACCAACAAGGCTAGTTGGTTCACGCCGGCCCTCCAGGACTCCAAATAACACTGCAGGTGATTGGAAAGGACCTGGAGATCCAGCAAGACCCCTGTGAATAAAACAGCCTACAAAGAAGCAATCACTACCCAACACCACCTCATCAAAACCACCAAGAAGACAGCCATCCAAGATAGAATCAATGCCAACGTCCACAACAGCAAGGAGCTTTTCAGTCATCAAGGAATTCTCCAATCCCAACAGCGATACCAATGACATCCCACCCTCCCAGGACCTCTGTGATAACCTTGCAACGTACTTCCACCACAAGATCATTGACATCTATGACAGCTTCGCTCCCCAGAACTCACCCACCACCAACTACCCACCAACTCCCACTGATACCTCACCCAAATACACCACTGCCTACCCCCCACGGACCATCTGGAGCCCCCTCACCACAGAGGACACCATCAGAATCATGAGATCAATCCACTCCAGAGCACCCTAAGACCCATGCCTGCATCACATATTCAACAAAGCGGGTTACACCATCGCCCCCGAGCCCTGCAGCACCATCAACTGCTCCATCGAAACCAGCACCTTCCCAGATGATTGGAAGCATGCAGAATTAAAACCCTTACTGAAAAAACCCACGGCTGACCCAAATGATCCGAAGAACTACCGCCCAATCTCTCTGCTCCCCTTTGCGGCCAAAGTCATTGAGAAGTCCATCAACGCACAACTCGTTGACTACATTGAGGCCAACCACACCATGGACCCCTCCCAATCCAGTTTCAGGAGCAACCACAGCACTGAGACTGCCCTCCTTGCTGCCACAGATGACATCCTCGCCCTACTCGACCGAGGAGAGACCGCCGCCCTCATATTCTTAGACCTCTCAGCAGCATTCAACACTGTCTCCCACCTCACCCTCTGCACCCGCCTAAACAATGCCGGCATACGCAACAAAGCCCTGGAATGGATCACCTCCTTCCTCACCGGCAGAACCCAGAAAGTTATACTCCCACCCTTCACCTCCAAGCCCACAGAAATCAGCTGCGGTGTACCCCAAGGCTCTTCGCTGAGCCCCATCCTATTCAACATCTACATGGCCCCTCTCGCTGCCATCGCCCGCCAATACAACCTCAACATTGTCTCCTATGCTGACAACACCCAGCTAATCATCTCACTCATCAGTGACCCCACCACTGCCAAGAGAAATGTCCACGAAGGGCTGACAGCAGTCGCCACCTGGATGAGCTACAACTGCCTAAAGCTGAACACAGACAAGACCTAAGTCCTCCTCCTTGGTCCCACCACATCCACCTGGAATAACTCCTGTTGGCCCACAGCCTTCGGACACCCTCCAACCCCCACCGACCATGCACGAAATCTAGGCATCATCCTGGACTCATCACTCTCCATGGACCGACAAATCAGTGCCGTCTCCTCTGCATGCTTCCACACACTTCACCTGCTGTGAAAGATCTTTAAATGGATCCCAACCAAGACCAGGAAGACAGTCACCCACTCCCTCGTCAGCAGCCGACTGAACTACAGCAACGCACTCTATGCTGGATCCACCATCAAGCTCCAAAAGAGACTACAGCGCATCCAGAACGCCTCGGCCAGACTAATCCTCGACATCCCTCTTCAATGCCACATCACCAAACACCTGCAGGACCTGCACTGGCTCCCCATCAACAACATTACGGGTGAATAGCCACGCTTTACAATAACCCAATAGATATAAACCCCAAATTTGTCTTTCTTGATTCAGATAGATCATGCGATTTTTAACAACTTTCCAATTTACTTATATTATCTAATTTGCTTCATTCTCTTGGTATTTTTTGTTGAAAATGCAGCAATAGTCTTCTGGGAGCTAGTTAAAGCACTGTGTGAGCCAATAACATGATGCATATATGTCCAGCCACAAATCAGCAGCTCCTGAGCTTACCTAGATATCCTTTTCAACAAGGGATACCAAGACAACTGAACAAAGTAGATAATAGAAGCAAATTGAAACGTTTAAAATCACATGCTCTATCTGAATCATGAAATAAACAAATTGTGTTTCATGCCCCTTTAAGAGATGAACACAAAAACAGTATTCAGATAAATCTTTCCTAACACCCAAGAGAGCCCTGTACTCGACCCTCTCATCAAAACTTAATAAACTCTAGCCGACCAAGCCTCATTAGGCTGCTCATGCCCCACTTCTATATAGGGATCAGCACTGAACAATCAGAGACATCCTAATCTCCTAACAAGCAAGGGATCCCTGTACATGATCCTGCCACCAAAATATTTGTAACAATAATAGGACCCCCTACACACCCCTGCTACAATAGTCCACAACACCAAGAAGCCTTCCCAACTCTCAGGGAACCTTTATAACACTTATGGATACCTATAACATCTTTATCTTTGTATCTTGGATAGCTTCAGGACATTCTCTCTGCTGTGGATATGCTTTTAGCATTGGAAATATTTGTCCCCATTCCAGTTAAGCCAAGTTATATGTCTCCTTTTAGTGAACACCTTCCTCCTAATTGCCATGTGGCAGATAGAGTGAAATGTTTAACACTTTTCTTAACAAAATGCTAAATATTTGATCTTTTAGAGTCTGATGTTGATGCTTAAAATAACATCTTTTCCACGTTCAATCTTCAATCTGTAGACAGCTAGACTACAGATAAAACTGATAGGGCTGTGAATTCTGTGAATGCACATGACCAGTACAGTTTTAATAATCTTATTTTATGAATGCCAATACCCTAGATACATTTAAAAATTGTTTGGATACATTTCTGTCTATAAACAAAATTCATGGATATGATTGCTAGTATTAAATGGGTCACCATTTAGTGGGATTATTTAAGTTTAACTGGAGCTTTTTGTATAGGTTGAACTCAATGGACTTCGGTCTTTTTTCAACCTCATCTACTATGTTACTATGTTACTATGTATGTATTCCCCGTAGAAGTCAATGAAGCAAAAAAAGTGCGGGGAAAATCTAAAACCCCACTCCCACGCAAACCTGATCACATATTCTCATGTGTGCTTACACAACATGAAAATATGAATATTTTCCATTCCAATGTTCTTCACAATACAGAATGTGTTCACATGACAGAATATGTCATTTTGTGCACTATATATCTATACCTATATATATACAGTATCCTACAAAAGTGAGTACACCCCTCACATTTTTGTAAATATTTTATTATATCTTTTCATGTGACAACACTTAAGAAATGACACTATGCTACAATGTAAAGTAGTGAGTGTACAGCCCTTATAACAGTGTAAATTTGCTGTCCCCTCAAAATAACTCAACACACAGCCATTCATTTCCAAACCGTTGGCAGCAAGTGAATACACCCCTAAGTAGAAATGTCCAAATTGGGGCCAATTAGCCATTTTCCCTCCCCGGTGTCACGTGACTCGCTAGTGTTACAAGGTCTCAGGTGTGAATGGGGAGCAGGTGTGTTAAATTTGGTGTTATCGCTCTCACACTCTCTCATACTGGTTACTGGAAGTTCAACATGGCACCTCATGGCAAATAACTATCTGAGGATCTGAAAAAAAGAATTGTTGCTCTACATAAAAATGACCTAGGCTATAAGAAGATTGCCAAGACAGAGCTGCAGCACGGTGGGCAAGACCATACAGCGGTTTCACAGGACATGTTCCACTCAGTACAGGCCTCGCCATGGTCGACCAAAGAAATTGAGTGCACATACTCAGCGTCATATCCAGAGGTTGTCTTTGGGAAATAGACATATGAGTGCTGCGGAGAGCTGTGCTGTGCTGCACAGCTCTCTGCCCCTTTACTTATCAGGGCGCTTACTTTGTTTTATATGAGGCTCTTATGCCGTTTTCTTATATTTTATAAAACAATTTTTTTTCTTGGATTTGGCATCTCTCAGCTAACATCCGCTGACCTGTGCTGTCCCACTGAGCAGGCGTCTCTGACTGTCCTAAGACATTCACCAAGAATCTGTGCGTTGACACAGTAAGCTTCCCGATACGGACTTTTACCGTGAGAGCAGCCTTGGGGAAAATACGCCTGCCTCTTGAGCACACAACTGGTTGTTGGTTCGGAAGGATTATCACTGCTACTCCTCACCTTTCCAGATTCCACGGGTCTCATGGTTGAGACCCTTAGCGTACTGACTGCTGGTTTTGAACGTCAGCCTGCCTGCTAGCACCTTATTGACTTAAGGTGCCACTTCTCCTGTGAGTAGTATATTGCACACAGTTTTATCTCACTTGGTTTTGTACGATTCACACTATGTTGGCGCCCCTTGTTTATGTTTCAGTCTAGACACCTGACCCATCACACCGTGGATACAAGCGGAGCTTGCCGAGCACTCAAGTATTATTAACACATTCTTGTTCATAACTTTGGACATTTTTGTTTGGACACTTTTTGTTTGGACACTGTCACAGACTTTTTATAAATTTTTATGTCATTTTTATTTTTATTTTTATTTTATTCATTGCTAATACAACTTATATTTATCATTCCTCAATTATACACTTGTATGCACTTTTTAACTTAATCACTTGACACATATTACTATACAATTTTTTGTGTCCTACTTTTGGATCCTCCCAGCATTTTGTATTACACACAATTTTTATATACTCTTGTGTTTCACTATTTATACACTTCCCAACAACAGTTTTCAAGACATCTTAGGTTTTATTACCAACTAGGTCCGTTTTCAATCTTAGGAATTTATACCAACCACTTATTATTATTTTTTGGTGTTTAACAGCGCATCCTCATAGTTTTTCCTTTGGGAATTACTTTTTATTTATTAATGTTTCTTTCATGTAATTAGCAAGAGTCCATGAGCTAGTGACGTATGGGATATACATTCCTACCAGGAGGGGCAAAGTTTCCCAAACCTCAAAATGCCTATAAATACACCCCTCACCACACCCACAAATCAGTTTTACAAACTTTGCCTCCTATGGAGGTGGTGAAGTAAGTTTGTGCTAGATTCTACGTTGATATGCGCTCCGCAGCAGGTTGGAGCCCGGTTTTCCTCTCAGCGTGCAGTGAATGTCAGCGGGATGTGAGGAGAGTATTGCCTATTTGAATGCAGTGATCTCCTTCTACGGGGTCTATTTCATAGGTTCTCTGTTATCGGTCGTAGAGATTCATCTCTTACCTCCCTTTTCAGATCGACGATATACTCTTATATATACCATTTCCTCTACTGATTCTCATTTCAGTACTGGTTTGGCTTTCTACTACATGTAGATGAGTGTCCTGGGGTAAGTAAGTCTTATTTTCTGTGACACTCTAAGCTATGGTTGGGCACTTTTATATAAAGTTCTAAATATATGTATTCAAACATTTATTTGCCTTGACTCAGGATGTTCAACGTTCCTTATTTCAGACAGTCAGTTTAATATTTGGGATAATGCATATGAATTAATCATTTTTTCTTACCTTAAATTTGACTTTTCCCTGTGGGCTGTTAGGCTCGCGAGGGCTGAAAATGCTTCATTTTATTGCGTCATTCTTGGCGCTGACTTTTTTGGCGCAAATTTTTTTTCTGTTTCCGGCGTCATATGTGTCGCCGGAAGTTGCGTCATTTTTTGACGTTTTTTTGCGCCAAAGGTGTCGGCGTTCGGGATGTGGCGTCATTTTGGCGCCAAAAGCATTTAGGCGCCAAATAATGTGGGCGTCTTTTTTGGCGCTAAAAAAATATGGGCGTCACTATTGTTTCCACATTATTTAAGTCTCATTATTTTGTGCTTCTGGTTGCTAGAAGCTTGTTCTATGGCATTTTTTTCCAATTCCTGAAACTGTCATTTAAGGAATTTGATCAATTTTGCTTTATATGTTGTTTTTTCTATTACATATTGCAAGATATCCCACGTTGAAGCTGAGTCAGAAGATACTTCTGGAAAATCCCTGCCTGGTGCTGGAGCTACCAAAGCTAAGTATATCTGCTGTAAACTTTTGGTATCTGTTCCTCCAGCTGTTGTTTGTACTGTTTGTCATGACAAACTTGCTAATGCAGATAATATTTCCTTTAGTACTGTTACATTACCTGTTGCTGTTCCGTCAACATCTAATACTCAGAGTGTTCCTGATAACATAAGAGATTTTGTTTCTAAATCCATTAAGAAGGCTATGTCTGTTATTCCTCCTTCTAGTAAACGTAAAAAGTCTTTTAAAACTTCTCATTTTTCAGATGAATTTTTTAAATGAACATCATCATTCTGATACTGATATTGGTTCTTCTGATTCAGAAGATTCTGTCTCAGAGGTTGATGCTGATAAATCTTCATATTTATTTAAAATGGAATTTATTCGTTCTTTACTTAAAGAAGTCCTAATTGCATTAGAAATTGAGGATTCTAGTCCTCTTGATACTAAATCTAAACGTTTAGATAAGGTTTTTAAATCTCCTGTAGTTATTCCAGAAGTTTTTCCTGTCCCTGGTGCTATTTCTGAAGTTATTTCCAGGGAATAGAATAATTTGGGTAATTCTTTTACTCCTTCTAAACGTTTTAAGCAATTATATCCTGTGCCATCTGACAGATCAATTTTTTGACAAAATCCCTAAGGTTGATGGGGCTGTCTCTACTCTTGCTAAGCGTACTACTATTCCTACGGCAGATGGTACTTCCTTTAAGGATCCTTTAGATAGGAAAATTGAATCCTTTCTAAGAAAAGCTTACTTGTGTTCAGGTAATCTTCTTAGACCTGCTATATCTTTAGCGGATGTTGCTGCAGCTTCAACTTTTTGGTTAGAAGCTTTAGCGCAACAAGTAACAGATCATAATTCTCATAGCACTATTATTCTTCTACAACATGCTAATAATTTTATTTGTGATGCCATCTTTGATATCATTAGAGTTGATGTCAGGTATATGTCTCTAGCTATTTTAGCTAGAAGAGCTTTATGGCTTAAAACTTGGAATGCTGATATGTCTTCTAAGTCTACTCTGCTTTCCCTTTCTTTCCAGGGTAATCAATTATTTGGTTCTCATTTGGATTCTATTATCTCAAATGTTACTGGAGGGAAAGGAACTTTTTTACCACAGGATAAAAAATCTAAAGGTAAATTTAGGTCTAATAATCGTTTTCGTTCCTTTCGTCACAACAAGGAACAAAAGCCTGATCCTTCATCCTCAGGAGTGGTATCAGTTTGGAAACCATCTCCAGTTTGGAATAAATCCAAGCCTTTTAGAAAACCAAAGCCAGCTCCCAAGTCCACATGAAAGTGCGGCCCTCATTCCAGCTCAGCTGGTAGGGGGCAGATTACGTTTTTTCAAAGAAATTTGGTTCAATTCCGTTCACAATCTCTGGATTCAGAACATTGTTTCAAAAGGGTACAGAATTGGCTTCAAGATAAGGCCTCCTGCAAAGAGATTTTTTCTTTCCCGTGTCCCAGTATTCCTAGCGAAGGCTCAAGCATTTCTGAAATGTGTTTCAGATCTAGAGTTGGCTGGAGTAATTATACCAGTTCCAGTTCTGGAACAGGGGCTGTGGTTTTATTCTAATCTCTTCATTGTACCAAAGAAGGAGAATTCCTTCAGACCAGTTCTGGATCTAAAAATATTGAATCGTTATGTAAGGATACCAACATTCAAATGGTAACTGTAAGGACTATCCTGCCTTTTGTTCAGCAAGAGCATTATATGTCCACAATAGATTTACAGGGTGCATATCTGCATATTTCAATTCATCCAGATCACTATCAGTTTCTGAGATTCTCTTTTCTAGACAAGCATTACCAGTTTGTGGCTCTACCGTTTGGCCTAGCTACAGCTCCAAGAATTTTTACAAAGGTTCTCGGTGCCCTTCTGTCTGTAATCAGAGAACAGGGTATTGTGGTTTTTGCTTATTTGGACGATATCTTGGTACTTGCTCAGTCTTCACATTTAGCAGAATCTCATACGAATCGACTTGTGTTGTTTCTTCAAGATCATGGTTGGAGGATCAATTTACCAAAAAGTTCATTGATTCCTCAGACAAGGGTAACCTTTTTAGGTTTTCAGATAGATTCAGTGTCCATGACTCTGTCTTTGACAGACAAGAGACGTCTAAAGTTGATATCAGCTTGTCGAAACCTTCAGTCATAATCATTCCCTTCGGTAGCTTTATGCATGGAAATTCTAGGTCTTATGACTGCAGCATCGGACGCAATCCCCTTTGCTCGTTTTCACATACGACCTCTTCAGCTCTGTATGCTGAACCAGTGGTGCAGGGATTACACAAAGATATCTCAATTAATATCTTTAACACAGATTGTACGACACTCTCTGAGGTGGTGGACAGATCACCATCGTTTAGTTCAGGGGGCTTCTTTTGTTCTTCCGACCTGGACTGTAATTTCAACAGATGCAAGTCTGACAGGTTGGGGAGCTGTTTGGGGGTCTCTGACAGCACAAGGGGTTTGGGAATCTCAGGAGGTGAGATTACCGATCAATATTTTGGAACTCCGTGCAATTTTCAGAGCTCTTCAGTCATGGCCTCTTCTAAAGAGAGAATCGTTCATTTGTTTTCAGACAGACAATGTCACAACTGTGGCATACATCAATCATCAAGGAGGGACTCACAGTCCTCTGGCTATGAAGGAAGTATCTCGAATTCTGGTATGGGCGGAATCCAGCTCCTGTCTAGTTTCTGCGGTTCATATCCCAGGTATAGGCAATTGGGAAGCGGATTATCTCAGCCGCCAAACGTTACATCCGGGCGAATGGTTTCTTCACCCAGAGGTTCTTTTGTTCTTCCGACCTGGACTGTAATTTCAACAGATGCAAGTCTGACAGGTTGGGGAGCTGTTTGGGGGTCTCTGACAGCACAAGGGGTTTGGGAATCTCAGGAGGTGAGATTACCGATCAATATTTTGGAACTCCGTGCAATTTTCAGAGCTCTTCAGTCATGGCCTCTTCTAAAGAGAGAATCGTTCATTTGTTTTCAGACAGACAATGTCACAACTGTGGCATACATCAATCATCAAGGAGGGACTCACAGTCCTCTGGCTATGAAGGAAGTATCTCGAATTCTGGTATGGGCGGAATCCAGCTCCTGTCTAGTTTCTGCGGTTCATATCCCAGGTATAGGCAATTGGGAAGCGGATTATCTCAGCCGCCAAACGTTACATCCGGGCGAATGGTTTCTTCACCCAGAGGTATTTCTTCAGATTGTTCTAATGTGGGGACTTCCAGAAATAGATCTGATGGCCTCTCATCTAAACAAGAAACCTCCCAGGTATCTGTCCAGATCCAGAGATCCTCAAGCGGAAGCAGTGGATGCATTGTCACTTCCTTGGAAGTATCATCCTGCCTATATCTTTCCGCCTCTAGTTCTTTTTCCAAGAGTAATCTCCAAGATTCTGAAGGAATGCTCGTTTGTTCTGCTGGTAGCTCCAGCATGGCCTCACAGGTTTTGGTATGCGGATCTTGTCCGGATGGCCTCTTGCCAACCGTGGACTCTTCTGTTAAGACCAGACCTTTTGTCGCAAGGTCCTTTTTTCCATCAGGATCTCAAATCCTTAAATTTAAAGGTATGGAGATTGAACGCTTGATTCTTAGTCAAAGAGGTTTCTTTGACTCTGTGATTAATACTATGTTACAGGCTCGTAAATCTGTATCCAGGGAGATAAATTATAGAGTCTGGAAGATTTATATTTCTTGGTGTCTTTCTAATCATTTTTCCTTGCATTCTTTTAGAATTCCGAGAATTTTACAATTTCTTCAGGATGGTTTGGATAAAGGTTTGTCTGCAAGTTCCTTGAAAGGACAAATCTCTGCTCTTTCTGTTCTTTTTCACAGAAAGATTGCTAATCTTCCTGATATTCATTGTTTTGTACAAGCTTTGGTTCGTATAAAATCTGTCATTAAGTCAATTTCTCCTCCTTGGAGTTTGAATTTGGTTCTGGGGGCTCTTCAAGCTCCTCCGTTTGAACCTATGCATTCGTTGGACATCAAATTACTTTCTTGGAAAGTTTTGTTCCTTTTGGCTATCTCTTCTGCCAGACGAGTTTCTGAATTATCTGCTCTTTCTTGTGAGTCTCCTTTTCTGATTTTTCATCAGGATAAGGCGGTGTTGCGAACTTCTTTTAAATTTTTACCTAAGGTTGTGAATTCTAACAACATTAGTAGAGAAATTGTGGTTCCTTCATTGTGTCCTAATCCTAAGAATTCTAAGGAGAGATCATTGCATTCTTTGGATGTTGTTAGAGCTTTGAAATATTATGTTGAAGCTACTAAGAATTTCCGAAAGACTTCTAGTCTATTTGTTATCTTTTCCGGTTCTAGGAAAGGTCAGAAGGCGTCTGCCATTTCTTTGGCATCTTGGTTGAAATCTTTAATTCATCATGCTTATGTCGAGTCGGGTAAAACTACGCCTCAAAGGATTACAGCTCATTCTACTAGGTCAGTTTCTACTTCCTGGGCGTTTAGGAATGAAGCTTCGGTTGATCAGATTTGCAAAGCAGCAACTTGGTCTTCTTTGCATACTTTTACTAAATTCTACCATTTTGATGTGTTTTCTTCTTCTGAAGCTGTTTTTGGTAGAAAAGTACTTCAGGCAGCTGTTTCAGTTTGAATCTTCTGCTTATAATTTAAACTTTATTTTTGGGTGTGGATTATTTTTCAGCGGAATTGGCTGTCTTTATTTTATCCCTCCCTCTCTAGTGACTCTTGCGTGGAAAGATCCACATCTTGGGTAGTCATTATCCCATACGTCACTAGCTCATGGACTCTTGCTAATTACATGAAAGAAAACATAATTTATGTAAGAACTTACCTGATAAATTCATTTCTTTCATATTAGCAAGAGTCTATGAGGCCCACCCTTTTTTGTGGTGGTTATGATTTTTTTGTATAAAGCACAATTATTCCAATTCCTTATTTTTTATGCTTTCGCACTTTTTTCTTATCACCCCACTTCTTGGCTATTCGTTAAACTGATTTGTGGGTGTGGTGAGGGGTGTATTTATAGGCATTTTGAGGTTTGGGAAACTTTGCCCCTCCTGGTAGGAATGTATATCCCATACGTCACTAGCTCATGGACTCTTGCTAATATGAAAGAAATGAATTTATCAGGTAAGTTCTTACATAAATTATGTTTTTCATCTACTTAACTGCAAATGGCTCCAATGCAGATATATATATTTGTTTATATGTGGAAATATGTCTATAAATACATATATACACATATAAATACATAAATACATATGTATCCATATATAGACATACATATACATATTTAAACATGTATATGTATGTATCTCTTTGTGTCAATGCACCTTTGCCTGCCTTTTTTTTCTTCTAACAACTAGGACCTCTTCTGCCCCGATCAGATGAAGACATCTGCCCGGCTGGAGGACCACTTGTGCCCGGATCGGATGAAGAGTTCCGCCCGGCTGGGTGAAGACGGCTCAAGGTAGGGTGATCTTCAATGGGGTAGTGTTAGGTTTATTTAAGGGGGGATCGGGTGGGTTTTAGAGTAGGGGTGTGTGGGTGGTGGGTTTTAAATTTGGGGGGGTATTGTATTTCTTTTTTTTACAGGTAAAAGAGCTGATTACTTTGGGGCAATGCCCCACCAAAAGCCCTTTTAAGGGCTGGTAAAAGAGCTAGTTACTTTGGGGCAATGCCCCGCAAAAGGCCCTTTTAAGGGCTATTTGTAATTTAGTTTAGGGTAGGGAAATTTTATTATTTTGGGGGGCTTTTTTATTTTATTAGGGGGCTTAGATTAGGTGTAATTAGATTAAACTTCTTGTAATATTTTTTTATTTTTTGTAATTTAGTGTTTTTTTTTGTAATATAGTTTAGTTTATTTAATTTTATTTTATATTAGATAATTGTAGTTAATTTATTTAATTAATTTATTGATTGTGTAGTGTTAGGTGTATTTGTAACTTAGGTTAGGATTTATTTTACAGGTAATTTTGTAATTATTTTAACTAGGTAGCTATTAAATAGTTATTAACTATTTAATAGCTATTGTACCTAGTTAAAATAAATACAAAGTTACATGTAAAATAAATATAAATCCTAAAATAGCTACAAAGTAATTATTAATTATATTGTAGCTATTTTATGGTTTATTTTATAGGTAAGTATTTAGTTTTAAATAGGAATACTTTAGTTAATAATATTAATATTATTTAGATTTATTTAAATAATAATTAAGTTAGGGGGTGTTAGGGTTAGACTTAGGTTTAGGGGGTAATACATTTAATGTAGGTGGCGGCGGTGTAGGGGGGTCAGATTAGGGGTTAATATATTTAATGTAGGTGGCGGCGGTGTAGTGGGGTCAGATTAGGGGGTAATAAATTTAATGTAGGTGGCGGCGGTGTAGGGGGGTCAGATTAGGGGGTAATACATTTAATGTAGGTGGTGGTGGGGTCCGGGAGCGGCGGTTTAGGGGTTAAACACTTTATTTAGTGGCGGCGGGGTCCGGGAGCGGCGGTTTAGGGGTTAAACACATTATTAGGTATTGCGGTGGGGGATTGCGGTTGACAGGTAGATAGACATTGCGCATGCGTTAGGTGTTAGTTTTTTTTTTTGCAGGCATTTTAGGGAGTTACGGAGCTCCCATACTCAGCGCAATGCTTGCTATGGCTGCATTTTATGGCGAGGTGAAAATGGAGTAAGTTTTCTCCATTTTCGCCACGTAAGGCCTTGCGCTGGATATTGGATTCCAAATTGCGCGGCTTTTCTATGTTAGTCTATGGGGGAAAAAACTACGTCCGACGGGTGAAATATACATGCCGCATTTATATGCGGCGCTGTATATAGGAAACCAAACCCGTGCAAAAAACGGCGTCGCCGGCTTTTGCGTGCGACGCTGCATATCAAATGGGGCCCCATATCTTCCAACCCTTCTAACTTTTGTGTGCAATATTTTTTGAATAATTTTTAAAAGAAGGTGTTATTATAAGTGTAAGTGTACTTTGTAATCTATATTTGATGTGTTTCGTGCAACTTTTTTGTTTTGTCAAACAGTTAACCAGAACCAGAGCGCTGAATTTGCGGTAATCATTCTAGCCTAAATCACGATTTCACTCAAGCCCCATATCCTGCTACTGACAGATTCTGCCATCTTATAATTTACCTTTTTTTGCATCCCAGTGCTAAAGTGTTTGCATATGTGCAGTAACTCTCCTCCAGATACCTGCAATGTTCCAGTATTGTGACACCCTTAAAGGGATACTAAACCCACATTTTTTCTTTAATGATTCAAATAGAGCATGCAATTTTAAGCAACTTTCTAATTTACTCCTATCATTTTTCTTCATTCTCTTGCTATCTTTATTTAAAATGCAGGAACATAGGGCGTGATCCGATATGCAGCGTAGTTTGCGGCACAAGCGAGGGAACCCCCGCCGCCCGCAGTTTCAGCTCGCAACTCGAGCTATCCTATATACGGCGCCGTCAGATGCTAAAGTGCCGTAAGTCGGATAAACCAGCGATGTCCAGAAATCTGCGTAAGTACAAATTTCTGGAGTCGCCAGTGACTTACGGCACTTTAGAAACTGCCGGCACCTACAAAACCTGACTAAGTTATAAAATCACCCGCACTGTCTAACACGCCTCCCAAACATAGCCCGACACGTCTAACCCTCTATCCGCTATCCCCCCTCACTATCCTAACAATAAAAAATGTATTAACCCCTAAACCGCCGCTCCCGGACCCCGCCGCCACCTAATAAAGTTATTAACCCCTAAACCGCCGCTCCCGGACCCCGCCGCCAGCTATATTAAATCTATAACCCCCTAATGTGAGCCCCTACCCCGCCGCCATCTACCTTACCTACCCCCTAAAGTGAGCCCCTACCCCGCCGCCATCTATTTTAAAATTATTAACCCCTAATTTAATCCCCCTACCCCGCCGACACCTATATTAAATTATTTAACCCCTAATCTAATCCCCCTACCCCGCCGCCAGCTATATTAAATTATTTAACCCCTAATCTAATCCCCCTACCCCGCCGCCAGCTATATTAAATTATTTAACCCCTAAAATACTAAACTCTCCCTACCACTAAACCTAAGTCTAACCCTACAAATAGCCCTGAAAAGGGCTTTTTGCGTGGCATTACCCCAAAGTAAACTGCTCTATTGTCAGCCCTTAAAAGGGCTTTTTGCGGGGCATGCCCCAAAGAATTCAGCTCTTTTACCAGCCCTTAAAAGGGCTTTTGGTGGGGATTTGTCACAAAGTAAACAGCTCTTTTGCATCTAATCTAAATCCCCCTACACCGCCGCCACCTATAATAAATGTATTAACCCCTAATCTAATCCCCCTACACTGCCGCCACCTATATTAAACACATTAACCCCTAATCTAATCCCCCTACACCGCCGCCAGCTATATTAACTATATTAACCCTAATTATATTAGGGTTAATATAGTTAATATATTTATTATATTATATATATTAACTATATTAACCCTAATTATATTAGGATTAATATAGTTAATATAGTTATTATATTATATATATATTAAGTATAATAACCCTATCTAACTCTAACATCCCTAACTAAACTCTTATTAAAATAAATCTAATATTAATATTATTATTTAAAATATTAACTAAAATACAATTAAATAATCTAAACTAAATTAGACAAAAAAACAAACACTAAATTACAAAAAATAAAAAAAAGATTACAAGATTTTTAAGCTAATTACACCTATTCTAAGCCCCCTAATAAAATAATAAAGCCCCCCCCAAAAAAAAAATTCCCTGCCCTATTCTAAATTGAAAAAGTTAGCTCTTTTACCTTACCAGCCCTTAAAAGGGCCTTTTGCGGGGCATGCCCCAAAGAAAACTGCTCTTTTGACTGAAAAAAAAAACACAATACCACCCCCCAACATTACAACCCACCACCCACATACCCCTAATCTAACCCAAACCCCCCTTAAATAAACCTAACACTACCCCGCTGAAGATCTCCCTACTTTGTATTCACCCCACCGGGCAGAACTCTTCATCCGATCCGGGCGATGTCTTCAAGCAAGCTGCAGCGAAGTCTTCTTCTATCTGGCGATGTCTTCAAGCAAGCGTCAGAGAGTCTTCTTCCATCCGGTGATGTCTTCAAGCAAAGCGGCATCTTCAATCTTCTTTCTTCGCTCCTCCGCCGCGGAGCATCCATCCGGCACGACGACTTCCCGATGAATGAGGTTCCTTTAAATGACATCATCCAAGATGGCGTCCGTCGAATTCCGATTGGCTGATAGCATTCTATCAGCCAATCGGAATTAAGGTAGAAAAATCTGATTGGTTGATTGAATCAGCCAATCAGATTTAAGTTCAATCCGATTGGCTGAACCGGATGGATGCTCCGCGGCAGAGGAGCGAAGAAAGAAGATTGAAGATGCCGCTTTGCTCGAAGACATCACCGCATGGAAGAAGACTCTCTGCCGCTTGCTTGAAGACATCACCGGATGGAAGAAGACTTCACTGCAGCTTGCTTGAAGACATCGCCCGGATCGGATGAAGAGTTCTGCCGGCGGGGTGAATACAAGGTAGGGAGATCTTCAGGGGGTAGTGTTAGGTTTATTTAACCCCTTAATGACAGAGGACGTACCAGGTATGTCATAGAAAAAACTTCCCTTAATGACAGTTGACGTACCTAGTACGTCCTCTGTTGTCTTAAGTGCTGGAAGCGATCATGATCGCTTCCAGCTGCTTACAAGGGATTGTAGTGATGCCTCAATATTGAGGCATCACTACAATCCCCCATTTTACATACCAATGCAGAAAGGGCCACTCTGTGGCCCCATCTGCATCGGCTATGTATGTCTTCAAATGAGTTGGTGGGTGGGAGCTGCATTAACCTAGCCTCACATCTTGTTGTTAATATTTAACCGATCGTACCTTATCACCATTTGCTGCCGGTGCGGCGGTTGCGGCGGGGGGGGGGCGGGCGTCCGGTGCAAAATTTACAGCCCATTTAAAAAAAAAAAACAATCGATCTAGATGCAGTGGCATCTCGGTTGTTTAATAAGGGATCTGGGAGGGGGAGGGTTGAAGATTATTTAGGGGGGCCAGCTACACTACAGAAAAAATATTTTATATTTAAAAAGTTAAAAAAAACTATTTTGGGGGGCAAATTGGGTACTGGCAGACAGCTGCCAGTACCCAAGATGGCGGCAAATAGACAGAGGGGGAGGGTTAGAAAGATGTATGGGGGGATCAGGGAGGTTGTTGGGTAAGGGGGATCTATCACTGCAGACTTCATGCCAAAAAATAAAAAAAATTTAAAAAAAATATTTTTACTTCAGTACTGGCAGACTTTCTGCCAGTACTTAAGATGGCTGTGACAATTTTGAGGTGGGGAGGGAAGAGAGCTGTTTGAGGGGGGTCAGGGGGGGATCAGGGGGTGGGATGTGTCAGGTGGGAGGCTGATCTCTACACTAAAGCTAAAAATGAACCCCACAAGCTACCTAATTAACCCCTTAACTGCTGGGCATATTACAAGTGTGGTGCGCAGCAGTATTTAACGGCCTCATTATTACCAAAAAGCAACACCAAAGCCATATATGTCTGCTATTTCTGAACAAAGGGGATCCCAGAGAAGCATTTACAACCATTTTTGCCATAATTGCACAAGCTGTTTGTAAATAATTTCAGTGAGAAACCTAAAATTGTGAAAAATTTAAGTTTTTTTTTTTATTTGATCGTATTTGGCGGTGAAATGGTGGCATGAAATATACCAAAATGGGCCTATATCAATAATTTGGGTTGTCTACTACACTACACTAAAGCTAAAATTAAACCTAAAAGCTCCCTACAAGTTCCCTAATTAACCCCTTCATGGCTGGGTATAATACACGTGTGGTGTGCAGCGGCATTTAGCGGCCTTCTAATTACCAAAAAGCAACGCCAAATCCATATAGGTCTGCTATTTCTGAACAAAGGGGATCCCATAGAAGTATTTACAACCATTTATGCCATAATTGCACAAGTTCTTTGTAAATAAATTCAGCGAGAAACCTAAAGTTAGTGAAAAAAATTGTGAAAAAGTGACAATTTTTTTTATTTGATCGCATTTGGCGGTGAAATGGTGGCATGAAATATACCAAAATGGGTCTAGATCAATGCTTTGGGATGTCTTCTAAATATAAATATATACATGTCAAGGGATATTCAGGGATTCCTGAAAGATATTAGTGTTCCAATGTAACTAGCGCTAATTTTGAAAAAAAGTGGTTTGGAAATAGCAAAGTGCTACTTGTATTTATGGCCCTATAACTTGCAAAAAAAGCAAAGAACATGTAAACATTGGGTATTTCTAAACTTGGGACAAAATTTAGAAACTATTTAGAATGGGTGTATTTTGGTGGTTGTAGATGTGTAACAGATTTTGGGGGTAAAAGTTAGAAAAAGTGTGTTTTTTTTCAATTTTTTCCTCATATTTTATATTTTTTTATAGTAAATTATAAGATATGATGAAAATAATGGTATCTTTAGAAAGTCCATTTAATGGGGAGAAAAACGGTATATAATATGTGTGGGTAAAGTAAATGAGTAAGAGGAAAATTATAGCTAAACACAAACACTGCAGAAATGTAAAAATAGCCATTGTCATTAAGGGTAAGAAAATTGAAAATTAGGGGTATGTGGGTGGTGGGTTGTAATGTTGGGGGGTGGTATTGTGTGTTTTTTTTCAGGCAAAAGAGCAGTTTTCTTTGGGGCATGCCCCGCAAAAGGCCCTTTTAAGGGCTGGTAAGATAAAAGACCTAACTTTTTTAATTTAGAATAGGGCAGGGAATTTTTTTTTTATTTTGGGGGGCTTTATTATTTTATTAGGGGGCTTAGAATAGGTGTAATTAGCTTAAAAATCTTGTAATCTTTTTTTTATTTTTGTAATTTAGTGTTTGTTTTTTTGTGTAATTTAGCTTAGATTATTTAACTGTATTTTAGTTTAGATATTTGTAGTTTATTTAATTTATTGATAGTGTAGGTGTATTTGTAACTTAGGTTAGGATTTATTTTACAGGTAAATTGGTAATTATTTTATTAAATAGTTATTAACTATTTAATAGCTATTGTACCTAGTTAAAATAAATACCAAGTTACCTGTAAAATAAATATAAAACCTAAAATAGCTACAATGTAATTATTAATTATATTGTAGCTATCTTAGGGTTTATTTTATAGATAAGTATTTAGATTTAAATAGGAATATTTTAAATAATAATATAAATATTAGATTTATTTTAATAAGAGTTTAGTTAGGGATGTTAGAGTTAGATAGGGTTATTATACTTAATATATATATAATATAATAACTATATTAACTATATTAACCCTAATATAATTAGGGTTAATATAGTTAATATATATAATATAATAACTATATTAACCCTAATATAATTAGGGTTAATATAGTTAATATAGCTGGCGGCAGTGTAGGGGGATTAGATTAGGGGTTAATACATTTATTATAGGTGGCGGCGGTGTAGGGGGATTTAGATTAGATGCAAAAGAGCTGTTTACTTTGTGACAAAGCCCCACCAAAAGCCCTTTTAAGGGCTGGTAAAACAGCTGAATTCTTTGGGGCATGCCCCGCAAAAAGCCCTTTTAAGGGCTGGCAATAGAGCAGTTTAGTTTGGGGTAATGTCACACAAAAAGCCCTTTTCAGGGCTATTTGTAGGGTTAGACTTAGGTTTAGTGGTAGGGATAGTTTAGTAATTTAGGGGTTAATTAATTTAATATAGCTGGCGGCGGTGTAGGGGAATTAAATTAGGGGTTAATTAATTTAATATAGCTGGCGGCGGTGTAGGGGGATTAAATTAGGGGTTAATAATTTTAAAATAGATGGCGGCGGTGTAAGGGGCTCACTTTAGGGGGTAGTTTAATGTAGTTGGCGGCGGGGTAGGAGCTCACATTAGGGGGTTATACTTTTATTGTAGGTGGCGGCGGGGTACGGGAGTGGCGGTTTAGGGGTTAATAACTTTATTAGGGATTGCGGCGGGGGATCGCGGTTGACAGCTAGATAGACATTGCGCATGCGTGAGGTTTTAGGTTTATTTTGTAGCTAGTTTAGGGAGTCACGGGGCTCCAATAGACAGCGTAAGGCTTACTACAGCTGCTTTTTGTGGCGAAGTGAAAATGGAGTAATATTTATCCATTTTCGCCACGTAAGTCCTTACGCTGTATATTGGATACCAAACTGCGCTGGTTTGGTATACCTGCCTATGGCCCAAAAAACTACGGGCGACGGCAGAAATATACGGGCGTAACTTCTAGGTTACGCCGTATATAGGATACCAAACCAGCGCAAAATTCAGCGTCGCCGGCATTTGCGGGCGACGCTGCATATCGGATCGGGCCCATAAAGCTTAGGAGCCGGCCTATTTTTGCTTCAGAAACTGGGTTATGCTTGCTTATTGGTTTGCTAAATGAAGCCACCAATAAGCAAACGTTATCCAGGGTGCTAAACCTAAAATGAGCTGGCTCCTAAGTTTTACATTCTGCTTTTTAAATAAAGTTAGTAAGAGAACGAAGAAAAAATGATAATAGGAGTAAATTAGAAAGTTGCTAAAAACTGCGTGCACTATCTGAATCATTAAAGAAAAAAAAATTGTGTTTAGTGTCCCTTTAATTAGAGGGAGGTGCATGAAATCTATTTTATGTTTAGTGTTCCTTTAATGCCCTATGTGCCAATCTGTAATATCTATCAAGTATTACATTTAAAAAAATAAAGCCTCATTAAAACCAGAAACGATCTTTGGCAGTGTTCATTTTAAATTGTTTCCAAATACATTATCTGCTGATTACAATTAAACAATGTTCAGAAACAGGTTAATTAACACATGGGTAGTATAGCAGATAAATGTACAATTTTAATCAGAATGACTGCATAGGAAATCAGTTGGTGCTAGTAATATTTTCTAGAGCTTTTTGTATTAAATGTGGAATTTGTTTTATAAGACAAAAGCATCTTCGTTACAACTAAATAGTCTTAAAAAAACAATCAAAGTATTTTTTATTTGTTGCTTCTAAAATGTATTTGTTTTTTGTTTTGTTTGTTATAAACATAGTATCCATTTGCTACTTAGGTTTTATAGAGACGAACCTCCACATTTTTCTTTCATGATTTAGATAGAGAATACAATTTTTAACAACATTCCAACATTACTTCTGTTATAAAATGTTCTTTTTTTCTTGTTATCCTTTGTTGAAAAGCTGTGTGCAGGTGTCTACAGCACAATATGGCAGCAGTTTTGCAACAATGTTAAACATTAGCAAGAGCACTAGATAGCAGCACTATTTCCTGTCATGTAGTGATCCAAACGTGTGCACGCTATCTATCTAGATATCTCTTCAACAAAGAATAACATGGGCACAAGGCAAATTTAATAATACTTTTTAAAACTGTATTCTCTACCTAAATCATGCTGCTATATTTCTTGGTACCTTACAAATAATAATAAATAATAAAGCTTATTTTCATGGTTATGGAACATTGTCCTTGTGGCCTAATACATCAGTGGGAGTTGCTCACCTAGATTATAGAGGGTAGTTAAAGGACGCAACAAAAGTTGCGTTATTTCACCCTCCATATCGCTGCCATTACGAGTTTTTGAAAAGCCGGCTTGTGCATGCGATATGTGAGCTCCATACCGCACAAAATATAAGCGCTTCTTTGACGTGCTCATGCACACTTTCCCCATAGACATCAATGGGGAGGAAGTGTTAAAAAAAACGTAACACCTGGGGCGCGATCCGATATACGGCGTAGTTTGCGGGGCAAGCGAGGGAACCCGCGTCGCCCGCAGTTTCAGCTCGCATCTCGAGCTATCCAATATACGGCGCCGTCAGTTGCTAACGTGCCGTAAGTCGGATAAACCAATGATGTCCAGAAATCTGTACAAATTTCTGGCGTCGCCAGTGACTTACGCCACGTTAGAAACTGCCGGCGCCTACAAAACCTGACTAAAGTATGAAATCACCCGCACTGTCTAACACGCCTCCTAAACATAGCCCGACACGTCTAACCCTCTATCCGCTATCCCCCTCACTATCCTAACTATAAAATATGTATTAACCCCTAAACCGCCGCTCCCGGACTCCGCCGCCAGCTAATAAAGTTATTAACCCCTAAACCGCCGCTCCCGAACCCCGCCGCCAGCTATATTAAATCTATAACCCCCTAAAGTGAGCCCCTACACCGCCGCCATCTACCTTACCTACCCCCTAAAGTGAGCCCCTACCCCGCTGCCATCTATTTTAAAATGATTAACCCCTAATTTAATCCCCCTACCCCGCCACCATCTATATTAAATTATTTAACCCCTAAAATACTAAACTATCCCTACTACTAAACCTAAGTCTAACCCTACAAATAGCCCTAAAAAAGGGCTTTTTTGCGTGGCATTACCCCAAAGTAAACTGCTCTTTTGCCAGCCCTTAAAAGGGCTTTTTGGGGGGCATGCCCTAAAGAAAACTGCTCTTTTACCAGCCCTTAGAAGGGCTTTTGGCGGGGCATTGTCACAAAGTAATCAGCTCTTTTGCCTACAATCTAAATCCCCCTACACTGCTGCCACCTATAATAAATGTATTAACCCCTAATCTAATCCCCCTACACCGCCGCAATCTATATTAAACACATTAACCCCTAATCTAATCCCCCTACACTGCCGCCAGCTATATTAACTATATTAACCCTAATTATATTAGGGTTAATATAGTTAATATAATTATTATATTATATATATATTAACTATATTAACCCTAATTATATTAGGGTTAATATAGTTAATATCGTTATTATATTATATATATATTAAGTATAATAACCCTATCTAACTCTAACATCCCTAACTAAACTCTTATTAAAATAAATCTAATATTAATATTATTAATTAAAATATTCCTATTTAAATCTAAATACTTACCTATAAAATAAACCCTAAGATAGCTACAATATAATTAATAATTACATTGTAGCTATTTAGGGTTTATATTTATTTTACAGCTAACTTGGTATTTATTTTAACTAGGTATAATAGCTATTAAATAGTTAATAACTATTTAATAGCTACCTAGTTAAAATAATTACCAATTTATCTGTAAAATAAATCCTAACCTAAGTTACAAATACACCTACACTATCAATAAATTAAATAAACTACAAATATGTAAACAAAAATACAATTAAATAAACTAAACTAAATTACAAAAAAACAAACACTAAATTACAAAAAAAAAAAAACAAGATTACAAGATTTTTAAGCTAATTACACCTATTCTAAGCCCCTAATAAAATAATAAAGTCCCCCAATATAAAAATAATCCCTACCCTATTCTAAATTAAACAAGTTCAAAGCTCTTTTACCTTACCAGCCCTTAAAAGGGCCTTTTGCGGGGCATGCCCCAAAGAAAACTGCTCTTTTGCCAAAAAAAAAACACAATACCACCCCCCAACATTACAACCCACCACCCACATACCCCTAATCTAACCCAAACCCCCCTTAAATAAACCTAACACTACCCCCCTGAAGATCTCCCTACCTTGTCTTCACCCAACCGGGCCGAACTCCTCATCCGATCCGGGCGATGTCTTTATCCAAGCGGCAAAGAAGAAGTCTTCATCCCGGCGATGTCTTTATCCAAGCGGCAGCAAAGTCTTCTTCCATCCGGCAGCATCTTCCATCAAGCGGCATCTTCAATCTTCTTTCTTCGCTCCTCCGACGCGGAGCATCCATCCCGGCCGACGACTGAACGGCCGCGTCGGAGGAGCGAAGAAAGAAGATTGAAGATGCCGCTTGATGGAAGATGCTGCCGGATGGAAGAAGACTTTGCTGCCGCTTGGATAAAGACATCGCCGGGATGAAGACTTCTTCTTTGCCGCTTGGATAAAGACATCGCCCGGATCGGATGAGGAGTTCGGCCCGGTTGGGTGAAGACAAGGTAGGGAGATCTTCAGGGGGGTAGTGTTAGGTTTATTTAAGGGGGGTTTGGGTTAGATTAGGGGTATATGGGTGGTGGGTTGTAATGTTGGGGGGTGGTATTGTGTTTTTTTTTCAGGCAAAAGAGCAGTTTTCTTTGGGGCATGCCCCGCAAAAGGCCCTTTTAAGGGCTGGTAAGGTAAAAGAGCTTTGAACTTGTTTAATTTAGAATAGGGTAGGGAATTTTTTTTATTTTGGGGGGCTTTATTATTTTATTAGGGGGCTTAGAATAGGTGTAATTAGCTTAAAAAACTTGTAATCTTTTTTTTATTTTTTGTAATTTAGTGTTTGTTTTTTTTGTAATGAAGTTTATTTTATTTTATTGTATTTTAGTTTAGATATTTGTAGTTTATTTAATTTATTGATAGTGTAGGTGTATTTGTAACTTAGGTTAGGATTTATTTTACAGGTAAATTGGTAATTATTTTAACTAGGTAGCTATTAAATAGTTATTAACTATTTAATAGCTATTGTACCTAGTTAAAATAATTAACAATTTACCTGTAAAATAAATATAATACCTAACATAGCTACAATGTAATTATTAATTATATTGTAGCTATCTTATGGTTTATTTTATAGGTAAGTATTTAGATTTAAATAGGAATATTTTAGTTTATAATATGAATCAGATTTATTTAATAAGAATTTAGTTAGGGGTGTTAGGGTTAGATAGAGTTAATATAGTTAATATAAATACTATAGTAACTATATTAACTATATTAACCCTAATATAATTAGGGTTAATATAGTTAATATATATAATGTAATAACTATATTAACTATAATATACTTAGGGTTAATATAGATAATATAGCTGGCGGCGGGGTAGGTAGATTAAATTAGGGGTTAATAATTTTAATATAGATGGCGGCGGTGTAAGGGGCTTACATTAGGGGTTAATACTATTAATATAGGTGGCGGCGGTGTAGGGAGGGCAGGTTATAGGGCAAAAGAGCTGTTTTCTTTGGGGCAAAGCCCCGCAAAAGGCCCTTTTAAGGGCTGGTAATAGAATTAATTATTCTATGGGGATTAGATTAGGGGTTAATAATATTAATATAGCTGGCGGCGGTATAGGGGGATTAGATTAGGGGTTAATAATATTTATATAGGTGGCGGTGTAAGGGGTCAGATTAGGGGATAGATAAGGTAGATGGCGGCGGTGTAAGGGGTTCACATTAGGGGATAGATCAGGTAGATGGCGGCGGTTTTAGGGGTTCACATTAGGGGATAGATCAGTTAGATGGTGGCGGTTTTAGGGGCTCACAGTAGGGGATTAGTTTATGTAGATGGCGGCGGGGTCCAGGAGCGGCGGTTTAGGGGTTAAATACTTTATTAGGGATTGCGGCGGGGGATCGCGGTTGACAAGTAGATAGACATTGCGCATGCGTTAGGTGTTAGGTTTTATTTAGCAGATCGCGGTTGACAGGTAGATAGACATTGCGCATGCGTTTGGTGTTAGGTTTATTTTTGCAGGCAGTTTAGGTAGTTACGGGGCTCCAATAGTCAGCGTAAGGCTTCTTATGGCTGCTTTTTGTGGCGAGGTAAAAATGGAGTAAGATTTCTCCATTTTCGCCACGTAAGTCCTTACGCTGTATATTGGATACCAAACTGTGCTGGTTTGGTATACCTGCCTATGGCCCAAAAAACTACGGGCGACGGCAGAAATATACACGCGTAACTTCTAGGTTACGCCGTATATAGGATACCAAACCAGCGCAAATATTGGCGTCGCCGGCTTTTGCGGGCGACGATTTTTATCGGATCGAGCCCCTGAAGCCCGGAATGAAAAGCTCCGTAACGCAACTCCATTGATGTCTATGGGGAAAAAAAAGTTATGTTTAAACCTAACATCCTAACATAAACCCCACGTTTAAATACCCCTAATTTGTCGCTCCCGATATCGCTGCCACCGAAATAAATCTATTAACCTCTAATCTGCCACTCCCGATATCGCCAACACTATACTAAATTTATTAACCCCTATTACGGCGCTCCCCCACATCGCCGCCACTAAATAAAGCTATTAACCCCTAAACCTCTGGCCTCCCACATCACTACCACTAAATAAACCTATTAACCCCTAAACCGACAGCCCCCCCACATTGCAACAACCTAAATTAAACTATTAACCCCTAAACCTAACCCTTAACCAAACCCTAACACCTCTAACTTTAACATAATTAAAATATAACTAAATTAAAGTTACTATTATTAACTAAATAATTCCTATTTAAAACTAAATACATACTTACCTGTAAAATAAAACCTAAGCTAGCTACAATATAACTAATAGTTATATTGTAGCTAGCTTAGATTTTATTTTTATTTCACAGGTAAGTTTGTATTTATTTTAACTAGGTAGACTAGTTAGTAAATAGTTATTAACTATTTACTAACTACCTAGTTAAAATAAATACAAACTTACCTGTGAAATAAACTGCCTTACACTAAAAGCTAACATTACAAAAATACATAACTAAAAAAACACTAAAATTACAAAATAATTTGTAGGCCCTTAAAAGGGCCTTTTGTAGGGCATTGCCCTAAATAAATCAACTCTTTTTCTACAAAAGAAAAACATACACCCCCTAACAGTATACAAACCCCCACCCCCCAAACCCACAAAATAAAAATAAAGTAAAACCTAATCTACCCATTGCCCTGAAAAGGGCATTTGTATGGGCATTGTCCTTAAAAGGGCATTCAGCTCTTTTTCTGCCCATTAAATATAAAAAATGGCTATTCTAAAAAAAAAAAAAAAAACACCCCAAAACGAAAAAAAAAAACATTACACAAAATAACAAACAAATTATCTAAAATAATAACAATTATTCCTATTCTAATACCTATTTAAAAAAACACCCCAAAATAAAAGAAACCTAATCTATAAAAAAACTTCCAATAGCCCTTAAAAGGGCTTTTTGTAGGGCATTGTCCTAAAGAAATCAGCTCTTTTTCTAAAAATAAAAACAACCACCCCCTAAGATTACGAACCCCCTAAACCCACAAAATAAAAAAAACTAACTAAAAAAACCTAATCTACCAATTGCCCTAAAAAGGGCATTTGTATGGGCATTGCCCTTAAAAGGGCATTCAGCTTATTTAAGAAATGCCCAAACCCTAATCTAAAAAAAAACACCCCAAAAAACCCTTAAAAAACCCTAACACTAACCCCTCTTTAGGTACTCACAGTTTCTGAAGTCCCGCTTGAACGATCTTCATCCCAGCGGCTCCATCTTCATCCATCGCGGGACCGGCATTTTCATCATCCCTGCGGAGGTGGAGCGGTCGATGTGTGGAGGCAGAGGTCCAAGGCGGAGGTCCAGGCAGAAGTCCATTGATCCGATGTAGAGGTCCTCTTTATGCGATCGTCCGCCGCACACTGAGGATTCAAATGCAAGGTACCCCTTTTATACTGGGGGTACCATTGCATTCCTATTTAAGCAGCCCTAATTCCTATTGGCTGATGGACTTCAGCCTGGACCTCTGCCTTGTACCTCCGCCTTGGACCTCTGCCTGGACCTCCGCCTCCGTGCATCTACCGCTCCGCCTCCGCAGGGATGAAGAAGATGCCAGTCCCACGATGGATGAGGATGGAGTCGCCTGGATGAAGATGGAGCGGCCGGGATGAAGATGGTTCAAGCGGGACTTCAGCAACTGTGAGTACCTAAAGAGGGGTTAGTGTTAGGTTTATTTAAGGTTTTTTGGGGTGTTTTGTTTTTTTTAGATTAGGGTTTAAGGGCAAGAAAAAGAGCTGAATGCCCTTTTAGGGGCAATGCCCATACAAATGCCCTTTTCAGGGCAATGGGTAGATTAGGTTTTACTTTATTTTGTAGGTTTGGGGGGTGGGGGTTTGTATATTGTTAGGAGGTGTATGTTTTTCTTTTAAGGGCCCTTGGTAGTTTATTATAGATTAGGTTTTTTATTTTGGGGTGGGATTTTTTTTTTAAACAGCGTATTAGAATAGGAATAGGTTTTTGGATAATTTCGTTTGTTACTTTTTGTAATGTTAGGTTTTTTTATTTTTGTAATGTTAGGTTTTAGTGTAAGGCAGCTTAGGTTTCATTTCACAGGTATGTTTGTATTTATTTTAACTAGGTAGTTAGTAAATTGTTAATAGCTATTTTCTAACTAGTCTACCTAGTTAAAATAAATACAAACTTAGCTGTGAAATAAAAAAAACCTAAGATAGCTACAATAAAACTATTAGTTATATTATAGGTAGCTTAGGTTTTATTTTACAGGTAAGTATGTATTTAGTTTTAAATAGGTATTATTTAGTTAATAATTGTAACTTAAATTTAGCTTTATTTTATTTATGTTAAAGTTTGGGGGTGTTAGGTTTAGGGTTACGGTTATGGTTAGGTTTAGGGTTACGGCTAGGTTTAGGGATTAATATAGTTTAATTTAGGTTGTCGCGATGTGGGAGGCTGTCGGTTTAGGGGCTAATAGGTTTATTTAGTGGTAGTGATGTGGGAGGCCAGAGGTTTAGGGGTTAATAACTTTATCTAGTGTCGGGAAGCGGCGGCATAGGGGTTAATATATTTATTATAGTGTAGATAATGTTGGGGTGTGGGGGAATTGGGGTTAATAACTTTAGTATAGTGTGGATGATGTCGGGGAGCGGCGGAATAGGGGTTAATACATTTTATTAGTGGCGGCGATGTCGGGAGCGGCAGATTAGGGGTTAATAAGTTTAATATAGTGTTTGCGGTGCAGGAGGGCCTCGGTTTAAGGGTTAATAGGTAGTTTATGTGTGTTTAGTGTACTTTGAAACACTTTAGTTCTGAGTTTTATGTAACAGTTTTATTGCATAAAACTCATAACTACTGCTCTCAGATAGCGGTACAGATCTTGTCGTTATAAGGTGTAACGCAAGCTTTTTAGCCTCACCGCAAAACTCGTAATGGCAGCGCTATGGAAGTACCATGAAAAAACGTATTTTTTTCGAGTGCGGGACTGACGTTGTGTTACAGGCTAAAAGGCTTGCGGTACAGCTATACCGACAAGACTCGTAATGGCTGCGTTGCTGTTTTAACGCTGAAAGACCAGTTTATCAGCGTTAAAACACGAACGCACAACTCGTAATCTACCTGTTAGTATTTAATGGATGCCTTCTAGTTTTAAAATAAATGTACATTTAAAAGGAACATAAAAAGGGACAGTAAAGTCATAATTAGACATTTATCATTTAAAACAGAGCATACCATTTTAAACAACTTTCCAATTTACTTCTATTATTTAATTTACTTTATTCTCTTGTTATCCTTTGCTGAAAGGTTTATCTAGGTAAGTTCAGGAGCAGCAAATAACCTAGGTTCTAGCTGCTGATTGGTGGCTGCATATATATATACTGATTGTCATTGGCTTGCCCATGTGTTCAGTTAGAGATCAGTAGTGCATTGCTGCTCCTTCAACAAATGATACCAAGAGAATAATAATAATAGAAGTTAACTGGAAACTTGTTTAAAATTGTATGTTCTACCTAAATAATGAAAGAAACATTTTGGGTTTCATGTCCCTTTAAAGTCAAAATTAAATTTTCATGATTGAAATAGAGAATGAAATTTAAAACAACTTTCCATATTAATTCTTGTATCTAATTTGTTTAGTTTTCTTGTTTTCCTTTGTTGAAAAGCATACCTAGGTAGATTTAGAAGCACTCCTTGTGTCATTTGTCTATCAGATGTGTTCAGATAGGTAGTAGTACTGCATGCTGCTCTAGATCTGATTTTAGCAATGTGTTTAACCCATTACTACTTGGAGCTAGCTGCTGATTACAAACTGCACATAAATGCCTCTTGTCATTGTCTCAATAATGTTATTCCTTTAGCTCCCATTGGTACGTTGTTGATCTTTCAACAAAGGATAACAAGAGAATGAAGCAAACGTGGTAAAAGAAGCAAAACGTAAACTGATTTTCTCTCTGAATCATGAAACTAATTCTTTCTACCTCTCAAGGCTAGATCAAATGGAAGATGGTAAAATGACCCAGTAAAAAAAGCAACTGGTGATGGTAAATGTTATTAGAGCAGCTACATTTTAGTCACTTGATGTACAATTTTAGTTACTGTGTGCAACATGCATGGCACTACATATACTTGTTTCTTTTTTATGTATGGGCATTATTACCAGCTTCCAAGGAACATCTGAACCTAAATGGTGTATAATACATGTAACAGCATTATAGTCAGTTAATCCGGACTGTGCTCCACCACAGGTAACATTTACCCTGACCTTCCCCCTTCAATTATTAACCCTAACCACTGATAAACTCCGTCACTGCCATTAAATCTAATGGCTGACATGGCTGCTACTATCCATTGCTGTAACTCAGCTTAGTCAAAAACAGCAACAATAAATCAATAGGAAGCACAATTAAGTCCAGAAAAGCCAAGCTCAAAGCCAGTAGTCCAAAAATAGAGAAACAAATGCCAGAGTATGACCATCTTAATACACAAGTAACCAAACACCGCACAAATCAGGGAATATAAAGGTTACCTCAATCAAGGGATGCTTAGCTCCTCCCAGGCCTCCATAAAGGCACAGTACACTATAATCCAGAAGGCACAGCAAAAATCCTTTTCACCAAACTCCTGTTATGGCAGCCATTCAAATTTACCCAATACATTCTCTGATTCAAGATAAAGCCCTTAAAATCAAAGTTACCCAAATTGTTCCTTCTCTCTCTACCAGAAATCCAACCATGGGTCCTCCTAGACCAGTTATAACAAACCTTGGCACCCCAAATGTTTTAGAACAAAATTTCCCATAATGCTTAAGCCCACTGCAGTCCATGGGAAAAATCTGGAGTGCCAAGGTTCGCTATCATTGTCCTAGACCTTGAGCATTACTATTGTCCTGCTAAAAGTTTATTTCCGATATTTAAAAAATTAAGCCACATCCGATTGCTAATAATTCATCAGGATTGAGGTGCAGAGATTTATAAAAAACAAAAAATAGCCCTCACACTCTTCTTATTGTTAATTCTGCTGACACTATCAGTAGTGGTAAGTCCTTGGTTTGGTTGTTATGAGATAATGAATCACCATTTATATTGCCCTTAAATCTGGCATATTTATGTCTGAAAAAATAAGGCAATCTTATATTTTGGATGTTGTGTGCAATTAGGAGTAAACTGCATCTGCTCTTTACATGGAAAACACATCAGCTTTTGAAATCAGTTATCAGTAGCAATCATGATAATTATGTATTTTGTTGCTTTTTAATTATTTTGATTAAATATATTACACAATGTTCTTTTCTGTTTTAGTTTTTCTTGCAGAGAAAACATATTTTTGTTGTGTTTAAATAAGATGTTTTAAAATGAGTTACAAATAAATCTATTACTACATTCCTTGTAATTTTATAATTTTTATTATCTTTACCTAATATGTAAATATAAGTATCCAAATCAGTGGCTGAAAGACAAATTTATCATAGACTATTGGTTCATAAATGATCATAATAATAATAATAATTATAATAATAGTAAGTGCCATATAAAATGAAACTTTTTTTAGAGAGAACACAAAGGCCCCGATATTCAAAGCATCGACAGACCGGTGAAAAAAAGCCTTTCTTTCCTTGTAGGCCTTGCAGTCCTATAGCCTGTCAATAAATTGAAAAAAGGGGGCTGACCCACAAAGTGCCGATGAGTAACAATGTGCCACCCATAAGAAATAATAGAGATTGCAGCTTCTGCAAAAGTCTGCCGACATCTCAACTTGTCAACACTTTCAGTGGGGAGGGGGGGGAGGGCGTATTTTGAAGTGTTCCTACACAGCACAGACAGTGTGCTCAGTAAAACCAAAAATGGTTTCTGTGTAGGAACACTTCAAATAATTCCTGTGTGACTTAACTCTAACTACACCTAAAACTACCTGCCTCACACTGGAAAGTCTAACCACTGAAAGGAAGTGAGACAAACATAGCTGACATCCTACTCGTAACCTGTACTTCAGAGATTGGAATATATCGCACTGCTGGCGATGTAGCCAAATCAAAGTGCAGGTTACTCCCCCTAGAACACCCAGCTAAATCCACCTTTTGCTAAACTCACCTGGAATACCCAGCTAATTTCCACAGAACGCCTTCACCCATGTCATGTCTGCAATCTACCGAGTTTGGGAATAACATTTTTGGGAAGAGGGATTGGTAGAGTCTGGAACAAATATAATATTCTTGGCAGGATGGTAACATAATACGTTTGTGAGTTAGTGCAGGCATGATATTGCTTATCACAAATATTTCTACCTTTTTTGTTTATTCAGTTGTGTTTTTATTGGAATAAAGTCACCTCTGATGTAGCACTCATGTGTCTTAAAAAGTGTAAAAGGGTCTATGTCTGGGGTATTGTTAATGATGAAGAATTATTTAAGTGAATTGGTGAGTTTTTGGAGTATGGCTGGATCTAATAATAGAATATTGTCCAGTCACCACAAGACAGGTGCATTTGTTTTAGTTGGCCAATTTAATGTATCACTGTGAATGGTCAGACCATCATGGTCAGAAGTATGGTTAATGTGTGCTTTAGAGATATATTGGAGGCCTATTTAAATGGGGAAAATGTAATCAAAGTGGGAGTAGGATTTATTAGGGTGAGAAATTAGTATTTTTTTTAGTGGTTTGAGATATCTACTAGCATTTAAGTGAAACTAGACTAGATGGATTTAAGAGTTATTTTAAGATAACAATGTGGAGGAGTTGGAAGAGTTTAGTGTTGGGTTAAAGTGGAAGTTCAAGTTGCCCCCATGATAATGGTTCCTTGTGCAAAATTTCGGATTCTGTTAAATGTGGTTTTAAAGAAACCAGTGGTTGACTGATTTGGGGCATAAATATTAACAATTGTGACTAAACTCCCATATAGTAACCCCGTAACGGCCAAATATCTGCCCTCTGTATCGCTATCAGGGTTTTTTTTCCCCAGTAAATGGGTCCCTTTTTTAAATAGAATGCTGACTCAGTTTTGTCTAGAATTATAAGAACTGTGGTAGTGGGTTAAGTAGTTAGAGTCAAAATATTTTGGCTCTTTATTGTGGCAAAGTATGTTTCTTGGAGTAATAAAATGTCGGCTTTCTTATGTTTTAAGTCTAATTGGGCTTTTTCCGCTTTTGGGGAGAGTTAAAGCCCTTGACATTTTGAGATATTATAGTTATATAGTCATGGGATGTTTACAGGAGGATGCCATGTTAAATATCAATGTTAAATGTGTGAGCCATATCTGTCAACAATAAAACAAAATACAAAAACATCTTAAGTAGCAGCAGGAAATACCAATGCAACATAGCATAAAATACGATATTAATAACAACATTTCTCAAACAATATGGAACCGTTATATCTGTATACTTTAGTTTAAAAGGACTAGTCTCATAGAAGGTAATAACGGGAGATGGATATACTAGATATGTATGAAAAAAGGTACTTAAATTTCTTATTTAGAACAGGGTAGAAGAAACAATGTTTAGGTTGAACTATTGTAAATTAGATAATTAGTAATATAATCTAGAAACTACAATGAAGCTATAATTTTTTAATTGTGCAGATAATGTGAGCCATACTAAGTGGTTAGGGACTTATGGCAAAATATCATTATAAAGGATTTGAAAGTACTTATGATAAGCAATAAGTACTATTTAGTTAGGTATACCAGCTTGTCATCTTATAAGCAAATAGAGGTGAGGGAGTATCACTATTCATCAGCTTAATCTTGTCTGGAAGTCAGTGTCCTATTCGTTGAAACTCTTGACTCTGCTTGCCTTGGAGGAGAGCAAATATTGGAGGTTCTCCCTTTCTTTTTTGGGGGAACTATTTCCCAGCTTCCTGACATCTTTCTAGCTAGGACTCTGGGGGCAGATGAGTCATTGGTTTTTTTTGTGTTGGAGAATCTCAGATGGGTCACAGCATGTAACCCTTTTGTTGTTGCTGATGGCAGAGAGTTGTAGAGGAAAGCCCTAACAGAAGGGTATCTTTTTGTTCCTCTATAAGGTGGTAAGTGGAGAAAGTTCTTTCCATCTCTATAGAGTTTGTAGAGACAAATCTGTAAAGAATTGCAATACTGTGTCTCTGACTCTGATTGGTTGATTTTTCCTGGAAACTGCCATGAAATCTTCTTTTTCTGTAAATTGTTTAAATTTGATGATGACATCCCTGGAGGTGCATTATCTGGGGGTTTTGCTCTGTCCCATTTTATGTTAGTGGCAGATTGGTCAACCATCAAGTGGGTGAAAAGTTATGGCAGATAAGTCGGGGATTTTTTTGGTACTGACTCGGCACCCCCCGAATTCTAAGATTTCTCCTGCGACTCCTATTTTGTAAATCCTCCACTTTATCTTGCAAAGTAGAGATAACATATATTTGGTGTTCCAGGACAGTTTGCATGCTTGTAAATTCTTCATGTACAGTGTTTTTGTTGTCTTCCAGGGCCTGCACTCTAAACCCAATGTGTACATATCCTGCTTGAGGTCTTTGGTAGATGCAAGAGAGGAGATGTGTAGGAACATGAGTAGCTTCCTTTAGAGTGTTTGCAGAATAGCTAGAGGTATTTGAGGATAAATCCATCATGTCCCTTGTTAATGAATTAGTGTATCAGGGGTCATAATGGATAGTTGTGCTAAGGAATTTAAAATCAATAACCTATAAATATAGGTGAAAAGAATGCCTCTAGGCACAAACAGAAATATATTGAAACTTAGTAGTAGAAGCTAGATAGCCTTATAAAATGTAGCTTTTATTGTTGTTACTTAATAAAAAGACAGCAATTGGAAGTTCAATGTTTGCTGCCCTGCTGTATTAAAAACACTTCATTACTTGTTTCTAGAAAATCATTTATAATACAAGTAAATATTCATACTTATATAAACAAATCATAACATAGCATCCTCTAAAAAGGTGGCTGGAGGAAAACAAATTGGTGCAAATTTCAATTTGCAACTGGTGTACTTAGAAAATGTGCTAGTGTGTTGAAATCACTAGGTTTATAGAATATTGTCCCTGGCTGGGCCAGTATAATAAGATAAGAGACCCAAATACGGCTAATATTATAAAACTGAATGGGGCAGATGTTCCTCCACTATATTTGGCTGATAGATTAATGCAACTTGCTGGTATGTAATCTGTACAGACGTTTCATATTCAGTACAATATAGTAAATTTAAATAGTGGAAGTTATACGTATTGGCAGTCTGTTAACAAATTATAGTATTAAGCAGGTAATGTTTAACAAATGAGCGGCACCTTGATAGTAAACTAATGATATCTTAGCTGAGCAATTAGCAAACATAGGCACAAATAATTAGTGTGCGGCACCAAATAAGATGAACGTCTTTTAACAAAAGTATCATCCCTCTTCCCCCCACCACCTAAAGGGGCTCATTTGTTATTTCAATCAGCTCTTTACTTGTGAAAAATAACGATAGTAATTATACTTGATACTTGTAAACAATATCCTAGATACTTTTTTGGGGTTTCTGCCAGTAGTATACTATCAGTGTTACATATATTGTAGTGGTACCTTAATTAAAAACCTAATTGCTATTACAGTGAGGGCACCAACCTTAAAAAACTCCTTGTAGCTAATAATATATAATTATATTATTCTGTCATGAAATTGTTAGTTGGTCAGAGTGTTATATGTTTCCGGCTGCCACCACCACCACCACCATAAGTAGTACCAGCACCATCACTACCAGTGCAATGTCTGTGTCTGCTTTTTCTTGTCTAATGAGTGGAAGTAGTACAAGAACTGTTTTCTCTGTTTCAAATTTTCAAGCCCAATGTCTGCTCCTCCAGCTCAAGCCTCTAGAATTGTATCAGCAGGTGCGTCAGCAACAGCAGGGTCAAGGTCAGCATCTGCTGTAACATACAGTCCCATATCCACCAGAAGTAGGTTATATGCAGGGTCCACCACTACCACAACAAGTAGCAGCAGCAAAATCAGTTGCAGTAAGGGTCATCTAAGCCTACCCATAAAACAAAAGCAGACAGTGAGTGTAACTGAAGGTTCTGAATTGAAATAATTTGTCTCAAAGCCTAGTAGTAGGATTGGGAGTGAAAATTGTGTGGCAAAGAAGTTAGCCGTGGGAGAGTGCTGGGTCATCTCACCAGCTCCAGGATGAACCAAGGGCCTCTAGGCATGTGTTTGTTCTCCTCCTCCCTTGGAGGTGTATTTTTAAGGTTTACTTGCTGTTAGGCCTATCTAGTCCAGTAACTGTGTTGCCTGCTGATGCCTCTCCTACTCCTGCCTTTCCTGCTCTGTGGTGGTCATCATCAGTTAAAGTTACAGTAACAAATTGTATAAAACTGTTGGTTGCTGTGTACTAGGGTCTCTAAGGGGTCGATTTATCAAAGGCTTTTGCCAGCCTTTGAGCCCCTACGGCTCCAGGTTCTCACAAGAGAACCTGCTCGCCATATTTAACAAGCAGCGATCTCTGCTATCTAGTCCGACAGGGGAGATTGACAGCTCCTGTCCGTGCATTATTGGCTGTGCGCGGGCAGGGGGCGGGATTGCACGCGAGCGCAAAATAGCCCTCGCGTGCAATTGTAAATTCCTCCGGGTAAATTTGCCCCACCAGAGGCGTTCTGCGGCGGACAGGGGCACGTATATGCGCCCCTGTCCGCCTCAGCTTGATAAATCTAGCACTAAGTGTGTCCTTGTCCTCCTCCCTTGGAGGAATTTGTGTACCACAGGCCTAACTAGTTCAATAACTCTGCTAGCTGCTGCTTCCACTCCTGCTCCTGCCTTTCTGCTCTGTGGTAATTATTATACGTCAATACCAAATCCTAAGGGAATGACTGGCCCCTGTATCTAAGGGACTTTAAACACATTTTTGGAGGTGTATTTTTGAGGTTTGTAGAAGGTGTGTGAGAAAGTGAGGAATGGGAGTACTTTAGCATGAGGGATTGGAAAAAGAGTGAGAGAGTTGAAAAAAAAAAGTAAGATTGTATGGAAAGGTTGTAGTGGTGAGAAGTGGAAGGTTATTGAAATATTAAATTTAAAGCATTAAATTTTTTTAATAAAAATGATTTTAATTTATTATACAGACTATAAAATTATTATCAACAAAGATACCCCAATAAAGGGGAGACCCCTAACAAACCACTTAAGTACCTCCTAAATGGATGTAATCCGTTTTCTAGTGCTATCACACCACTCAGTGAAACTACACTTCTTGTACAGCCCGAACTTAGGAGTCCCCGCTTCACCTAATGCACGCACTAGGACTTACCCTCTCTTCACGGCCTTTTCTTCTCTTGCTTGGTGGAGAACCGTTAGGGAGACCTAATCTCCTGGGTTCTCTGCGATTTTTATTAATATTCTTTAATAGTAAATATTCAATATTTCAATAACACGCATTGAAGATAGCAATTCTTAATGTGCGCTAGTCCTAAATTGTGAACCCCGATGCGCATTACCCATATTTTACATTCCTATTTTCTTCATATAGAAAATAATGTACTTTTTATTATTAAATATATATTTATATATATATATATATCTTATACTGTTCATGTAAAATACATATCTATATCTATTTATCTATTGGACTAGATATATATGTATAGGTACACATATATATATATATATATATATATATATATATATATATATATATATATATATAATGTATTTACAATAAAAAGAGCAGCTCATCAGCTAGTTCTATGGTGATTTACCACCCAGGAGCAGCCTCTTTTAGACCAGTGTGCTTTTCACAGAGGAAAACTTTCCTGTAGTATATCAGTCTGATCCGGCTAGGTAAGTTCAGTCCAGCCCAAAATACCAGGCAATTCTCCTCTGAACAAGGAACATGACAACCCCAGACGATCATTTCGGCCTCCTATGGGTCTCGTCAGTGAGGTGCAGCCACATTCTTCTAATATAAAGTATATATATGGTAAAGCCCTTTGCTGCCCTTTTTTCTAGCATCTTATACCATATATCTTTGAGCCCTTATAACTTTTTCATTAATTTTTTAACTAAATTTTATTAGATTGTATTAATATGAGTGTAACTGTACTTTTTCATGTATTTATGTACTGTTTAGTGCAATTATTTTCTTTCCTCTGAAGTTGACCCTAACCTGACCCGTGTAAATCCTGAATGCGCTCAAATGTAGTTTACTTTTAACTTGTGATAAGTGCGCTAATTCTGTTGCGTGCAAAAAGCTAAAGTATGCATCTGAATGTCTCACATGTACAATGGCTAGTCTTTAGTGTGCTCTTCCTACCTACCTAAAAAATGTTGCACATATAAAATCATAGTACTGTCTATGTTTTGTATCACTTCATAGTTAGGTTAGATAAAGATACTTAAAAGAAATAAAAATTAAAAGTGAAGCGATATTCTTCTCTGGTTCAGACACATCCAATATTGAGTTTTAAGAAGTAAAAGGCTGGATAAAATTAATTGGACAGACAGACACATTATGAAGGCCGGGCTTAGGTTGAACAAACCTTATCTATATTTTTTTTTATTTTTTTATTTTTTATTATAAATTTTTATTGAGGTTTTCAAATCACATATCATACATTGAAAATTCAAATTTTCTCAGGGAACATGTTACAATAAAAGATAAAACTGTATTAAACAAAAAGAAAAGCATATCTTCATAAAGACTGTGGTATAATTTAGCCCAACATTGAATACCATGACAGCTCAACTTAAACATAACTCTGGTTCACAAGATAATCATAGCTAAGTGCTTAAATTATAAACTTGCGTCAGTAACGTTGCTTACTCTAACAATCTGTCCCTCAAATTGAATTATAAAAGTAAAACCTCATTTTCAGTTATATATTCCGCTACCTATTCCTATGAAAACAAATATGGACCAGTATGGCCTCAGGCATTCAAATGCAACATAATAAAGGAATTAGTAGATAGAATAGGGAAGGGGTTATTAGTAGCCGCTGTATCAATGTGAATGTATAATAGGTATAAGGGAAGGTTTGATAGAATCTGCGTTCTTATTGTTTAACCAGTAAACAAATTGGGGGGGGGGGCGGAGCCGCTATTCTGGAGATTATGACTTCAGGATAAACTCTACAGACATACTCTCATAGCAACGGTTTCCCAAAACTAGCTTATAGGCAATTGCGTACCCTAAGACTATGCATATATAAACATGTAATCGAACAGAGTAAAGTGTCTGACCAAATCTTAAGCTCCAAACACCAACACTCTATAGTATGTAGATAGTAAATATATTCAGATAGTGAATGGACAATACATAATACTAGCTATATAATAGACCAGCTCTAATAATTCCTCTTTAGGTGGCACAGGTACTTGTGGGAATGCCACACAGATATAGATTATGGAGGGTATAGTTAAGTGACCTATGTTCACTGGTGTGGGTTTTTAGCCTCTTACAGCGAGTATATAAACATACCTTTGCATGAGTCAGACTCTCAAGAAAAGTTGTAAATTGCAGGTAGAGTAGTAGTATGCATGGGTGAAGGTAAGATAGATATAGTAAATATAATATTAAGTCCTCTCCGTAGGAGCTATACTGCAATGTATGGAAACGTTAGTGAACTCTAAGACTCATATGATAAAATAAGACTGTGTTGGTTTCTAGGGCAATAACAATGGCTATGCTAGTATGAACAAGTGCTCACACGTCTCAAAGAAGAAAGTGAATTGGTATATAAAATGTTAGAGTATGGGTGTTCTAAAACTAATTTTGACTATAATAAACCCAAGGGCTAGAATATGCTGTCCCGGCCGCAGGCAGCACACCAGCTCACATGACAGGTAGTGATGTAACACCAATACAGTAATACCCATTACACTAAAATTAGAAGCCTGGCAATGCATAAATAATCTCAATAATGTAATTATTGCTACGATATAGGCCTACAATAGATTCAGTGTTAACATAGTAGCTGATGATTACAAGTCTGCAATACTTATATGCAACAGGGGACTTTCCAGAAAACCTATGTTTCAGACATTAACATCTTATCAGACTGTCCTAGCAAATATATAAATTTAAATGTTCGCAAGTCTTATCAGTACTATATATACTATACCTTAAAAGGGGTAGGGCAGTAGTCTATTATATAAATATACCCAGTGTAGATGCTCATTCAACATGTGGGCATAGAAGCATACAAAAGCAGAGCTAAACTACCTGGATTGTTATAAATAATCTTATTTAAGCCCAGTATACTTCAGAATAAGCCTTAGGTCAATCTTATAAACTAATGTTCTACAGAGCCACAGCATTAAATAACATGTAAAGCACTGTATCACACTCTGTAGGCTTTGTGCAAATCTATTTTTTAGAACAAAGCTAAACAATCATCAATATATGATTAACAGATATTCCCCTAGAATATGCACATACTAAGCTAAAGATAATAATGACCAAGAATCCATACGTGGTCCAGAAGGCTGGAGGGAATAAATATCGTTCTTACCAGTCCTTCATACTTTACAGTTTTAAAATTAAATAAGAAGTCTCACATTTAGGAACGTCACTTGAGTACATTTAATCAGAAGACTATATCAATAGAGTTCACCCCATAAAGAAGTGGTTATCCTATTCCACGCCTGGTCAAAGTGTATGCAGGAGAACTGTCCTCAGTTTCTGCGGTCACCCCTCCAGGACCGGGACTTACACGTAGGTCATCAGGTGAGTGTTTAGCTTCTCTGATCGTTCTGTCTGTCTTCTCAGAGATTCTCCCCTCCTGAGTCTGCTTCAGCTCCCCAGCACTAGGAACAGGTCTGATCAGCACCGCAGAGACAAAGTGTGCTGATGTTGGAGAGCCGCGCACACCAAACCGCTGCTGTGGTTGAGGTGAATATAACTTCAGTGATTGCCTAGCGTCTGTGTCTTCTCCGTTTCCAATTGTGGTCCAAGTGTACACCACCATATTGTGAGGCTCCGCACTCTCAACTGGTATAGATAGCGGTCCTGCGCCGTGTTGGGACATATATGGTGCGGTGAAGCGTGCAGACCATTTGGCGATTATTGCTAGCATATCAGAAAGGTGGCTCTCAAATATGTCGGAAATTACTTCCACAAGTGTTGTATTAGCCATAGTTTTCTGCTGTAGGTAGTAGATTAGTCTTTAGTTGGGTGCGTTCTGGATTTTTGATTGCTGCGTAGGCTGAAAAAGATGGCCACTCTCAGGGGTTCCCTTCAGCAGAGCTTGTTTCGTGAAAGTGAAAAAACGTCTATTTATCACTCCCTGTTTGGAGCTTAGGTATGCAGGTCTCCTGGACTTCCAGAGTTCCTCTGTTAGAAGTCAAACATGAGCTTGAACGGGCGTTAAGGTTACTTTTTTAGTATAATTTAGCTGGAGCTCTTGTGATACACGTCCATTCAGCTCCACAGTTAGCTCCGCCCCCTATATTTTTATTTTTTATTCAATGTATAAATTTCAAGGCTCAAAAATTATTTGACTTCTATAGTTAATATTGACTCAGATGTTTAGAATTGTATCGTCTATGGAATACCACCCAAAATTCCATAATTAGAAACCAGGAAGGTTGGAAGGTGGAGCCAGGAACATTATCAGGCATCCATGGGCAAAGAACAGGCCACCTGGAGGATGTGAACATCCTACCTAGGGGAAGAGTCTGGGATGTTCTATGAGCATGGTCAGGTGGTGAGAGGCTACCTGTGGTCGTTTCTATAGTAATCGTTCTATAGTCTGGTCAGGTTGTGTTTGGTTGAGTCATTAGTTGTAATGTGATTGAGAGTATTGAATAACAGCATTTATGAACAATACTTTTCTATATATGTTTTATTATGCCTATGTGTTGAGAGAATTTTAAACTGCATTAAAATATAGTAAAGAGTTTTGTACCAAAAGTAAAATAGTTGAGAAAAAGCATTCAGCAGAAATTTTATTATATGCATTCAATTATTTGATTTTTCTGAGGTGATTTATATCTAACAAATAAAAAATCCAGCTGTCCTGGCCACAAGAGAAATGTTTACAGGAATTGTAATACATTGTACATGTGAGACATTCAGAAACATACTTTAGGGTTTTCTGCAGTACAAAACAACATTTGAAAATGTAAACATTAAAGGGACATTAAACACTAAATAAATGCTAGATAGAATGATGCATTCAAAGAAAATATTAGCCGGAGAAAAACATGTAGATGTATTGTTTAAAGGGTCATTAGTTGTTTAAATATTGAGAAAATAAGTGTAACGCTTTAGGGCTAGATTACAAGTGGAGCACTAAATTATCACGCGCCAGCAAACGGGTAAATCTCCGATCTCTCTGGTTAATTTTCCCAAAATAGAGGGAATTATACTTTTTAATTAAAAAAATGTAGCTTTTTAAAAAAAATTTAAATCAACTGCACTAGGCAGTTTTGGGGGTCTAAAGTTGAAGGGAATGTGGTGTTAGAAAAAAACGGCACTGAAAAGTTATGGTCTATGGGAACTGTGTGTTCCCAGTAAATATATATGTATATGAGTTTATACATATATATATTTATGTGTTAATATGTGTATATACAATTATTTACACATAAATATATATACGTATATAGTTATATACATACATATTTAAAAGCATGCTGCCATCGCTGCACTTCTTACCCCTTTGCTGCACAAGGTTCTTGTGAGCGCAATGCTTCCCAGCAATGCGAATGCGCTCGCATTGCTGTTAACTTGTAATACCAGCGAGCATTAGCGTGCACTAGTATTACACAGTGGAGCGCTAATATCTCTTTCATGAAAGCGATATATAGCACTACATTTGTAATCTGGCCCTTAGTGTTTATAAAACAATGGGAGCTGCCATTTAGGGGGTCGATCCGATAAAAATCGCGGGTTTGGTATCCTATATACGGCGTAACCTAGAAGTTACGCGCGTATATTTCTGCCGTCGCCCATAGTTTTTTGGGCCATAGGCAGGTATACCAAATCTGCGCAGTTTGGTATCCAATATACAGCGTAAGGACTTACGTGGCGAAAATGGAGAAATCTTACTCCATTTTCACCTCGCCACAAAAAGCAGCCGTAAGAAGCCTTACGCTGACTATTGGAGCCCCGTAACTTCCTAAACTGGCTGCTAAATAAAGCTAACACCTAACGCATGCGCAATGTCTATCTACCTGTCAACCGCGATCTGCTAAATAAAACCTAACACCTAACGCATGCGCAATGTCTATCTCCCTGTCAACCGCGATCCCCCGCCGCAATCCCTAATAAAGTATTTAACCCCTAAACCCCCGCCATCTACATAAACTAACCCCCTACTGTGAGCCCCTAAAACCGCCACCATCTAACTGATCTATCCCCTACTGTGAACCCCTAAAACCGCCACCATCTAACTGATCTATCCCCTAATGTGAACCCCTAAAACTGCCACCATCTAACTGATCTATCCCCTAATGTGAACCCCTTACACCGCCGCCATCTACCTTATCTATCCCCTAATCTGACCCCTTACACCGCCGCCACCTATATAAAAATTATTGGGGCATGAACCAATCAGCCAATCAGATTGAACTTGAATCTGATTGGCTGATTCAATCAGCCAATCAGATTTTTCTACCTTAATTCCGATTGGCTGATAGAATCCTATCAGCCAATCGGAATTCGACGGACGCCATCTTGTATGACGTCATTTAAAGGTACCTCATTCGTTGTTCAGTCATCGGCCGGGATGGATGCTCCGCGTCGGTGGAGAGAAGATTCAAGATGCTGCTTGATGGAAGATGCTGCCCGATGGAAGAAGACTTTGCTGCCGCTTGGATAAAGACATCGCTGGGATGAAGACCTCTTCTTTGCCGCTTGGATAGACATCGCCTGGATCGGATGAGGATTTCGGCCCGGTTGGGGGAAGACAAGGTAGGGAGATCTTCAGGGGGGTAGTGTTAGGTTTATTTAAGGGGGGTTTGGGTTAGATTAGGGGTATGTGGGTGGTGGGTTGTAATGCTGGGGGGTGGTATTGTGTTTTTTTTTTTCAGGCAAAAGAGCAGTCTATGGGGCATGCCCCCACAAAAGGCCCTTTTAAGGGCTGGTAAGGTAAAAGAGCTTTGAACTTTTTTAATTTAGAATAGGGTAGGGAAATGTTTTTATTTTGGGGGGCTTTATTATTTTATTAGGGGGCTTAGAATAGGTGTAATTAGCTTAAAAATCTTGTAATCTTTTTTTTATTTTTTGTAATTTAGTGTTTGTTTTTTTGTAATTTAGTTTAGTTTATTTAATTGTATTTTTAGATAGATATTTGTAGTTTATTTAATTTATTGATAGTGTAGGTGTATTTGTAACTTAGGCTAGGATTTATTTTACAGGTTATTGGGTAATTATTTTAACTAGGTAGCTATTAAATAGTTCATAACTATTTAATAGCTATTATACCTAGTTAAAATAATTAACAATTTACCTGTAAAATAAATATAAACCCTAACATAGCTACAATGTAATTATTAATTATATTGTAGCTATCTTAGGGTTTATTTTATAGGTAAGTATTTAGATTTAAATAGGAATATTTTAATTAATAATATTAATATTAGATTTATTTTAATAAGAGTTTAGTTAGGATGTTAGAGTTAGATAGGGTTATTATACTTAATATATATATATATATATAATATAATAACGATATTAACTATATTAACCCTAATATAATCAGGGTTAATATAGTTAATATATATAATATAATAACTATATTAACTATATTAACCCTAATATAATTAGGGTTAATATAGTTAATATATATAATATAATAACTATATTAACTATATTAACCCTAATATAATTAGGGTTAATATAGTTAATATAGCTGGCGGCGGTGTAGGGGGATTAGATTAGGGGTTAATACATTTATTATAGGTGGCGGCGGTGTAGGGGGATGTAGATTGTAGGCAAAAGAGCAGTTTACTTTGTGACAAAGCCCCGCCAAAAGCCCTTTTAAGGGCTGGCAAAAGAGCTGAATTCTTTGGGGCATGCCCCACAAAAAGCCCTTTTAAGGGCTGGCAAAAGAGCTGTTACTTTGGGGCAATGCCACGCAAAAAGCCCTATTCAGGGCTATTTGTAGGGTTAGACTTAGGTTTAGTGGTAGGGATAGTTTAGTATTTTAGGGGTTAAATAATTTAATATAGATGGCGGCGGGGTAGGGGGATTAGATTAGGGGTTAATAATTTTAAAATAGATAGCGGCGGGGTAGGGGCTCACTTTAGGGGGTTATAGATTTAATATAGCTGGCGGCGGTTTAGGGGTTAATTACTTTATTAGATAGCGGCGGGCTCCGGGAGCGGCGGTTTAGGGGTTAATACATATTTTATTGTTAGGATAGTGAGGGGGGATAGCGGATAGAGGGTTAGACGTATCGGGCTATGTTAGGGAGGCGTGTTAGACAGTGCGGGTGATTTAGACTTTAGTCAGGTTTTGTAGGCGCCGGCAGTTTCTAACGTGCCGTAAGTCACTGGCGACGCCAGAAATTTGTACTTGCGCAGATTTCTGGACATCGCTGGTTTATCAGACTTACGGCACGTTAGCATCTGACGACGCCGTATATGGGATAGCTCGAGTTGCGAGCTGAAACTGCGGGCGGCGCGGGTTCCCTCGCTTGCGCTGCAAACTACGCCGTTTATCGGATCGCGCCCCATGTTTCTTTTCTCTGCTGTGGCCAATTATGGACGGTTAAAAATAGGTCACAAAAGTGTGCAGCCAATGGCTCTGTGTTCTGCACTTCCACTTGAAAATGAACTGAAAAGCTCACAATTTCAGTATGGAATTACAGGAAAAGTGGACAAAAGAAATAATGAAAGTATATTGCAGAGTTTTTATATATATATATATATATATATATATATATATATATATATAAGATTTATCATTTTATATTACCGTCTCTAATGTCCCTTTAAATTTGTTTTTAAATAAGTCTTACACATGTGCTTGCAGGATCTATCAAGACCACCCCTCTTCTTTCTTCCATATATTTAAATCTCAAAATAGGTTTTTGGTTTATATTCACATTCTAATTTTCCAATATGAACGTTTAGTCTTTGCAAAGCAAGAAACATTCATAATTGTGTTTAATTGCAAGTCTGTCACATCTATTTCTGTTTTTTGAAGTCTCACGGTTTTATAACTACTTAGATAGCAATTTAAAATGTACCCACTGTTTCAATGTGTATTGTCCTCATAAAGAAAACTGGAATACACTCCAAAGGGTGCTAATTTATCTATGTCATTCAAACAAACGTGACTTCAAGGTGAGGCTGGGAGGTCAAAAACAGCTTTATTTTGAAGCTATTCTTTTTAACTCTAACCTGTATATTTGTTACATTGTTGATTAAATCAATTTATTATTTATAACAAAATGTGCATAGTACGTAACTTAACTAATCTGGCCTTTTGGGTTTCAGCACTGGTCTCCAGATCGCCAGTTCAGTTCCCTATGTCTCCAGGTCTAAGTATGGTGATCCCCATGGGTGTAACTAAACTTTGCTGTGCCCCAGGCAAAGGCTGCTGCTTAAAATCAACAGAAGCTCGGCCAGCAGTTACAGTTAGTTACAGACGATATGCACAGCATTCCCATACAAATATGGTGCCAGGTTTTTCTCTAAAGGCACATTCTTATGGTCATCTTGGAAACCCTTCCATATTTCTAATGGCAAATTCATTCACATTCTTTACACTGTGAGCACTGATTTACAGAGCAAAGCCCAGGCCCCAATACGGATAGTAGGACCAAATGGGCACCTACAGGTGAATGCCCTTTAGTTACACCCATGGTGTTTAAGCAGATCAGGCTACACCCTCAAGGTGTGTGTGCTAATAGTATTCACCCTGTTGCAACAATCTCTCTTGCTTCCTGTAATGTGCTCTGCTCCTTCCTTCATGTCTGTGTAATGACAGGCCTTATCTATCTGGGCACTCACCATGATTGGTATCCTTAGATCAGAAGCCAAATCAAGCTGATCAAGGGTTGCCACCTTTAGTTCAGTCCAAACCCAAATACTCTTGTGCCATGCACAGAACAGCAAAAACATAATTTTTTTTTTTAAATATCTTTATTTTTGTGTGTCACAAACAGGAAGAACAGTACATTTCATACTCAACATGATCGCATCAACACAGAATTACAACATAGCTTGTAGTTCTTGATAATAGGCTGAGTTCACTTCTTCTTCATCTGTAGTAATGCAATTGAAAATGTCATTGAGAAATACAGTTCTTTCAATATATAGTATAGAAGCCTGTGAACCTAGGTTCAGTCTTCCTGTAGGACACAATTTTTAAAACATAAACATAAAACCAACAATCAACAATATTACCCTAAACAACCTTCGCCAACTCGGATTGCTTCACCTCTCCTCCCATCTCTCACAATTCCTAATGTAGTCTAGTTCCATTCCCCTCTCAGATTAGCTTCAAGTATGTAGTCTGAATGTTTGAATGGTGCTATAATCATGTTTCTTAGAGTCTCTGGGAGTGTATGGATGAAGGGTTCCCACTTTGTGATAAAGGATTTCACTCTCTTAGTCATGTCTCCCAACCCATCTGACTGCTCAATAAAAAGTTGGTTAAGGAGTGCCTGTTTCAACTGTGCTACAGTAGGCGGATTACGTTTGATCCAATTTTGGAAGATTAAGCGTCTCGCTACCAGAACTATGTTGGTCATGAATATCTTAAAATCTCTCGGAACTTCTCTAAAGTCTAGCAGTATGATATTTTTAAACGTCAGGTCGTGGGTGCGTGTGTGCATACTAAGGTTTGCCCAGTACGTTGTCGTTTTCCAAAATTTAACTATCTTGGGGCATTTCCACATCATATGTTTAATGCCTGCTTCCCTCTTACCACACTTTGGGCATTTGTCCTCCCTATCTGTTTTCCACTTCTGGTATTTCCTAGGAGTTATATAGCTGTCGTGTATAAGTTTGAAATGTGATTCTCTCATCTCTGATGAAAGAGTAGCTCGTTTAACTTTAAGAATGCTTTCCTCTATCTCCTTACTAGAGATCTGCTCATCCAATAAGGAGCTCCAGACCTCGGCAATTTTATTCACGCATGATGAGTTCCCCCCTCTATTCAAGCTCTTGTAGAGCGGAGAAATGGACGTATTACCTTGTTCTGCTAGGTGTACAATGTGCAGAATCTGCGCCTGTTCCACTCCCCTTCCCTCCCTCAGTAGTGTCTCATAGTAGTGCTTGGCCTGGAGATATGCATAGTGGTGTGTTCTAGGCAACCCGAATGTCTGCCTCAGGGCTTCAAATGTTTGCATGTGATTCCCTCCTGGGATTAGAGCTTGCCCAACAGTACGCAGTCTCCTTTCCCTCCAATGTTTGAAAGCTTCAGATGTAAATCCCGCTGGGAATTCAGGGTTCCCCCCCCATGGTAAGTAGGTTAGTAATCTATTATTGCCTCCTAACTGTTTACATGTTAGCCTCCACGCTCTCGCGGGTTGGCTGAGTATGTCAATGTCTGTCAGATATTTAGTTGCCTGTGAGTGGGTCATGTGTGGTAGCATATTTAATGTCCAAGGTTTTATTAATGTGTTCTCTAAGTTGGTGTTCGTGAATTTTTCCTGCCCTGTCATCCAGTCAATGGCGAGCTGCCCAATTGTATAATTCGAAGTTAGGTAATGCCAGACCCCCCATCTCACGGGAAGCTGTGAGTTTTAGGTAGCTAACTCTGTGCTTTTTGTCAGACCATATGAATTTAAGGACTGTCTGTTTTACCTCCCTAAGATCTGATTTTTTAAGTAGGAATGGGAGTGTCTGAAAGAAGTAGAGAATCTTTGGGAAGTACACCATTTTTATAAGTCCAACTCTACCTGAAAGGGACAGCGGGAGCGGGGACCAAGTTTTGAGCATGTTCTTCAATTGACCTAGCAAGGGTCCGTAATTTATCGAATACCACTTCCGGGGATCTAAGTTAAGGGTTATTCCCAAGTATTTAAAGTTCCCTTCTACTACCTTGAAGTCAAAGTTAGGTATCTGCTTGTCGCCTTTGGCTAACAGCCATACTAGCTCAGTTTTATCTGTGTTGATCACGTATCCAGAAATCTTGCTAAAGTCCCTAATCAGTTCCATCAATCTGGGAATGTTCCTACAGGGGTCTTGAACAAATAATACCATGTCATCCGCAAAGAGCGAGATATGTGAGACTGTTTCCCCTATCTGCATTCCCTCTAAGTGGTTTCTAATTCTCCATGCCAGGGGCTCTATTGCTATGTCGAACAAAAGCGGAGACAGAGGACACCCCTGTCTCGTTCCCCTGTGAAGCGTGAAGGGAGGTGAAGCCTCTCCATTCACCAGAATGGAGGCATGTGGGGTCTTATATAGGTTGGATAAGGCCTGTACAAATGATCCCTCTATCCCCATCTTCCCCAGAGTGTAGAAAAGGTGTTCCCACAAGACCTTATCAAAGGCCTTTTCAGCATCAATTAGCAGTAAAGCTGCTTCTTTATGGCGTTCTCTCTTTTTACTGTCACGTGACACCTTCCAATAATACTGTATGACTGTTTGGATTTTTCTGATGTTTGTCACGGAGGATCTCCCCTTAACGAAACCAGTCTGGTCACTATGAATGAGGGAAGGTAGGACTCCCGCCAACCTATTTGCCAGGATTTTTGTTAGGATTTTATAATCCTGGTTTAGCAGGGATATAGGCCGGTAGGATTGGGTCAGGAGGGGATCGCGCCCCTCCTTTGGTATAATACTAATGTGGGCCTCTGCAAATCTAACCGAGGGTGTCACAGTATCCTCAAGCAGTCCATTAAATAGCCTCGCCAGGGACTCAGCAACATCTGACCCCATAATCTTGTAGAATTCCGCCGGTAGTCCGTCAGGGCCCGGGGACTTCTCCAGTTTTAAATCTTTTATTGTGGCTACTATTTCTTCTGGGGTAATGGGGGAATTAATTCCCCGGAGTTGGGTCTGATCTATCTTGGGTAGTTGAACATCGTCCCAGAATCTGTCTCTGTCCGAGACGTGTATGTGTTGGTTAGAGTATAGCTCTTTATAAAAGTTAGTGAAAGCTGCTTGGATGTCTGCGTTTTTATTATAAGTAGTCTCTCCTTGTTTTATAGCTAGGATAGAATTTCTCTTTCTAGTCAGTTTGGTCACTCTAGCTAGTAGTTTCCCGGTTTTGCTCCCAAACCTGTAATATCTAGCTTGCAATTTAGCATAAGCTTTGTTAGATTGTTGTAAGATATAGTTATCCCTCAGCGTTTTAGCTTCTTTGTACTTTTGCCTGGTTACTGCATTGGGGTTTCTGAGGTACCTATTTCTCGCATTTATGAGACGTGTAAGATACTGGTCTGAAGTTAGTTTGCTTTGTTTCTTAATTGATGTGGCATAGGCTGAGATGACTCCTCTTAAAACAGCCTTGGCTGTTTCCCAGAACAAAAGGGGATCCTCTATGTGTGTTTTGTTAAGGTCTACATAAGAGCGCCATTCTCCTAGAATATGCCTGTAAAAGTTGGGATCTTTATAAAGGTATGTTGGAAAAACCCACCTATTAGGTGTACGGGCAGCACAGCCTGTTTGAATTTTCACCATTACTGGAGCGTGATCCGAAATTGTAATGGGGTCTATTATTGCTTCTATTACCCTCGGGCAAAGACCCGCAGAGACCAAAAAGTAATCTAGTCTCGAAAGTGTGTCCTTTGCTACTGACATGCATGTAAATTCCCTGCTTTCTGGATATTTGGCTCTCCACACATCCTGCAAGTTCAAGGATCTCGCCAGTGTGTGAATTACCAAAGATTCCTTCCTAGAGTTTTGCATTCGCAAGGCTGAGGGGGCTTTCCTATCTGGGTTGGAAAATCTATCAGCGGGGACCTGGGGGGCAATATTGAAATCTCCTCCTATGAGAACAGGTGAAGAAGTGAACTTTATTACTTCAGAGTGTAATGTCCTCCAAAACAATGATTTTTGGGTTTGCGGGCCATAAACTCCTACCAACGCGAAGGATAACCCTTCCACCTCCAGCTGTAACATGACATATCTTCCCTCCCGGTCAATCTGTGTTTTAATAATGGTGTATTGTAAATTTTTCTTGAATAAGATCGCCACACCCCTGGCCCTCCGCTGTTCGTATGTCGTGTAGATCACTTCCCCTACCCAGTTCTGTTTCAATTTCTGGTGCTCTAGTTGAGATAAGTGCGTCTCTTCTAAAATAGCTATATCGGTCCCTCTAGAATGCAGATACCGCAATATTGACCTACGCTTTTGCGGTGAGGTAATGCCTCCTACGTTCCAGCATGTTATGGTTAGATTACTAGGCAACATAACTTAATCTTTTATGTATGTTCTGTGCTAGAATGTATGATCTTATAGTATGGTGTGGCATAGCAGTCGTGAAATACCTTGAGAGTATCATCCTTTTAATGATTATGATCTGCCTGTTGAGATTTATCCCCCCCTTCACTGGGCCCCGGAGAGAGAGGTGAGCATCCTGTTGGCTAAATAAAAAAACAGTAATTAAACAACATAAATAACATGGTTGAACACTCGTAAGATTTTTTGGCAATGTACACCAGCTTTTCTTCAACTCTCGACTAGTGTTCATGTACCTTTAACTAAACAGTGTAGTGTAATACAGTACATCTCCCCCTTAAAACTAGATTTAAAAGTAAAAGTAAATGGCTAGGCAACATTGAATTGTACTAATGATACTAATGATACTAATGATAATGATGATAATGATAACTCTTCCCCTTGAGAATAAGTTCCATATGAAGCGATTAAACATTTTAGATTCCACCCTCCCTACTCCCTCCCAGGTGTTCACTGAATTAGAAAATTGGGTTAACGTGATGGTAACGTCTAAGGGGTTTACTTAATCTCCCAAGATCTTTGAAGAAAGATTTTGAAATTTGGGGTCAATAACTCTCCCTAATGATCAACAACTATGTCTATTCTGAAACATATTGAAACATATTGACTCTTCTCCCTTGGCTCCTTGGCTGGGATATATTAATGTATTCTTGATATTTATTCATCTTATGAACACAGGAAAAAGGGATAGAGGAGAGAGAGAGAAGGTGAAAACAGGGGAAATAATAAAAAAAACAGTAATCAATAATCAACCCCTTCTATTTAAGAGGTATCTTTTAAGAAATAACCTTTCTAGAGTCCAGCAGCTTCCTCCCCTCCCAACCTACAAGAAAAATGTCCAGAACCCTTTTACCATCTCCTGGGGTGAATCTTCTCTCTCTCAAGTATCTTCTACTGCAGGATTTTGCTCCTGCCTCAAGAACTTCTGAAGTTGTTTAGGATCTTCGAAAAACTTTACCCCCTGCTGTGTCTGGAGCCTGAGTCGTGCTGGGAACATTAGGGAAAAGGGACGGCCTTCTTCAGTTAGCGACTTACAATAGGGTGAGAACTCCCTTCTTCTCCTAGATATCTCAGCAGAGTAATCCTGAAAAATCAGGAGTTTTTTCCCCTCAAAGCTCAGGGGAGAGTTCTGACGGTAGGCTCTTAGGAGCAAGATCTTGTCTTTAAACTTTAGGTAACGGATCATCACTTGACGGGGCCCCCTCATGTTTTTCTGGTCTTGACTGGTGTTACCCACTCTGTGGGCTCTCTCGACAGTACATGGTATGTCCTCAGGATTCAGTTTTAGCAAGGTAGGCAAGGTGCGTTCAGCAAATTCAATTAGATCTGTATTAGGCACAGTTTCCGGCAGCCCGACAACGCGCAGATTGTTGCGCCTCGAACGATTTTCTAGGTCGTCAACCTTGTCAAGCAATGTTTTGTTTTGGGCCTCCAGTGCTGTAATCCTTGTAGCACTCTCTCTCTGTAGGATCTCTCCATCACCCACTCTCTGTTCCACATGACGGAGTCTAGAGGAGAAGGACTTGAAGTCTGATGACAAAGAGTCCATCCCTGTCTGTAGCTGTTCTATTTTAGGCAGGAACAGAGCCGAGATCTGGGAGACGATGGGGTGGGTATCTGTCACGCTCTCCTCTGCAGTTTCAATGGCCATATTTTCGGCCGTATGTACCTCAGCCACAACTTTAGATTTGCGTTCTTGGTGTTTTTGCCTGCCAGACATGGCGTCGGTGGTTTTGACAAAACTGGTATAGTATTTCTGCATGCACCTGTTAGAAGGAGTGCCTTCCCCTTCAGTATGTGTTGTAGTAGGCAGATAAAGTGTAGGGAGAAGAGTTAAGTCTTTCAGCCAGAATAAAGCTTGCAGGCCACTGGATCCTAGTTAAATAAACTTCACATTGATGTGTACCTGCTGATTGCGGGGGTTTAGTGCACTGCATAACTTTTACTTCATAGGTAGTCTCTGTGTGTCATTTTTCCTCTCCAGATAGTTTACAGGAGACATCTGTATATTCAGCAAGAATAATAAGAGGGTGAGGGTCTCAGGGAGTGTAAACATAGATGCTCTGCTCTTTCCAGATAGCAAGGGGAACAAGTTAGGAAAAAGTCCCTCAAAGTCTCAATATACTTCCCTGTTAAAGGCGGTCTCTGCTCTGTTGTTATCAAGGCCATAAAATACTCATTCACACGAGTCAGTTTCTTGGCTTATGGTTGTCTTTCCTTTTTTCCAAGTGTCCCTTATAAATTACCCCTTCTGTTGTTCTTGAGTCAATGCTAGGGATCTCTGTAATGTTTAAGGTCTCCCCTCGCTACCGCTGTAATGACTTCTCTTTAGGCCTCAGACAGAACAGCAGGCAAGATGGCGGCCGTTGCGTCGTTACCCTTTGCGCTAGCTGTAACTTTGTCAATGTGGCGTTCTCACTCACCCCTCATTCACCAGATTTCACAGTACCGGCTGTCCTTAGTCTGGGCACTTTTTCTCCTTCCTCCTCGGGGGTCTAGATATTGTGGCTCTGACCGCGGTCGCGGTCTCCCGCCTTCTACTTCAGCTCTCTTCTTTTTTTTGCTTGCCGGTGGGGGAGCGGGTCTCATTCGCTCCTCGTTATACTTGTCCTGCAGTGGTTAAGTTTGCCCTGCCAAGGAATCTAACTTTTTGGCTTAAGTGTGCTGAAAAACCGCAGATTGCAAGCTGAGGCTCCCGGAGCTCTGCAATCTTGCGTCTCACAGCACCGGCCGCCCACCGGAAGTCAGCAAAAACATAATTTATGTAAGTACTTACCTGATAAATGTATTTCTTTCATGGTGGTGAGAGTCCACAAGCTGTTACGTATGGCATATACATTTCTACCAGGAGGAGGAGGCAAAGTTTCCCAAACCTCAAAAGCCTATGAAACCCCCCCCCCCACACACACACACACACACACCTCACACATACCTTAGTTTTACAAAAATCTAAGTGGTGAGATGTTTAAAATAAGTAAAAGCCAATAATGAGGAGCAGGAAAAAAGATGTGCTTTAAACAAAAACTAACCCCAAATGGGTGGGGCCTCATGGACTCTCCCCACCAAGAAAGAAATTAATTTATCACTTAAGTTTTTACATAAATTATGTTTTCTTTAAAATAGGTGGTGAGAGTCCAAGATGTGGAAGTCTACGAATAACAAGAAAGGGAGGGATAAAATAAAAACAGCTTTTTTTCGCTGAGAAATTTAATCCAAAATTATGTCTTTTATCCAAAACTTAAAATATAGGCACAATTATCAAACTGACAACTGCCTGAAGGACCTTTCTGCCAAAAGCTGCTTCTGAAGAGGCAAAAACATCAAAATTGTAAAATTTCGTAAAGGTATGCAGAGAAGCCCAAGTTGCCGCTTTGCAAATTTTATCAAATGAAGCCTCATTCTTGAAAGCCCAAGATGTGGCAAATGATTTAGTAGAATGAGCTTTAATTCTCTGAGGCAGAGGCTGACCCACTTCCAAATAATCTTTGTGAATCAAAAGTTTCATCCAAGTGGCTAAATAAATAGCAGAGGCCTTCTGGCCTTTCTTAGGACCAGAAAACAGAACAAAAATACTAGCAGTATGTCTGAAATCCTTAGTAGCATCAACATAATATTTGAATGTAGTATTTTTTGGATTAGGACACAAGGAAGGAACAAAAATGTCCCTATTAATGTTGTTAGAATTAACAACTTTAGGTTTAAAAGTAGTCTAGCAAAAGAGATAGCCAAAAGAAACAGCACTTTCCAAGAAAGTATTTTAATGTCCAATTTATGTATAGGCTCAAAAGAATGAGGGGCCTGTAACACTTTTAATACTAGTTTATGACTCCAAGGAGGAGAAATAGGCCTAATAACAGGTTTAATCCAGATTAAAGCCTGAACAAAACATTGAACATCAGGAAGATTAGCAATTTTCCTTTGAAAGACAGAAAGGGTAGAGATTTGGGCTTTCAAAGAACTAGCAGATAAACCTTTATCTAAACCATTATGAAAAATTGAAGAATCCTGCAAATTGTAAAAGAATGGCAGGAATAATCATGGGAAGTACACCATGAAATGAAAGTTTTCCAAACTTTGTGATTGATCTGTCTAGAAAAAGACTTGCATTGCCTGAATTATAGTGTTAATCGCAGAGTCAGAGAATCCTCTATGACTGAGAACTAAGTGTTCAATTTCCATGTCATTATGTTTAGAGACTTTAGATCTGGATAGAAAAAGGGGCCTTGAAACAGAAGGTCTGGCCTTAGAGGAAGAGGCCATGGCAGGCAACTGGACATTTGGACCAGCTCTGTATACAAAATCCTGTGAGGCCATGCTGGGGCTACCAGGGTTACAAATTTAGATTTTTTAAATCACTCTGGGGAGCAGGACCAGAGGAGGGGGGGGTGATAAGTAAGACTGGAAGGGCCAGGGAACTGCTAGAGCATACAAAGATGAATAGCTGTTGTACTTTTTTTAAATTGACCAAATAAAATGTACGTTTTAACTAGCAATGGCATTCAACATCTTTTTTTCTAACTGCTAGAGCATCCAACACCTGTGCCTGAGGATCCCAGGACCTCGCAAGGTAACTGGGAAGCTTGATGTTCAAACAAGAGGCCAAAAGGCTCCCTTTTCAATAGAGGCCAAGGGGCATATTTATTATGATGCGAGTGGACATGATCTGATATAGCGGATCATGTCCGCTGCACATCGATAAATGCCGAAGGCATACGCTCTTGGCATTGGCCATTGCACCAGCAATCTTGTGAACTGCTGGTGCAATACCGCCCCCTGCTGATTCGCGGCCTCTAGCAGGTAGTATCAATCAACCCAATCATATTTGATCGGTTTGATTTCTGTCGATTTCTGTCCGCCGCCTCACAGCAGGTGGACAGGTTATGGAGTCCTTAGACTGCTGCTTCATAACTTCTGTTTCCGACTTCCCCAAGCCTGGACGGCCCTGAAAAGAGCACAGAGTTCTAAGGATAATTCGGGAGGTGAATATTTATATTTAAGCCCTTTCCAGTCAAACACCTTGATATATTCCATATCCCTTTTAAACAATTTTTATACTTTTATTTCAATTATAACCTTATATTTTACATTTAATATGTATATACTGTATATGATTGTAATACTTTATTTTAATGCTTTAAATGTGTTATGTTATACTTTTATTCGAGCCCTAACATTTTACTTCAGGTTTTAAGGTCTCAACTTTTTTTTTAGCGCTATTATGTGTTGCGCTTGATTGCAACATATAACTTTCAACTTTTAATATGAGCAATGTTTATCAATTTGCCTGCTAATCCTATGCACCCTGCATTATCAATAGCGCTCCACTTGTAATCTAGACCTATAAACATATAAAATATGGCAGGAACACCCACTGGCTGTCAGATAGAAAAAATAAGTGAGGTGAACTGAACTCCTAAACAGCATTGCGCCTTTGTGAATATGAAATAAAAAATGTGGGCGCAAGCACTGTGAAAGACACGCAAACTGGAACGTGTTTGGACTTAGGGGCATATTTATCAACGTGCGAGCGGACATGATACGAAGTAGCATATCATGTCCGCTGCACATCGATAAATCCCGACAACATACACTGTCTGCATTAATCATTGCACCAGCAGTTCTTGTGAACTGCTTGTACAATGCCACCCCCTGCAGATTCGCGGTCAATCGGTGTGCATTAAAGTGCTTCCCCTTTAAAATCCCGGTCCCAAAGGCGCGATCTGGTTTGAAAATTTTCTATGCAGGTAGCATGTTGCTGGGGAGTGAGTTCATACTTTACAGTTTTAGTACTCATGTAAATATGAGTTTAAATTGTTGGTGTTGTCCATTTTCGGTGGCAGTAGACATCCTGGTGTCTAGGACAGCATAAAATACAAATACATTATTCAAAACAGAAAGAGAAGCAATCTGCTAGGAAAGAACAACAGCTCAATAGCTTGTTCTATGGCCCAGTTGCCACCTAGGAGTATCTTCTTTCTGCCCAATTTTGATTTTCACAGAGGAAAACTTTCCTGTAGTATATCAGTCTGATCCCGCCGACATGGTCAGTCCAGCCCCGAAATATCAGGCAATTCTCCTCTGAACAAGGAAAACTGCAACCCCAGACAATCTTTTCGGCGTTCTCTGGGCCTCGTCAGTTATTGTATGGACTTATAAAGAAAGATGTTCTTTATTTACCTTGTTTTATTTGAGTGTTGCATGACATTTCAGAATAACCTTTGGAATGTAACCCTGTATCACAACCAAAATACAAAAAAAAATAAGTCTTTATTAGGTTTAGCATTGTATTATACTTTGATTTTGCTATATAGAAAAAGCAGCAATGGAGACATACATTACTCTAACTGACAGCAAATACTTTGAAGCAAACACTTAATATTCTGTGCTTAAAAGGCTAATCAAAAAGTAATTCTCTGTAACAGAAAAGGGTCAGTAATTGTGCAACAGAAATTCTTGCTGATATAATTATTTTTCTCTCAACTAAGGTTTTCTGCCATTAATTCCTCTCTTAAAACACATTTCTATGGTCATTTCTTTCACATATTACCTAGTCATTTATGGTACACAAAGAGGGACTGACATCCTCAAACAATGTGCTTTTTTTAAAGTTTATGCTTGTAATAATTTAGCTTAGAAAGGTTCTTCTACCAGCGGGACTCTGCTTCTTCCTCTATGAAAGGTTTAAAATGCAATTTAATTAGGCAATTACCCAGATTTATTAAAGGAACATGTGCCCATTTTTACCGCCCATTATAATTGTCATTTTTTATAAAACAAATCACCATATACACCATATAAAATATTCCTGGTTTTAATCTCTGTATGGTCTCCGAGTACCACAGCTACATACATGTGATATCTATACTTTTTAATTCAACTCTGTGTTAAAGGTGTTGTCACGAACATCGAGCCACAAATTTTAAAGGGACCGTCTACTTTTTTTTTTTTATTGTTTAAAGAGATAGATAATGCTTTTACTACCCATTTCCCAGCTTTGAACAACCAACACTGTTATATTAATATACTTTAAAACCCCTAAACCTCTAAATTTTTGCCTGTTTCTAAGCCCCTGCAGGCATCCTCTTATCTCTTTTCACAGCCAGACAATGCTAGTTCATGTGCGTCATATAGATAACATTGTGCTTACTCCCTTGGAGTCATGCAGGAACCAGCACTAAATGGCTAAAATGCAAGTCTGTTAAAAGAACTGAAATAAGGGGGCAGTCTGCAGAGGCTTAGATACAAGGTAATCACAGAGGTAAAAAGTATATTAATATAAAAGTGTTGGTTATGCAAAACTGGGAAATTAGTAATAAAGGGATTATCTATCTTTTTAAACTATAACAATTTTCAAGTAGAACGTCCCTTTAATAGCAAAGTACAGGGGTTAGTGGAAGACTCTGTATTTTACTACCTATTTTAACAGATTATTGGTACTATTATTATTTTAAACCTATTTCCCTCCTTTAGCTCACTCTTTGCTCTGCACAATGTTGGACATATAAATAGGCAGTACCTTTTAGTTTTAGACAGTTGGCTCATTTGCGGTTGGGGGGGTACATTAAAGGGATATGAAACCCCCATTTTTTTTCTTCCATGATTTAGAGACATGCAATTTTAAACAACTTTCTAATTTACATCAATTATTACATTTCTTCATTTTCTTTGTATCTTTTGTTGAAATCCAGGAATGTAAGCTCAGGAGCATGCACATGTCTAGAGCACTATATGACAACAGTTTAACAAGAATTGTATCCATTTCTAAGCACTAGAGGGCAGCACCATTTCCTGCCGTGTAGTGCTCCAGACACCTAACTAGGTACCTCTTCAACAAAGAATACCATGTGAACGAAGCAAGTGTGATAAATTGGAAACTAGTAAAATTGTATGCTCTGTCTGAATCACAAAGGAACATGTATGGGTTTCATATCTTTTTATTGACCTGTGAAGAATCTGCTAATTCCCTCGTTTCATGTTAAAGGTACAGTTTAAACTAAAATTGTTATTGTTTAAAAAGATTAATAATGCCTTTACTACCCATTCCCAAGCTTTGCACAACCAACATTATTATATTAATATACTTTATAACATTTAAACCTCTAAATGTCTGCCTGTTTCTAAACCACTATAGACAGCCTCTTAATCACATGCTTTTTTATTTGTTTTTCACAACAGGAGACTGCTAGTTCATGTGAGCCATATAGATAACAATGTGTTCACGCTAGAGGAGTTATTTAAGAGTTAGCACAACACAGTATTAACTGCAAGTCAATAGATAATAAATAGTCACAGTCATGTGATCATGGGGCTGTCAGAAGAAGCTTAGATACAAGGTAATTACAGAGGTAAAAAGTATATTGATATAACCGTGTTGGTTATGGAAAACTGGGGAATGGGTAATAGAGGAATTACATATCTATCTTTTAAAACAATAAAAATTCTATTTTAGACTGTCCCTTTAAATGAAGTTTTTTGTGAGTGATCCTTTGCTACTACAGTTTTTTCTATTTTTACCAGAGTTTTACTGGCATGTACAATTGGTATATGGGGCACAGAGCTTCTAGTGTATTCAAGAAAAACAACATACTGAGGTAAACATGGGAATTTATGGGGAGGCGGAGTCGGCATTCCAGCATAGCAGACGCATTTTCAGAAGGCTCTTAGGCCACAATTTATTAAAATAGATATAACGCTGGGAAAGCTGAAACTATTCTCCCACAATTAGTGTGCAACAGCTACTTACTGCTGAGGACTGTTCCAGTGTAAATATAGGTGCTGCTGAATAGCGGATAGAAGATCGGAGAGACACCTACACATCTGCCACGTCATTGACCTACAGCAGGGACACAGGATCAACATCTAACTTTACCTTACTCCTAGAACTCCGGAGGGTCGGGGCCCCGCTCCGGAGTGGACACAGTCGTCTGCTAGTGACATAGACGTGAGGTGAGACCACAGCACTGACAGCACTTGCCAGAGCACGGCACAGAAGGAATCCATGACATCGGACTGTTTGGGCCTACATTGCGACAGCGGGGGCAAAGCAACCTGGGACCTCCAAGGACACACAGGTTTCAGAGACGATCCTGGCCTATGTGGACTACTGATACCGCATTCAAAGTGTGGACAAGGTGAGATTTGAACGCCCACCAAATCTATTATAATAAAGGGTGTCCGCCATATTGCCTACTAAGTACGTAGCACTCCCAACTCACACACCGCATAAAGAACAACAGGTACGAATTGGGCCCAAAACACTGTCTGAATGGTGCCAGTACCGAAGTTTGGAAAAGTAAATAGTAGGTCTCTCTTTTAGTCAAGCCTTTTCATGAGGTGAGGTTAGATGCCCAGCAGCTTGGGTATAGTATGGGAGGTCCACCATACTGCTTGATAGGGGTGCAGCACGTTAATTTCACAGTCTATCACAAGTTGTACAAAGTGAGCTACCTGGGCCCAGAGCACTTTACGATATAGAAGTTAATAAGGCATTAAGCTGTAACTGGGCAGCTTTCCTGTGTTCAAGTCCTATACATCACCCATTAGAGGATCATTTTGAGAACTGCCTGATTTTGCAGCAGGGGCTCATTAATTGCACGCAACCCCTGAGATCAGCAGTGACACATTCTCAATTCTTGGGCTCACTACACAGGGGTATACAGTATAGCCTCACACATACAACTGATGCATGCAGACTACCCCTATACTGCCCATACCATCAACTACACAGTTATCATCAAGCTGTCAAGGGTCATACTGCTGTGGTATTATCCAGGGTCACCAGTGAGGACTTTTTTGCCAGATACTTGCCCTCGGAGGTCTAAGGGGAGTTTCTCGGAGACTTTAACCAAGCCTGAATCCAACTTAAAGTTTTCAGGGGCACTACACCACTCACTCGGTGGGTGGGCAGAAGAAGCCACAATTTTACCTCCCTGACACAACAACCTACCAAGCTCACCAACGGGCTCACTCCAAGAACAGTGCTATTGTGTCCCTCCTCACCCTTTCCCGTCATATCCTCTGCCCTTTTCCCATCAGTGTCCAGTGGTGACGCAGTCCCTGAGGAGGGTTGCACATATACTCAGTGACATCATCAGCACACTCATTGATTGTGTCTAAGACAATACCTATTATATAACTACTGCACTTTTTTTTTCTTTTTCTCTCCGGCCTCTCCATAAGTGCAATCATGGCCTAATCCCATAAGGCCATTTCTACCCAAGGGGCCAATACAGAGTCTTGGGGTCTCGGATAACTGAGAATCAGCTTACGTTGAACTATCATGCCACAAGGCAACAGGAGGAAACAATCGGCTACACTTCCAAAGAAATCCTTGGCAGATCATTTCAAGGCCGTCACTCACACTGAGCCCCCTCCCGTAGTCCTGGGATAATTTCTCATTCCGAAGCACTGATACAGAACACACCTATACCTCTAACTTCCTCAACCATTATGGATGAGATTACAGCCTCAGCAATAGTTGATACCTTAACAGAAAGAATAAAAAACCTAGAAGAGACTCTTACTAAAACTATTTGCGGTTCAGTTGCTGAGTTGCGGAGAGACATTGGGATCATCACCAAACGTACTGAAGCCCTAAACAAAAGCAAGAAGACCTAGCTATAGAACAAGATAACTTGATTACTCACTCACAGCATATAGTGGATCATGTAGATATTATAGAGGCAAAAGTGGTGGATCTCGAAGATCGCTCGAGACGGAACAAATCTCAGATTCCGAGGCATCTCAGAGGATGTCTCACCTAGTGATCTTGGGGATTTCATTTTGGAATATTGCAAGCACCTTAAACCATCAACAAATTCATCCGAAGCCCTGATATACAGGGCACACCGACTTCCGAGAGGAAGGAATGTCTCTGCAGATAAACCACAAGATACAATAGTACGTTTCCACTACTTCACGTACAAAGAACAAATTCTCAAAGCAGCCTTCAACACCTCTTCCCTGCCGGAAGGGGTTAGACACATTCAAGTTTTCCTCGACCTATCCCAATATACTATGAAAAAAAGGAACTCTTTCCGGGAAATCATGACCACACTAAGGAAGAGAGGAATCAAATATTGGTGGGGATACCCGACAAAGCTTCTCATTCACAAAGATTGGTCATTGATCACTCTAGATGACCCCTCCCATGGCAGGGACCTTCTGGACCGATGTTTCAAGAACCCTCAAGACCTTTGAACTCTTTGCGGACAGGACCCCCTGGGATCAAGGATCTTCAAACCCCAGTGCACAATAGGTCTGAGAGACTCAGCCCAACAGCTAAGGAATGGGACCCACTCCCACAAAGATCACAGCTCCCAAATACTAAATGTCTAAATCAAGACTTTGACTCTATCTCAAACTGACGTAACTACAGTTTGACTACTCTTGTTTGTACTTAAAGCCATAAAGGATGGAGATCAAAGGACACCAAATAGTAATTTATATCTTCTGCTTGTCAGTTCTAATTTGTGTTTTTTCCATGTATTATCTACTTCGCCTACTCAATATGATATGTCATTATATGTTCATGCTAAAATGTAACTTCTTGTTGCGTGTTTAAGTCTCCTAGTCTGGGGGGTTACCCTCACGGGTTGTCCACCCGGGCTGGGAGACCAGGAGATAGAGGGAGGGCTGTTACACCAGATAATAGAACAGTGACAATTTACGATGAAGATTATTAAGCGACAACATTAGGGCCCTGACTTCACCCTATAAGACTAACAATACAACGTTGGTACTATCCCTAGACCTGTAAGCTATACATAGCAGAGTTTGATGATGTTACCTGCAAAGGTATCTTCCCCATCAGAGATTAAGTTTTCCTGCACCTGCTATCTCCCTTGTTCACCGGATGTGAAATACTCATCAATGGTCATAACATGCATTGGTCCCCTAGGGCTCCCTCCAGCTTCCTAACACTAGGGCACAACCCCACAAGGGCCTAAATACAGTATAAGACACCATGGTATACTGAGAGAACCCATAAACTGTATATTAGGTTTCGGACTATGTGTATTTTGGACGTCACCTACTAGGGGGGTCCTGACTAGACACCAACTCTCTCTGCTACAACAGACTAGGCTCATCTCACACATAGACTTATTCCAGAGGTTGCCCGGACATTAGAATATATAGTAGCCTTACTAACAACTGCTTCCATAGACTGACAGTCTAGAGACCTTTACTACTTTTCTAGCAATCTGACACACCCTGGGAGGGAGATGGTCACTCATGTAAGCTGATTTCGTGTAACCTGTGGCCACGAGACCATGCAACTTTACGTGACTGCTTATGGAACTATTAATTGTACTTATTTATCTATTTATTACCACTTGTTTTGCTATGGTTCACTTTTTGATTGTTAATTATCCTCTTTGTATTTCCCACTTGACATTGTTCTTCCAAGGTTACATCTCAGGGCAAATTTTTACTGCAAACCCCCCCCCCCAATCTCCTACCACATGGCTCTACCCCACACCCAATAGATTAACTGACCCCATAAGATGCCAAACATTTAATTTACCTCTATCTATAATATTGGCTCCTTGGGGATAGGCCCCCATTCTTCATATTATTAGCTATTATCTATACCCTATAGGGACGTAATTGGACCTCTCTTCAGTCGCTGCCACATCCAAACCCTTTCATCCCTACAGGCTCCGCCCACAAAACCCCAACCCACTACCCTCTCACTTCTGGGTAATTTTCCTATGAGAACATACGATCTGAGCCATCTCAACAAATCGTACCCACAACCCCTTTCCTGATCTCTCTACACCTCTGAGCTTACCTCGGAAATTCACCCTGGTTTTTCATGTATGTCCCTATGTTTTATTATCCACTGTTACCACAATTTACTGCTGTCTTTTTGATGTACCTGAACAAGTTACGGCAGACCCTTTAGCAGCCTAGCTAGGTCGGATCCTCCTGATTACTTTTGTCCCCAGCCCCCCACGACCCTCCCCCTCCCTCTATCGGTCTTAACTTAGACCTCTTTATACTTATACCTTGCCTCTCCTTATTCCCTCTCCTCCATCCTTTTCTTCCTTACCCATCTAGATTACAACTTTTTTGTTTCCTCTTATATATACAGTGGGATCCCAAACTATGGCATACTCTCCTCCCCTCACCTTCACCACGTTGAATACCAGAGGGCTTAATTCTCCAACAAAGAGAAGCTTACTAGTAAAATATCTCACATCGCTTAAAGGGACACTGAATCCAAATTTTTTATTTTGTGATTCAGAAAGAGCATGCAATTTTAAGCAACTTTCTAATTTACTCCAATTATCAATTTTTCTTCATTGTCTTGCTGAAGACATCTAAGCTTTTTTTTGGATCAGAACTCTGGACAGCTCTTTTTTATTGGTGGATGAATTTATCCACCAATCAGCAAGGACAACCCAGGTTGTTCACCAAAAATGTGCCGGCATCTAAACTTAAATTCTTGCATTTCAAATAAAGATACAAAGAGAATAAAGAAAATTTGATGAAAGGAGTAAATTAGAAAGTGGCTTAAAATTGCATGCGCTATCTGAATCAGGAAAGAAAAAATTGGGGTTCAGTGTCCCTTTAAAACAGATGTTGGTTTTCTCCAAGATACCCATTGGGTAGGGGGGGGAAGAAACGAGACTTAGAACTCAATTATTCCCTTATATATACTTGGCTTCCTACATAGGAAAAAGCAGATGGGTAGCTATTTTGATCAGTCAAAGTCTTATTTTTCCATGCTTGCATGTAGAACAAGATGTGGAAGGGAGATATGTAATGCTGGTATGTAAACTGAACAAATGCACGTTTACATTAGTTAACATTTATGCTCCCAATCAAGGCCAATTGAAATTCCTCAGAAAGACATTTGACCTTATGAGTGAAATTAAACAGGGAACCCTCCTTATAGGAGAAGATTTCAACTTGATATGGGATCCAGAACTGGATAAGAGATTCTCCAATCTAGTGATGCACATATTAATTCATCAGCGCCAAAATTTGGCGACTTTGTGTACCAATATCAACTCTCCAACATCTGGCGGTTGCTTCATCCTACAGACTGAGACTATTCATATCTATCCCCAACACATAGATCTTATTCCCGAATAGAATATTTTTTTACCCATTCTTGGACCCTATATGGCATACGAAATGCTAAAATATTCTCTTGTCCATGGTCGGACCATGATGCGGTAACCGTTATTTTACCTGGGAATACGGCGCTTACATCCAGACCAGGGTGGAAGTTCCCCCAATTCCTATGGGCGGACCTTTGTTCCTTGGTTCACTGTGAGAAACGACCACCGACATCTTTTGAAATAATACAGAAGAAGGAACTTCTCAACAAATTAGATAGGGAGCCTATAAGGCATATATACGGGGCTTTTGCAGTAAATTGGCTAAGATCAAAAAAGATAGAGGTGCACCCCTAGGTAAATTGATGTGCGATCTTAGGCAGGCAGATAGGTTGAATAAAACCAACCCTACTCTCAATCTTTCAGACAAAAATTTTAGACTCAAGGCCCTTATCAAAGTCAGAGAAATTGAAAGAGTCCAAGATTTAAACAGTTCATGTATTCTAAAAACAACAAGGCGGAGTCGCTCTTATCAAAAAAGCTTCGACAGAGAGTGGCAGCAGCGAGAATCCCCTCTACATCATATGAGGGATGAATTGCATACAACCCGGCAGACATTGGGACAATGTTCACAGAATTTTATTTTAAGTTATATAACATTGAAGAGCATGAGCGCCCTAAATCAGTGTCCTCACAAGACATCTCAACCTTCTTGAAAGTCTTAAATTTACCACAACTGTCAGAGGAAGATAGGAAATTTACACAACCGTTCTCATTAAGAGAGGTTGAAGTAGTCCTAAATCAGATTCAGAATAATAAGGCTCCCAGAACGAACGGTTTCACAGGAACATTTTATAGGAAACTAAAATCGCAAATAATTCTGAGAAACCTCTTTAACGAGATCAGGGAAACGGGGAAGATTCGTAGGGAGTTTTTGGATGCTACTATTATCCCTATACCGAAGCCAGGAAAAGATCAGTCTGAGAGGCCTATCTATCAAGCTCCGAATAGAGCTTGAAGGGCCGTGTTTCTGGTGAGTCTTCAGACTCGCCAGAAACACAAGTTATGGAGCAGCGGTCTAAAGACTGCTGCTCCATAACCCTGTCCGCCTGCTCTGATGAGGCGGAAAGGAATCGCCACAATTCAACATGATCGAGTGCTCTCCGCATTCAGTGAGATCTTGTGGACCCGATACGCACTGTTGGATCAGGTCCGCAAGACCTTTAATAAATTAGCCTCATTGTATAGCAATTATCGTCCCATATCTCTCATTAATCTAGATACCAAACTCAATTCGAAACTCATAGCCAATAGGATGGTCCATCTCCTCCCAAAGATAATACACCACGACCAAGTTGATTTCATGCTGGGAAGACAGGGTCCAGACAACACCAGAAGACTGATTTCAGTCTTTACAAAAGAACAAAGACAAAATATCCCTATGGTGTCCCTGTCGTTGGATACCGAAAAAGCCTTCACAGGGTCAGATGGGATTATATCTGGGAGGCTCTTTGGTCCTTTGGATCCCCTGAACCATTTATCATGGCAGTTAAAACCCTGTACTCAGTTCCACACGCACGGGTGAAGGGAATGGGATTCTGTTCTCCGGAATTTCCAATCCGTAACGGGACTAGACAGGGCTGCCCTCTCTCACCGCTCATTTTCGGGCTTGTGGTGGAGCCCTTTGCCAAAAAGATTAGACAATCCGACCTGATCTCCGGGATCCCTCTTTTCACTCCCCCAGAGAAAATAGTTCTCTTTGCGGATGATGTGACCTTACTCCTAACGAAGCCACTGTCCTCCATGTCTGTGGTCTTTAATGATATTAGCTATTATAAAATTAATTATAAAAAGACAGAAGGATATCCCATTCAGATGGACCAGCCCACCTCACTAAGACTTCAGTCTATCTACCCATTTTCATGGTCAACACAAAACCTTAAGCACCTAGGTATCCTCCTGAGTGCTAATCCGGATCAGTTAATCCATGATAATTTTGATTTGCTAATTCACAATCTTATGCAACTAGTGGAGAAATGGGATTTCAAAGAACTGTCCTGGCTAGGGAGGGTTGCCTCAGTTAAAATGTCTTTGATCCCGAAGGTGCTATATCTGTTTCGATGCATTCCGCTTAATGTGCCGCATTCTACTTTGTTCATATACACAAAATAATACACATAGAATAGCCTATAATATGCTGCAGACCATTTCCTTGTGGGGGGATAGCTGCACCTAACATCTTCACCTACTATGAAGAAACGAGGCTATCTCATGTTACCGCTTGGAGCACCAAAGAGGATAGACCAGGTTGGTAACTCCTGGAGGCCTCTGAGATGCCAGACGATTTAGAACTCTCTGATCTAATCTGGGTCCCCAATGCTAGAAAACTCAGGCCCCACTTTTCTAATATTGTGGTACAGCATAACCTACTAATATGGAAATCATTGAGAAGAGAACTATTAATTGCCCCCCACCTTTTGCCAGTGCATCACATGGCAGGGCTAATCTGGGATCTCAAAAATATCCACTCGATAGACTGGAGACAAAAGGGATTCTCAACTATAGAAGACTTCTTTGACCAAACCAAACTCTCAATTTGACCCTGATATCTTCCAGACTTGAGCCAGCCCCAACCTGGTTACCATTCGAATCTCTTCGAGTCCTTAGCTTTCTGAGATCCTGGGGACTCCTCACAAACCCTGTTAGGAGACCCACTCCCTGGGAGGTCATATGGAAAAGTGGGTCTAAGCACCCCAAGCCTCTTAAATCCATTATAACCTACTACTGTCAGACCTTACCCTAGGTGTACCGTGGCAATACAAAGCGTGGATCAAGGCGTTGGGTATTAACATTTCAGACCAAGACTGGGATAGAGCTATATCCCTTACTAAAAAGACCGTACACTGTGTTACTATGCTGGAAATATACATAAAAGTACTCTTGAAGTGGCATAGTACCCTAGGACCTCGCCCTTGTGTTGGCGTGGATACGGAGCAATGAGCACAGACCTAAAAATCTGGTGGGAGTGCCCAAAGCCAACCTCATTATGGGAGGAGATTGGGAGTCTTTGCAATTCTCTGAAACTTATTGCTCAGATATCACCCACCACCGGGTTGTTACATATAATGACAAATGATGCGCCACAGATGTTGAAGAGACTGTTGATTTACATTTTTACGGCTACAAAATTATGCATCGCTCCGGCCTGGAAATCCCCTGAACCCCCACGCCTCACAGAAATCAATGCTGTGGTAGACTACATGGCTAGCATGTAAAGATATTTTACTTGGTTTCACAAATAATGGCAATCCTACCCACCGCTCTAACATTTATGGATAGAAGGGAGGGTTCTCATTCTCCCCGGGGATTAAAAGAAATGAAGGGAACTCCCCCAATTATTATTTTTTTCTCTCTATCTTCCCTGCTGCCCTATCTGTTTTTCCCACTTCTCCTACTCCTCTCTACATCCTTTTCCCTAAGATCCGTAGACAAATCTTCTAATAGCTGGCTACTATATAACCGAAGAATAATACTGTGTAATTTTGATCAATATTACTAAGATACACAATAGTCACGCTCCTATTGGATATATTATGAAACCCTAATGATAATGTGACATACCATTAATATCTGCTAAATGTTTTGATACAACGAAAAGTATCTACGCAATTGTTTTGAAAAACTAGACAATTTGTATACCACTGTGTTTGTTATATCTGTCTTTATTGATGGCCATCCTGTATGCATTCATGTTTGATGATTATGTGTTTACTTATGCAAAAAATCTTTCAATAAAACAATTTGGGGAAAAAAACATGGGAATTTATTAGGTAAATAGACAAATGCAAAGTTCAGTGCAAAGTAAACCTGTTGGAGCAAGGAACTGTTACGCAACATGCGGTGTATATATGTGCCTATAGGAAACAGACCATATCCAATGCGGTGGGCAAGAATATATATACAGGTAGCCCTCAGTTTACGCCGGGGTTAGGTTCCAGAAGGAATGGTTGTAAATCGAAACCGTTGTAAATTGAAACCCAGTTTATAATGTAAGTCAATGGGAAGTGAGGGAGATAGGTTCCAGGCCCCTGTCAAAATTGTCATAAGTAACACCTAAACATTATTTTTAAAGCTTTGAAATGAAGACTTTAAATGCTAAACAGCATTATAAACCTAATAAAATAATCACACAACACAGAATATATCATTAAACTAAGTTAAATGAACAAAAACATTTGCTAAACAGCATTATAAACCTAACAAAATAATCACACAACACAGACTTCACTTGCATTTTTCAGCAAGCAGTTCTTTATATGCATTTCAATCTGGACTGATATATAGACAGGAAGATCTTGTTCCTTTGAAATCTGCTCGATAGCTCAGGTCTGGTTAAACTGATTAATTTCAGCTTGCTTGGCTTTGCTGCAACACAAGCGGACAGCTCCACCTACTGGCTATTTTAATAAATGCACTGCTTCTCAATGCTTTTCAATAGCAGTCACATGACTGGAAAAAAAGGTTGTTATTCTGAAACGGTGTAAATTGAACCGTTGTAAAACGAGGGCCACCTGTATATAGAAAGTATGTCAGAGTAGCTGGGTAAATCAGCGAAAGCACAGTCATGGTCACTGATTTCATACACGGCTACAGACCATATTAGCTCTCAGAATCAGGGATCCGCAACAGCGGTAAATCAACCCTGTTCAGCCGATCATGACTTCTTATATGTAGTATGGATAACAATAATGACTCCTGATTACCGTGACTCTTGTGCGTTGTTAATCCTCCGTGAGTAAGTCACCTGTGTGGTATCTTAGCTCCATTGTAGCGTGTCTGTATAAATCAGCTGCAGCTTGCTTTCATACACCGCGCGGCTCCGCTGTGCATCACTGCAAATCCATTAGGTCCCTCCTCCAGGCTCTTACAATAATAGAAATGGCCCTCTCTCCAGCTCTGGACTAGAAAAAAGGAATTACAGGTAACAGGTAACAGGTGTGTACTATTTAAAGCCACATCTCTCCTCCAATTGGAGGTTCCTAGATAGTGCTCCAATATTTAACCCTCAAGAACCCAAAATAGGTGAAACAATTATAGACTCCTTATATTACACTAATAGCGCATAGCTATTAGCACATCCAATTATAGTGTAGATAGCATTATACATTATAAGTATGAGCACACTGTTTCAATTAAATAAATGTACATAATTAAATGTTAGGACGGACTTGCTGTAGCATATATTACAAATATTAGCTACATATTTAAAGTTATATAACCATTCAATTCTCTATTAATAAAATTCCCAAGCAAGTAATAAATATTGCAACAAATTAAATCTTTCCAGTATAATATGTGTAGATGATATGAGAAACTTATATAACTATTGAGTATTATGCTTGTAGTGTCGAGCCAAGTAATATGTGCACACTATGATGTATTAGATGTGTTGATATATGTAAAGAAAATAACTTCCATTGGATAAAATTTTAACCACCAATATAGCATGTTAGAGTTTTGGCCTTATCCAAACACTTCTTAGAGGTCCATAATGGTCCATTTGTATGGGCATTCCCCTTAAAAGGGCATTCAGCTCTTTTGCTACCCATTAAAAAAAAGCTATTCTAAAAAGAAAAACCCACCCCAAAACAAAAAAAAAAACATTTCACAAAATAACAAACGAATTATTCAAAATAATAACAATTATTCCTATTCTAATACCCATTTAAAAAAAAAAAAAAACACCCCAAAATAAAAGAAACCTAATCTATACTAAACTGCCAATAGCCCTTAAAAGGGTCTTTTGTAGGGCATTGACCTAAAGAAATCAGCTCTTTTTCTAAGAAAAAATACAAAGACCCACTAACATTACAAACCCCCACCCCACCAAAAACCCACAAAATAAAAATAAAAACTATCTAAAAAAAACTAATCTACCCATTGCCCTGAAAAGGGTATTTGTATGGGAATTTCCCTTAAAAGAGCATTCAGCTTTTTTTCTTGCCCTTAAAAGGGCATTTAGCTCTTTTTCTTGCTCTTAAAATGGCATTAAGCTCTTTTAAGAAATGCCCAACCCCTAATCTAAAAAAAAACCACCCAAAAAACCTTAAAAAAACTAACCCCTCTTTAGGTATTCACAGTTGCTGAAGTCCTGCTTGAAGATTTTTTATCCAGGCAGCTCCATCTTCACCCAGGCAGCGTTCTCTATCTTCATCCAGACGGCTTTTTCTATCTTCATCCCGGCGGTGTCTTCTATCTTCATCCTAGTGGCGCGGAGTGGGTTTATTCTGAAGACATCAGACACGGAGCATCCTCTTCATACGGTCGCCGCCGTATACTGAATCTTCAATGCAAGGGAGCCATTTCAAAATGGCGTCCCTTGCATTCCTATTGGCTGATTTGATTTTGAAAATTCAAATCAGCCAATAGGATGAGAGTTTCTGAAATTCTATTGGCTGTTCAGATGGTAGGATCTGTCTAAACATGGATGAGACACTCTATAAGGATATTAGAGACCTCTTGGCAGCCCTGACTAAAAAGATGGACAGAAATTTTACTCACTTCATTTCTTTAGCAGGTGACCGAAATGAAGAGGAAGAGAGCAAGGATCCCAAAATGGCGATGGTAAAAGAACGCGATGAGCAACATCATAATTTGCAGGCCTAAGCCGCTACGAAAGAACCTACCCAAAGTCACATGCTACCAATGGTGGAACCGCAAATGAGGGTCCGAGGACCTGATCAGTCACTGACATCCACGCTCATCCCGACAGAGCTTTAACTCGACTTAAAGGATAGGTCTCCACTATTCCGGGCGGGTGCAGCCAACAGCCCGAGATGAAAGAAGAATCAATTCTCTGATCCGGTACTGATTAGCAAGTCGGAATATCTCCCTGCATGCTCAGAGATTGGGCTGGATCTGAGTTTGAGCCTCTACAACCACCTCTGTCCTCTAGTCCTGACGGGCTCGCTGGGAATGACGCTTTATTGTTGCCCTACTCCGCAACCCTCTGGACTCATGGTTTTTCAATTGGGTGACTTTAAAATTGTGTGCACAAATGATCATACAAGAATTGACTGTATACATATACCAAGCCTACTGAGCTAGTATCAATGATGACTTCTGAGTCTAAATTACATATATGACCCTAAATGGACATACATAGTTATATGTATTTTATGAAGGGAAGCCATTTTTAATAGGACACTTTATTGAAGGCAACCCTATTGTTATGTGAAAAAGCGGATGGCAGGCACAACTCCAGACCGGGTTAAGTAAAAACACATAAACTTTATTGGTCCATATTAAAAGAATAGGCAGACATGGCAGCAGGAGAGCAAACAGTCTGACATGTTTCGCCTCTACATGTTTATAGGCTACAGCAGTAATTAGTAATTAGATTAACTACTGCATGCCCACAAACAAAGATTAATTGTCTATAAAAAAGTTTATATCGCATTCCCTATTCATGCCTGATGGAAAACGTGTATGCAGCTTTAGAATCCAGTAAAGTTCTTTCTTTTCCAATATTTTATCCCTATTTCCACCTATTAAAGGTACAGTAGGAATATCTATGATCTGTAACGTAAGATTTGCTTTATTTGTTAGATGCAAGCTATTAAAGTGATCTGCCACTGTGGAGTCTGTACTAAAGTTTTTTACATCCTGGACATGTTCATTAAAACGTGTCCTTGCTGTACGTGTGGTTTTGTTAAACCACAAAAATAAAAAGCCCCCCAAAATAATAAAAATCCCTACCCTATATTAAATTACAAATATCCCTTAAAAGGGCTTTTTACGGGGCATTGCCCCAAAGTAATCTGCTCTTTTACCTGTAACCCCCAACATTACAACCCACCACCCACACACCCAACCCTACTCTAAAACCCACCCAATCCCCCTTAATAAAACCTAACATTAACCCCTTGAAGATCACCCTACCTTGAGACGTCTTCACCCAACTGGGCCTAAGTCCTCAACGAAGCCGGGCAAAGTCTTCATCCAACCGGGCAGAAGAGGTCCTTCAAATGGGCAGAAGTCTTCATCCAGGCGGCATCTTCTATCTTCATCCATTCGTCGAGGAGCGGCTCCATCTTGAACACATCCGACGCAAAGCATCCATACAGACTGACGATTACCCAACGAATGGCGGTTCCTTTAAATGACGTCATCCAAGATGGCGTCCCTTGAATTCCGATTGGGTGATAGAATTCTATCAAACAATCGGAATTAAGGTAGGAAAAATCCTATTGGCTGATTGAATCAGCCAATAGGATTGAGCTCGCATTCCGATTGGCTGATTGGAACAGTCAATAGGATTGAACTTCAATCCTATTGGCTGATTGCATCAGCCAATAGGATTTTTCCTACCTTAATTCCGATTGGCTGATAGAATTCTATCAGCCAATTGGAATTCAAGGGATGCCATCTTGGATGACATCATTTAAAGGAACCGTCATTCGCCGGGTAGTCGTCAGTCTGGATGGATGCTCTTCGTCAGATATCTTCAAGATGGAGCCACTCCTCATCGGATAGATGAAGATAGAAGATGCTGCTTGGATGAAGACTTCTGCCCATCTGGAGGACCTCTTCTGCTCAGATAGGATGAAGACTTCTGGCCGTCTGGAGGACTACTTCTGCCCGGTTGGGTGAAGACATCTCAAGGTAGGGTGATCTTCAGGAGTTAGTGTTAGAGTTAGTGTTAGGTTTTATTAAGGGGGGATTGGGTGGGTTATAGAGTAGGGTTGGGTGTGTGGGTGGTGGGTTGTAATGTTGGGGGGGATATTGTAATTGTTTTTACAGGTAAAAGAGCTGATTACTTTGGGGCAATGCCCTGCAAAAAGCTCTTTTAATGGCTATTTGTAATTTAGTATAGGGTAAGGATTTTTATTATTTTGGGGGGGCTTTTTTATTTTATTAGGGGGATTAGATTAGTGTAATTAGTTTAAAAATCTTATATTATTTTTTTATTTTCTGTAATTTAGTGTTTGGTTTTCTTTGTACTTTAGTTAATTTAATTTAATTGTAGTTAATTTATTAAATTAATTTAATTATAGTGTAGTGTTAGGTGTAATTGTAACTTAGGTTAGGATTTATTTTACAGGTAAATTTGTATTTATTTTAACTAGGTAGGTATTAAATAGTAAATATCTATTTAATAACTATTGTAGCTAGTTAAAAGAAATACAAAGTTGCCTGTAAAATAAAAATAAACCCTAAGCTAGCTACAATGTAACTATTAGTTATATTGTAGCTATCTTATGGTTTATTTTACAGGTAAGTATTTAGTTTTAAATAGGAATAATTTAGTTAATTATAGGAATAATTTATTTCAATTTATTTAAATTATATTTAAGTTAGGGGGTGTTAGGGTTAGTGTTAGACCTAGGTTTAGGGTGAATACATTTAATATAGTGGCGGCGGTATAGGGGGGGCAGATTAGGGGTTAATAAATATAATGTAGGTGGTGGTGGGCTCTGGTAGCGGCAGTTTATGGGTTAAACAATTTATTTAGTTGCAACGGGATCGGCAGGATAGTGGTTAATAACTTTATGTAGGTGGCGGAGGTATAGGGGGCGGAAGATTAGGGGTTAATAGGTATAATGTAGGTGGTGGTGGGCTGCGTGAGTGGCGGTTTAGGGGTTAATACATTTATTAGAGTTGCGGCGGGGTCCGGAGCGGCGGTTTAGGGGTTAAACACTTTAATAGAGTTGCGGTGGGTCCGGGAGCGGCGGTTTAGGGGTTAATAACTTTATTTAGGTGCGGCGGGGTCCGGGAGCAGCGGTATAGGGGGTAAAACAGTATAGCATAGTGTAGATGTTTAGTGACAGGGTAGCAAGAAAGCTGCGAATAAGCCGAAGAACAGCAAGATCGATGACTGTACGGCTTTTTGACAGCTTTCTTGATAATTTTGGAGAACGTATTCAGGTCCGCGGCAGCGATGTTAGGCGATCTTAGGCGAGCGTATTGGTGCCGTTGAATGCAAGAAAGTAGACGGCTTGATAACTAGAGGCCAAAGTGTTATCTATGTAATATTTTAAGTGTAATTGTAATCTTATAAATATAAGCCATAGAACTCAACATTGTATTATTGAACTGAGAACCTAATAAGTGTATTCTGAGCACCCTCAGCCAATCAATATCAGTTTTGATCCTACCATCTAGCAATAATTACCAGATGTTATCTTATTAATGTATAGTCTCTTGGTGGACTATACTCAATATTACTGATGTATCCTGTTATTTTCATTTATGCCATACCAATATGTCATCACTCTTTATAGTTCCTATACATTTATACTCTGTGATATAGCTTCCCCATATTATTCTACATTATACAATTACTAATCTAGAGAAATGTTTTCCATATCAACAACTCTAGCTATTATATATCATTTCATATTATCCATTATATCTATTTACGCTATGGCCCAAAAGTGGCCACTCTCATTGCTATAATTCCTCTTTCCTGCATCCTTAGCCTTGAAAGGTCCAAGAGTGACTCTTTACATTACTGTGTATTTGTTTTTTTGTAGACCTATAATTCTCTTTAGATCTAGATTGTTATTTTTGTGTATTTTAAGCTGAGGATGTCACTCATTTTGTTGTATGTCTACAAAGTAGAAGCAGGGGTCTTTCATATATGTCAGAATTATTGTTATTTTAATTTTATTTTCAGTTAATATGGTCTTCTACAACTAGTTTATTCTTAAATTATACATTATGACATCCTTAAATACCTAGCTTCAATACAATGTTTTATTTGTATACACATTTTGTTTTCTTATGTTGTCATATATAAAAACCAAATAAAAATCTTTGATTTGAAAAAAATAATAATTACTAAACCCTATATGACTATGTACTGTAGATGTCTGGACCTAATTTTCCTGTAATAATGGTTCTAATTCATCCAAAGTTTTACAATCATGCATATCCAATTTACTAGTTTCTGTTTAAAATTTCTTTTCGCAAATATAGAGAGGTCTTTTACTGTCGGGAATTTTCATATCTATTTGTGGGGCAAAATGTTAATCCTTTTCCCAAAAGGTTATAATGTGTTATACTTAGTACTTTACTTGACAAATTAACAACTTTCAAGTCTCCTTTATTGTCTATTTCCCTGTATTTGGGGAACTGAGGAGAGCATATCTGTCCTTCCTTCCATCCCCACTGTATGTGTTTTCTACCACTTCTTCTGATTTTTGTTTTTGTTTGAATATATGTCAAAAAATACTCTTCTATGAGGTTTCCCTTCCCCTGACATACATCTAGCACTGCTACTGTGTTTGGTAGAGTGATTTGCATAAAGTGACACTGGATATTATCCAAAAGACTTGAGCATTGATCGTATTTATTGTTTGAATCCTATATATATATATACATATATATATACAGTATACAGTTATGGCCAAAAATATTGGCACCACTGTATGTCTGTCAGATAATGCACCACTTTGCCCAGAAAATTGTTGCAATTACAAATGTGTAGTCATTCTCATCTTTATTTCTTTTGTTTGTATTGGTATGACACAAAAAAAGTGGAGAAAAAAAGCCAAAATTGACACATTAAAAGCAAAACTGCGAAAATGGACTAGGCAAAAGTATTGACACCTTTTCAAAATTGTAAGAAATAATTGCATTCCAAGATTGTGATGCTCCTGTAATTTGTAATTAAACTCACCTGTATCAAACAACAGGTGCTGACAAAATAGAAATCAAATGGTTAAAATGGTGAAAAATGTACTTAACCTTTGTCTTGTGTGTCTCTGTGTGCCACACTGAGCACGGGGAAGAGAAAGAGCAGCAAAGAATTGTCTGAGGATTTGAGAACAAAAATTGTGGAAAAGCATGGACAAGCTCAAGGTTACAAGGCCATCTCCAGAGATCTTAATGTTTCTGTGTCCACTGTGCGCAACATTGTCAAGAAGTTTACAGCCCATGGCACTGTAGCTAATCTCCCTGGAGGTGGAAGAAAGAGAAAAAAATTATCAAAGATTGCAACAAAGGATTGATCGAATGGCGCATAAAGAACCTCGATCAACTTCCAGAATAATTCAACCTGACCTTCAGGCACAGGATACAAATGTGTCAGCTCGCACTATACGTCACCATCTGAATGAAAAGGGATGCTATGGTAGGAGACCCAAGAGGACCCCACTGCTGACACAGAAACATAAAAAAGTCAGATTGGAGTTTGCAAAAACTTACCTGAGGAAGCCAAAATCCTTTTAGGAGAATTTGCTGAGGACAGATGAAACAAAATTACAGCTTTTTGGTAAAGCCCATTATTCTACTGTTTTAAAAAAAAGAAACAAGGTCTATAAAGAAAAGAATAGAGTCCCTACAGTCAAACATGATGGAGGTTCACTGATGTTTTGGAGTTGCATTGCTGATTCAGGCACTAGATGTCTTGACTGTGTGCATGGCCTTATGACATTTTAAGACTACAAAAGAATTCTGTGGTGCAATGTAGGGCCCAGTTTTAGAAAGTTGTGTCTCCGTCAGAGGTCATGGGTCTTACAGTAGGACAAGATCTCAAAACAGCAGTTGGGAAAAGGAACCCTTCCAATTTGAGAGACCTGGAGCAGTGGGCGAAAGAAGAGTGGTCCAAAATTCCAGTAGAGTGGTGTAAGAAACTTATTGATGTTTACAAGAAGCAATTTATTTTAGTTATTTTTTCAAAGGGGTGTGCTACCAAATATTAAATTGAGGGTGCGAATAATTTTGTCCAGTCAATTTTTGCAGTTTTGCATGGAATGTGTCAGTTTTGGCTTTTTTCCTCCACTTTTTTGTGTCATACCATTACAAACAAAAGACATAAACATGAGGATGCCTAAACATTTGTAATTGCAATGACTATATATATATATATATATATATATATATATATATATATATATATATATAGGTATATATGTGTGTGTGTAAGTTTTTTGTTTATATAAATTGTAGAGCTTTTTCTATCTGAAAATGACTATATATATATATATATATATATATATATATATATATATATATAGGTATATATGTGTGTGTGTGTAAGTTTTTTGTTTATATAAATTGTAGAGCTGTTTCTATTGGAAAATGGTAACAAATCTGAATCCAATATTCATCCTAACAGAATCCCTGCATTGACAAAACAGCCAAACAGAACATTTGAAAAAATCCAATACTAATATTAAGGATAAAAAAATGTTTTTTGCCTGTGCACATGTCTAGTGCTTATCTTTAATTGAAGTTAGGCCCTTGCAGGCCCGGACTGACCATAGGGCATACCGGGCAAATGCCCGGTGGGCTGCTGGCTACTTTAGCCCCACCCCCACCAAGTGCTTTTACTTTGTCTCTTAGCCCCAAAATTTTATTTTTGACATGAGGATGTTGTAGACTGCTTGTAGTCCGGAGTCCTGCTCCAGCTGAGTAGCAGGCTAGAAGGGGTGCCGGTTGTAGATGGAAGTAGAACATGGACTGGGTAGGTAACCTATCCAGCCCGTATTCTACTTCGACCCACAACCGGCACCCCTTCTAGCCTGCTACTCAGCTGAAGCAGGACTCTGAAATACAAGCAGGTAGTGGGCACAGATTGCTTTCTGATCTGTGTGTGCTAGCCTGTGAAATTATCGGACATCGCGTGATCACGTGCATTACGTCACGTCAATGAGAAGACCTGCGTACCGGTGACGCATGCTGCTGTGTGACACTGAATTCACTCAGTCAGCTCAGCAACTCAGTAAGCTCAGTAAGCAAGATCACATCAAATGAAATAGATTACTTTTGCAGCGCCAGCCTCACAGCCTATGACAATTGAATTTGAATTGTCAGTGTACGATTAGATCAGAGTCAGACAGTGAGTGACACTGACTCATATCATCACCTAACCTTGTTATCACCCACAAAAAAGTATATATATATATATATATATATATACATATATACTGTATATATATATATATATATATATATATATATATACATACATATATAGAATTTTTAGCAACAAGAGAGCACTCACCGGGACTACCACTTATACAGCATAATAAGCTTTTTATTACAGGTGACGTTTCGGGGATTCCAACCCCGTCCTCAAACCTTACATAACATCCAATAAATCTTACCTTAAATACCCTCCACCGACTGAACATGTCGCTGTACCGGAAGTCGACCGGCGTTCTGCCCGCACCACTGCGCCTGCCCAGAGTGACGGCATGACAACCAGACACAGCGTCATGCTACAAAAAATAAATAAAACACTGTGGTTAAAAACATTAACATGGATTAAATGGATAGCGATACAGCTTCACATTTAAGATACATTAAGCACAAATATAATAACCTGTTAACCTTTTATATTCACTCAGATACTAAATCACATATTAACTTATATTGTTTGTATCTGTGTTAACCCTGTGCTGAATCGTAGTATCATTTATTACATTTGCTTGCCTCTGAACCAATATTAACTATCAACTTAAACACATTTCAATTTTTGGCTAAACATACTAATTGATCCCTTGTAGTCCTAGTTCCTAGAGAGCATTATATATTATACTATCATTGAATATACTGAAACCTCAACCTATAGTGTCCGAATGTCCGCAATAACTATACTTGAATAATGTCTAATCTACATTTTGGTTGAACTTTTAATTATCTTTATTAACAGACTCTTGGACCAAATCTATCCATCAAATTATAGGGTGCTACAGAAAACAGTGCCAGTCTAGGTGGGTATTAAGCCCACCAGGTACAATAGTACCTAAATTAAAAACCCATCTGGATTCGCACTGGAGCAAAACCCTATCTCTATCTCCACCCCTCGTAAGTGGTGGTATGTGATCTATGATCACATATCTCAAGTCCGCCACCGTATGGCCCTTCAGCGCAAAGTGCCGTGCAACAGGTTGTTCAGAATCCTGATTTTTAATTGCCAATCGAATGGCCGTGCGGTGATTTGCCATACGGGTGCGGTGGTCATCAATAGTTTTTCCGACATAGAATAACCCGCACGGACAATGTAGCAAATACACAATATGTGTGGTCGTGCAGGTTACTCTATGTCGGATGGTATATCTCTGGTTGGTTGTAGAGATGAGTGAAAGATTTGGCATTAGAAAGACCATTGCACGTTGTGCAACCCATACACTTGTAACAACCAGGCTTGGAAGTCTGTAGCCAGTTCTTTTTTGTATAATTGTGGACTGGGTCCACTTTTACCAGGATGTCACGTAATGATCTTGCTCTTCTGTATCCCACTTGTGGGTGTGAAGTCCCTTTGAAAGGTAACCTTTTGTTGCTCTCTATAATGTTCCAATTCTTTTTCACCAGTTGATGCATGTTGTATTTGTCGGCAGTGTACACAGTAGATAGCGTCATTCTTTGGTTTTGCTTCCGAGTACTATTCGTCTGTAGGGCCTCGTCTTGAGACATAGAAGTAAACCGTCCCAGATGCTTTTCAATCTTCTTTTCTGGATAACCTATGTTCAGGAATCTTGATTTCATCTCCTGAAGTTGTTGTTGTGCACATTCTTGATTACTGTTATTTCGAATTACTGTCTTAAATTGTGAGATGGGCAGTGCATTCTTTAGAGATGGTGGGTGGAAACTTGTAGCTTCCAATAAAGAATTTCTATCTGTAGTCTTCTTGAAGAGTGTGGTGCACAAAACCCCTGCTTCTAGATAAATTCTTAAATCCAGAAAGTCCACAGATGTGAGACTCTTCATCATTTTGAATTGTAAATCCGCTGAAACTGAGTTTAACATCTGGAACCAAGCATCAAGTTCCTGCTCTGTGCCCGACCATAGAATGAATAAATCATCTATGTACCTCTTGAAGTATTTAACTTGTCGATGTTTAAAGAGGTCAGTGTCTTTTTCTTCGAATTCAGCCATAAACAGGTTGGCATATGATGGGGCCATATTAGACCCCATTGCTGTGCCTTTTAATTGTAGATAAAATGATTTTTCAAATTTGAAATAATTCCTGTATAGGCATAGTTCTAATAATTCTAGAAGTAGATCAATAGGTGGCCCCACATATCATTTGTGGGGCCACCTATTGATCTACTTCTAGAATTATTAGAACTATGCCTATACAGGAATTATTTCAAATAATCGGTTCAGTTGTTTCTGAGTTGCTACAATCCCCTGTCCATGGGGGATAGCTGTGTAGAGGCTCACAATGTCTAATGTAACTAGAATGATAGGTTCCTCAATTTTTGGAAATCTCCTTAATTCATTGATTAGACTGATTGAGTCCAATAAGAACGAGGGCATATTGCGTACCATTGGCTGCAATATTTTATCCAGGAATATATCAATAGGTTGGAGCAGAGACCCAATAGAAGATACAATAGGTCTTCCGTGAGGGCTAGTAGGCTTTTATGGATATTAGGCAGTGTATAAAATGCTGGTATTCGAGGATGTTCCACTTTTATAAAACCCCTTTCCTGTTTGTTAAGCCAGCATTTTTTTTAAAGGCTTGATCCAATACTGTATCAATATGTTGTTTGAACATTCTTGTCGGGTTACAAGTTAATACTTTGTACGTTGATTCATCCCCAAGCTGTAAAAGGACTTCTTGTTGATAATATGTATAGTCCATTATTACCAGAGCTCCTCCTTTGTCCGCTTCCCTAAATATCAGCTCCTTATTGGTACTTAGATGATCAAGCACCTGTCTCTCTTCCTTTGACAAGTTATTCCTGCAGTCTGCTTTTGCCTTTTTGCACATTGCATCAATGTCCTCCAGCAGCAATCTAGTATATGTCTTAATGCTAGGATTTGAACTGGAGCAATCATATGTGCTCTTGGGTTTCAGTTTCTTTATGTCACCTAGTTCTATATCAGCATCACCCTGTAGTATACTGAAGTGTTCTTTCAATCTGAGATTTTGCTCAAATTTTAATATATCAATATACATCTCAAATGGTTTTTAGAGAGTGGTTGGAATAAAAGACAAACCTTTATTTAATATTTTCATCTCTGCTGATGTTAATTGGTATGAACTCAGGTTGATGACTATATCGTTTACAACATCCTGCGTCGGGCTCTTGGTGGTCTTCCTCGTACCACCCCCTCTCCGGATGTGTGTCCGATGCCTCTCAAGTTTTTTGACCTGGTTGTAATGCCCACTTCCACATGTCTTTGGGGAATCTCCGTTCTCGTGGCACTTTCAGAATCAGAGCTGTTACCAGAGGAATCCACTGTTGTTATATTCCTGGGCCTGTAGAAGCGTGCTCTTCTTGGTCTATTGTCAAAACTCCTCTGCCTCTCTTCTGCAGATAGTAACCACCTGTAGACCCTTTTATCTTTATAGTCTGCTTCCACAGCGTCCCATTTCCGATTTTTAAAAGTCAGTAATTCCGTTTCAAATTCTTTTATTTGTTTGTTTAGTTTTTCCAACCACTTATTCTCCTCATCAGCCTCCAAAGTTGCTTTATAGGTTTGTTCAAACTGTTCAGTGTCTACTTTGTTCATTAGCACCCTGACCTCCTCAATAACTAGGAGCATCAAGTCCAGAGAACATTTGTTCAAAATGCTACACCACTTGGTGCAAAAAGCAGGGTTATTCCTCTTTTTGGGAACATTTTTCATCCTGAAACCCCTAGGAATGAACAATTTTCTATGATAGTCTGATAGAAAAGTTCCATGTAAGGTTAAATCAATTTTCCTTTTGCAAAGCTTTAGCCATTTAGCATACAAATGTGATGGCTGTTCCTTTAAATCCCTGGCAGGTAGTGCTGCAAAGCGGATTCTATCCGCATCATCTTCAGTATAGTTAAAGGTAGTTGCACCTTGTACTGTGTCTTGCATATCCTCCCCTTCATCTATAGCTGCTGGTGTTGAATCCATATTATAATCCATGTTAGAATCTAAAAACAATGTTAACCATCTGTGGCTAGCAATAAACAGTCAAGAATAGAGGATCCACAATTCCTTAGGGTGCAAGAGTTAAAAAATAATGTAACAGTCTCTGGTGAACTCTGCACTCACTTTTTATTCCAGCCGCCCAGGGTGCATCCAAAAAAACATTCAGAATTTTTAGCAACAAGAGAGCACTCACCAGGACTACCACTTATACAGCATAATAAGCTTTTTATTACAGGTGACGTTTCCGGGATTCCAACCCCGTCCTCAAACCTTACATAACATCCAATAAATCTTACCTTAAATACCCTCCACTGACTGAACATGTCGCTGTGCCGGAAGTCGACCGGCGTTCTGCCCGCACCACTATACATATTATCAACAAGAAGTCCTTTTACAGCTTGGGGATGAATCAACGTACAAAGTATTAACTTGTAACCCGACAAGAATGTTCAAACAACATATTGATACAGTATTGGATCAAGCCTTTGAAAATGGCTGGCTTAACAAACAGGAAAGGGGTTTTATGAAAGTGGAACATCCTCGAATACCAGCATTTTATACACTGCCTAAGATCCATTAAAAACCAACTAGCCCTCCCGGAAGACCTATTGTATCTTCTATTGGGTCTCTGCTCCAACCTATTGCTATATTCCTGGATAACATATTGCAGCCAATGGTACGCAATATGCCCTCGTTCTTATTGGACTCAATCAGTCTAATCAATGAATTAAGGAGATTTCCAAAAATTGAGGAACCTATCATTCTAGTTACATTAGACGTTGTGAGCCTCTACACAGCTATCTCCCATGGACAGGGGATTGCAGCAACTCAGAAACAACTGAACCGATACCCATATGTGGGGCCACCTATTGATCTACTTCTAGAATTATTAGAACTATGCCTATACAGGAATTATTTCAAATTTGAAAAATCATTTTATCTACAATTAAAAGGCACAGCAATGGGGTCTAATATGGCCCCATCATATGCCAACCTGTTTATGGCTGAATTCGAAGAAAAAGACACTGACCTCTTTAAACATCGACAAGTTAAATACTTCAAGAGGTACATAGATGATTTATTCATTCTATGGTCGGGCACAGAGCAGGAACTTGATGCTTGGTTCCAGATGTTAAACTCAGTTTCAGCGGATTTACAATTCAAAATGACGAAGAGTCTCACATCTGTGGACTTTCTGGATTTAAGAATTTATCTAGAAGCAGGGGTTTTGTGCACCACACTCTTCAAGAAGACTACAGATAGAAATTCTTTATTGGAAGCTACAAGTTGCCACCCACCATCTCTAAAGAATGCACTGCCCATCTCACAATTTAAGAGAGTAATTCGAAATAACAGTAATCAAGAATGTGCACAACAACAACTTCAGGAGATGAAATCAAGATTCCTGAACAGAGGTTATCCAGAAAAGAAGATTGAAAAGCATCTGGGACGGTTTACTTCTATGTCTCAAGACGAGGCCCTACAGACGAATAGTACTCGGAAGCAAAACCAAAGAATGACGCTATCTACTGTGTACACTGCCGACAAATACAACATGCATCAACTGGTGAAAAAGAATTGGAACATTATAGAGAGCGACAAAAGGTTACCTTTCAAAGGGACTTCACACCCACAAGTGGGATACAGAAGAGCAAGATCATTACGTGACATCCTGGTAAAAGTGGACCCAGTCCACAATTATACAAAAAAGAACTGGCTACAGACTTCCAAGCCTGGTTGTTACAATTGTATGGGTTGCACTACGTGCAATGGTCTTTCTAATGCCAAATTTTTCACTCATCCTACAACCAACCAGAGATATACCATCCGACATAGAGTAACCTGCACGACCACACATATTGTGTATTTGCTACATTGTCCGTGCGGGTTATTCTATGTCGGAAAAACTATCGATGACCTCCGCACCCGTATGGCAAATCACTGCACGGCCATTCGATTGGCAATTAAAAATCAGGATTCTGAACAACCTGTTGCACGGCACTTTGCGCTAAAGGGCCATACGGTGGAGGACTTGAGATATGTGATCATAGATCACATACCACCACTTACGAGGGGTGGAGATAGAGATAGGGTTTTGCTCCAGTGCGAATCCAGATGGATTTTTAATTTAGATACTATTGTACCTGGTGGGCTTAATACCCACCTAGACTGGCACTGTTTTCTGTAGCACCCTATAATTTGATGGATAGATTTGGTCCAAGAGTCTGTTAATAAAGATAATTAAAAGTTCAACCAAAATGTAGATTAGACATTAGTCAAGTATAGTTATTGCAGACATTCGGAAACTATAGGTTGAGGTTTCAGTATATTCAATGATAGTATAATATATAATGCTCTCTAGGAACTAGGACTACAAGGGATCAATTAGTATGTTTAGCTAAAAATTGAAATGTGTTTAAGTTGATAGTTAATATTGGTTCAGAGGCAAGCAAATGTAATAAATGATACTACGATTCAGCACAGGGTTAACACAGATACAAACAATATAAGTTAATATGTGATTTAGTATCTGAGTGAATATAAAAGGTTAACAGGTTATTATTTTTGTGCTTAATGTATCTTAAATGTGAGGCTGTATCGCTATCCATTTACTTCATGTTAATGTTTTTAACCACAGTGTTTTATTTATTTTTTGTAGCATGACGCTGTGTCTGGTTGTCATGCCGACGCTCTGGGCAGGTGCAGTGGTGCGGGCAGAACGCCGTTCGACTTCCGGTACAGCGACATGTTCAGTCGGTGGAGGGTATTTAAGGTAAGATTTATTGGATGTTATGTAAGGTTTGAGGACGGGGTTGGAATCCCCGAAACGTCACCTGTAAAAAAAAGCTTATTATGCTGTATAAGTGGTAGTTCCGGTGAGTGCTCTCTTGTTGCTAAAAATTCTGAATGTTTTTTGGATGCACCCTGGGCGGCTGTAATAAAAAGTGAGTGCAGAGTTCACCAGAGACTGTTATATACATATATATATATATATATATATATTTAAAAATATATATTGGACCCAATATTATTATATTATACATATATTATTTAATAATACTTATATATTGTCTATGTGTGTTTGTGTGTGTGTATATATATATATATATATATATATATATATATATATGTATATATATATATATATATATATATGTATTTGTATATATATATATATATATATATATATATATATTCAGTATATATATATATATATATATATATATATATATATATATATATATATATATATATATATATATATATATATATTTATATACAGTATATACAGGGAGTGCAGAATTATTAGGCAAGTTGTATTTTTGAGGATTAATTTTATTATTGAACAACAACCATGTTCTCAATGAACCCAAAAAACTCATTAATATCAAAGCTGAATATTTTTGGAAGTAGTTTTTAGTTTGTTTTTAGTTTTAGCTATTTTAGGGGGATATCTGTGTGTGCAGGTGACTATTACTGTGCATAATTATTAGGCAACTTAACAAAAAACAAATATATAGCCATTTCAATTATTTATTTTTACCAGTGAAACCAATATAACATCTCAACATTCACAAATATACATTTCTGACATTCAAAAACAAAACAAAAACAAATCAGTGACCAATATAGCCACCTTTCTTTGCAAGGACACTCAAAAGCCTGCCATCCATGGATTCTGTCAGTGTTTTGATCTGTTCACCATCAACATTGCGTGCAGCAGCAACCACAGCCTCCCAGACACTGTTCAGAGAGGTGTACTGTTTTCCCTCCTTGTAAATCTCACATTTGATGATGGACCACAGGTTCTCAATGGGGTTCAGATCAGGTGAACAAGGAGGCCATGTCATTAGATTTTCTTCTTTTATACCCTTTCTTGCCAGCCACGCTGTGGAGTACTTGGACGCGTGTGATGGAGCATTGTCCTGCATGAAAATCATGTTTTTCTTGAAGGATGCAGACTTCTTCCTGTACCACTGCTTGAAGAAGGTGTCTTCCAGAAACTGGCAGTAGGACTGGGAGTTGAGCTTGACTCCATCCTCAACCCGAAAAGGCCCCACAAGCTCATCTTTGATGATACCAGCCCAAACCAGTACTCCACCTCCACCTTGCTGGCGTCTGAGTCGGACTGGAGCTCTCTGCCCTTTACCAATCCAGCCACGGGCCCATCCATCTGGCCCATCAAGACTCACTCTCATTTCATCAGTCCATAAAACCTTAGAAAAATCAGTCTTGAGATATTTCTTGGCCCAGTCTTGACGTTTCAGCTTGTGTGTCTTGTTCAGTGGTGGTCGCCTTTCAGCCTTTCTTACCTTGGCCATGTCTCTGAGTATTGCACACCTTGTGCTTTTGGGCACTCCAGTGATGTTGCAGCTCTGAAATATGGCCAAACTGGTGGCAAGTGGCATCTTGGCAGCTGCACGCTTGACTTTTCTCAGTTCTTGGGCAGTTATTTTGCGCCTTGGTTTTTCCACACGCTTCTTGCGACCCTGTTGACTATTTTGAATGAAACGCTTGATTGTTCGATGATCACGCTTCAGAAGCTTTGCAATTTTAAGAGTGCTGCATCCCTCTGCAAGATATCTTACTATTTTTGACTTTTCTGAGCCTGGCAAGTTCTTCTTTTGACCCATTTTGCCAAAGGAAAGGAAGTTGCCTAATAATTATGCACACCTGATATAGGGTGTTGATGTCATTAGACCACACCCCTTCTCATTACAGAGATGCACATCACCTAATATGCTTAATTGGTAGTAGGCTTTCGAGTAAGCTTTTGGAGTAAGACAACATGCATAAAGAGGATGATGTGGTCAAAATACTCATTTGCCTAATAATTCTGCACTCCCTGTATATATATATATATATATATATATATATATATATATATATATATATATAATGAGTGAATCAAATACAGATGTACAGTAGGTGTGTCACTTTAACCAATCACATGCTGTACAATGAGCCAATCAAATCAAATACAGATGTAGGTGTGTCACTAACCAATCACACGCTGCACAATCAGCCAATCAAATAAAATAAAGATGTAGGTGTGTCACTGTAACCAATCACACCGACACAATATATACACATATAAAATTAGGGGGAGGTAAAAGGTGAGTTTAAAATCCTCCACTACGCACAAAATATAGAGAAAATAAATTATTGTGTAGTTTATTAACAAATCTAGACAGGCCAGAAGGCTTGTTTTTCCCACAGAAAACCTCTGGAATACATTGTTTCCAATGCAGCAAAGGATTCTGGGTAAGATATGCAAATTAGGTTCACAATGACACACCTTTTTACTTCAAGTCTGCTTTTCAGCAGATTCCCTTAACGCCAAACCATCGCTGTTCACACAGCTTATAAGTTTAGCTAGGGTTAGTGCAGTGATTAGTGCAATCCGTGAGCCTTTTCTGGTGCACACCTGCCTGAGGATATCTACTATATACATATTTACCTATGGTACTATTGTTTACCCCTGACTATATTTATACTACCTTAGTATTTGCTCTGACTGTTGGGCGGTCATACCTCTGACTTGAACATATATAGATTTATAGATAATTTCTGTGCAATTACTATATACTAAGTCCAGTATTTTCTTATATATGGAAGACTTTATTTCCCTCTGGTCATCCTCTGGATATGCTGGCTCTCCCTTTGTATTGTAATTCAAGTTTTACTTACAACTACACTGCTAGTCCTCTTTTTATTTTTTAAACAGTACTTAAAGTGAAGGTAAACTTTGATGAATGAAAGGCCGTTTTTTAAAAATAATATTAAAAACAGGGGCACCTTCAATCATCAAAGTTTACAAAGCAGCTGTTTTGATTAAAAACTTACCTTATTTTCTTTTCCCAGCCAGAGCAGCTTCCCCCTTCTGGAAATCCTCTCTTCACACGTCAGCAATGACTAATCCGGCTTCCTCCACAGCATGGCCTCAGGCAATGACTACCCTGGGGGGAAAGCCGTGATTGGAGGAAGTCGGATTAGGCATTGCTGACGTGTGAAGAGAGGATTTCCAGGAGGGGGAAGCTGCTCTGGCTGTGAAAAGAAAAAAAGGTAAGTTTTTAATCAATACGGCTGCTTTGTAAACTTTGATAAATGAAAGTGCCCCTGTTTTTAATAGTATTTTTTAAAAACGGTATTTCATTCACCAAAGTTTACCTTCACTTTCATAAATGTTAAGTTTTAATAGTTCCCTCGTTTTTGGCAGCCTTCCCTGCCTTTCACTATTATTATTGTACCTATTGCGTGCTCTGTAGCTGTCTATCTTCTCTCTCCTTGTTCCTATTACTATTACCTAGACAGTGAGCACCCCCCATCATCCATTATAGCCCTTGGGTCAGTATACCCTATATTTACAATGTTAGCTCTGCAGACATAAGATTATGTTTAAAATAATTTTGTTCATGGGGTTATTATAGATTCTACTTTCCCTTCTTATGACAGCTAACTACACATTTTTAAATAGCCTTGTTCTTTCACACACACACATAAACACACACATGCATACACACACAAACACACACATACACACACACAAAACATAAACACACACGTGCATATGTACACACAAACGCACACATACAAACAAACACATACACACACATACATACACACACATACACTGTTTATACACACACACTAACACACATACACACACAGAAATACACACACACACTAACACATACACACATACAAACACACACACATACACACATGCATTTGTCTGTAGAAATTATTATTTTTCTTTTTTTTTGCTTTGTAGAAAAATGTCTAAAGATGCTCATAAACGTAACAGTTTTGATTTTCCCATGTGTTAAAATTTAATACACACAAAAAATACCTACTGTCATTTAATGGTTCTGATTTGTAAACAGAAAAGAATACTAAAAAAAAATTTTTTTATGCTAATTGCTAATCAAGTAAGACAGGAAAATACCCTTAAAGGGCCACTGTAAGTAAATATTTTCTATGCCTGTTACTAACTAACTACCCCAAATATGCTTTTTATCAATAGCATTTCATTAACATATCTCTACCGTATATCAGAAATCTTGTCTGCAAATTTAATTGTTTTCCAAACCCACTCCGTGGGTATCCTTTGCTCTGTACCAATCCGTTTACAATACCTAGGTTTCAAAATGATGCTTTAAACACAATTTCATTGGTTTAAGTATTTTGAACACACAGTGCTGAAAATAGTGGGCAGGATAACGTGACATCATCAGGGAATAAAAGATATAACTTTTATAACGTTATGAAACTTCGTTTTGGAGAAAATATAGGTCAGTAGGTTTTAATTAATGTTTATTAACTTTAATATGTTAGTTGTTTGGCTTAAAAATTATAACAGAAAGTAATCCTTTAACGTTGACAAACCATAAAGGAAAGTCAGTTAATAGGCTATTTCTAAGTTCAGAGGTTGTTGTTTTTTTATTAAATCGAGAGATTGGTTTAATTACACAAATTGTAGGGTCTATATCACTATTCACAGAATTTGCAGTAAAGCTTAAAACAAAAGTTAGAAAGATTAAAGTCAGCACTGCTAAGTAATGATTTAATACATTTTGTTCTCTTTTCAAAGAAATAAAACTAGTCCATACTCTGACGCTTCCATGTAAAACCACTCATGTTGTAATGATAGCAGTAATATATTAAACCTTTTCAACAGTGACAGCATTAACTGTTCTGTGACATTTTCAAGTGCTGCTGATGACATAAAAAATGGGAGATAAATGAGGAAGAGGGCAGAAAATATTAAACCCGCAGAAACAGTGTCTACAAAATTGCACTTGCTCACATTTTCTCTAATACAAATGCTATTTTGGTTTGTAAGCATCAACAATTTCTGATTTAAAAAGAAGAGAAATAAGTACTTATATTAAATGTGATTTTAGGAAGGGATTTATGATGGCAACAGAAAATGAGATTTTTTAAGCGACATTAAGATTAATTAACACATATTACAACACTTATAAAATGTTTAGTAATGTTTCAATAAACTAGACAAAAGTTATAACTCAGTAAAATATCATTTAATTTATGAGAAGTTAACGGGACATTAAAATAAAAATGTAATTCCAAATTAAATGGCCATATTACAAGGCTAAAATTATATATATATTTTTTTAACACAGCTGAAAGTAAACTTTTACGCAGGCAGGTTAGTGCGTATTAAAAAATTTAAAGTAAAAAGTTAGTGCACGAGCGAAAAAAGATGCGCGTTAACTTCAGGACTTCGGATATAATGACCGTGTTAAGTTCTCCCCATAGACTTCAATGGAGTGCGCTGTTCAGATAAAAACTAACTTTTATCACTTGTGCACTAATCCAACACAGAGTAAAACCTACAGCACTAAACCCATAGATAGTTATAAATACTTTCAAGTTTCTTCACACAGAACAAAAATGTTGTTTTCAATTTTAAACACACACACACATATATATAATATATAATTTTTTTGTGTAAAATAAATATCTATACAAATGTCTATCTATAAATATATATTTAAAAGTGCTAAAAACATTATTTAATACATCTATCTTAATACTAAGAACATTGGAATGAAAAATATTTATATTAAACATAGTAAAACACGGGGGGGGGCGGAGCAAGCCAGGCATCTGAGCGGTCACACACCGAGAGAGCTCCGCTCACAATATATATAAAATTGATAAAATTGATAACAAAACCGCTCAGTGTTGCCTAATATATTACTAAATCTTGACTTTTGGCCGAGGGACCAGTGCTGTAGGGACCTACATAAGAGGATCAGAGCTACTTATCTTTTAATCGCCAGGCTCACTGAAGACTCTGATATGAAGCGGCCATTTTCCAGGCCATGTGGGACTCAGAGTGAATGCCGAATTGAGCACAGCCAGCTACTATTCACATGAAGGCTTAGTGAAGGATTCAAAACCCTCTCCACATGACCCTTGAGGGCTATTATGGCTAATTAGTTGATCGGAGAGCCACAAAGATAGCCTGCTACAAAACACACTGAACTCCCGCGTAATAGAGACATGGAGCCTGACCCTTGGCTGGGGAAACTCTACGCAGCTCAGCATTCTCGATATCTAGACATCCTCAATGTCTCCTTTACCCACAATGGAGAAACAGGCCTTCAGCGCTATCTTGGCGTTAATTAGCAGACTCAACTCTCATCACCACACCCTAACCCAAGAAATAAGGTCTGTCTGTAACCCTACATATGGATTATCGGAAGACACCTTAGAGATCCCTGAAGACAGTCTTATCACCCCTGATACTGTGAGTTTCGCATATTCACAAGGGAAATTTGTATTTCATTAGACAAACATCTAATGAAGGTAATACCCAAGAAGTATCAGAGATGCTCACTACACCGCTGAGCAAAGTGCCAAGACCCGAGGACCTAAAATCCCCCAATCTTTCAATGAGGGAGCCAACACTGATAATGAGCCCAGTTAGGGAGCTGCGGTGCCTCCGGTTATTAACCAGCTGTGCAGATGACGAGTGGGAAGCACCTAACAGCAAAAGAGCACTTTACAACAGAAAATCCTTACGGGTCTGGGGGGTAATATTAGGAGATGTGACCGGCACTCTGATGCTCCGACCTGACTTATCCTTTCCTGTTAAATCCCCTGGAACCTGGCTCTGGCACCGCAACTTCAATGTCTATTCTCCTCATCCAAAATGGGATGTGTTTGCCTGAGAGCGATCTGCACCCTTTCCACCCGGTCTCTTCCTGATCTCTACATTAAGCTTGGCATTGGGTAATCTCTTCTAAGACTCTCTATCCCACAAAGGAGACCCACCTTTGGGACTTTGACATTACACCCACCACCCAGAGGACGGCTGTGAGGTCTGATACTCAATTCATCAATGTATATATCTTTAATGAACAGTTGAGTAATATGTTGCAAATATGCGCACCTTAATGTAAAGCTCATTTTTTCTACTTATGTCTGTTCAATATGTTTTTTCTGATATTTTATTAAGCTCACTGATAAGTGGTTTTTAGGTATTATCCTGCTTTCTAGACCATCCTATGCATCTGGGCTTGAGCCCTTAGAGAACTCCATACTTTGCTCCTTACACTTCCCAGTATGCTATCATAATTCATAAGACATTCTATTAACTGTTTAAACATGTTTATACCATTTCACCGCAGATTTGATCCATTGTGACCACACCTCTGTCCTATATGCTGTCTGGGATATTCTTACTGTAAAGGGCATATGTTTAGGAGCATCTAAAGTTTAGTTTTAGGTCATACCAGATCTATTATTACTGTTCTATTGCTGCCATGTATACAGATATTATTGTTAACTCTACCCTAGGTACATACGCTAGTCTCATTGGTTTTTTAAAATATAGTCAACCTACCTTGTACAGTTTTAAGTTTGCAGACCAATTATAATTGTTCTTGGGGTGATGATCTACGATCTACATACATTATCTTAATGTACCTGAACATGACCAATATATTGCTCATCTAGGTAAAACAACATCTCCCATAAGCTGTAGGTTATCTTAACCCTTTTAAAAAGAACTTATCTTTATATGTTGTATTCATTTTAACCTCCTACCTTCACTGACATCATTCATTGTAATACCCCTGAGTGTTAGTATAGTTTTATAAGCTGCCCTGAAGTATACAGCGCCTCAACACCAATTCACTAGAAAGGAGTGTTGGGGTGAAGTAGATTAATCACTTTAGTCCTGAAATATATAATGCAGGATACAACTAAGATATGTCTCTGGGTTTCCCACAACCAGTTGCTATACCTTCCATAAGGGACATTCGTACAAGAACATGTAAACTACAGTTCTAGATCATTGTTAAACTATTATCTAGGTAATCTATATTAGTATTGCTCCTAACTTAATTCCACTAAATATATAGGTGCTAGTCTTGGGTTAAACTTTATTTAGTCTATATTATATAGTTTATCTGTTTGGTACAGTCTTTTGTTTGTAGATCTAACTACATACATTGTAACATTCTGGTAATCGGCTTCTATTTATTACTAACAACCTAAGGCCTAGATTAAGAGTTGGGCGGTAGCCGTGAAAACCAACGTTAGAGGCTACTAACGCTGGTTTTTACCGCCCTCTGGTATTTGGAGTCAGTCAGGAAAGGGTCTAACGCTCACTTTCCAGTCTCGACTTTTCCATACCGCAGATCCCCTTACGTCATTTGCGTATCCTATCTTTTCAATGGGATCTTTCTAACGCCGGTATTTAGAGTCGTGTCTGAAGTGAGCGTTAGAAATCTAACGACAAAACTCCAGCCGCAGAAAAAAGTCAGTAGTTAAGAGCTTTCTGGGCTAACACCGGTTTATAAAGCTCTTAACTACTGTGCTCTAAAGTACACTAACACCCATAAGCTACCTATGTACCCCTAAACCGAGGTCCCCCCACATAGCCGCCACTCGATTAATTTTTTTAACCCCTAATCTGCCAACCGCCACCTATGTTATACTTATGTACCCCTAATCTGCTGCCCCTAACACCGCCGACCCATATATTATATTTATTAACCCCTAACCTGCCCCCCACAACGTCGCCGCCAGCTACCTACAATAATTAACCCCTAATCTGCCGACCGCAAAGCGCCGCCACCTACGTTATCTTTATGTACCCCTAATTTGCTGCCCCTAACACCGCCGACCCCTATATTATATTTATTAACCCCTAATCTGCCCCCCTCAATGTCGCCTCCACCTGCCTACACTTATTAACCCCTAATCTGCCGAGCAGACCGCACCGCTACTATAATAAAGTTATTAACCCCTAATCCGCCTCACTCCCGCCTCAATAACCCTATAATAAATAGTATTAACCCCTAATCTGCCCTCCCTAACATCGCTGACACCTAACTTCAATTACTAACCCCTAATCTGCCAACCGAATCTCGCCGCTACTGTAATAAATGGATTAACCCCTAAAGCTAAGTCTAACCCTAACACTAACACCCCCCTAAGTTAAATATAATTTAAATCTAACAAAATAAATTAACTCTTATTAAATAAATTATTCCTATTTAAAGCTAAATACTTACCTGTAAAATAAACCCTAATATAGCTACAATATAAATTATAATTATATTGTAGCTATTTTAGGATTAATATTTATTTTACAGGCAACTTTGTAATTATTTTAACCAGGTACAATAGCTATTAAATAGTTAAGAACTATTTAATAGCTAAAATAGTTAAAATAATTACAAAATTACCTGTAAAATAAATCCTAACCTAAGTGACCCCCATAATAGGCACTACGTTATCCTATGCAATAAGACACACGACACCGGTTTGGGGTATAAAAGGCCACAGCTTGTTTTATTAAATTCTCTTAACATATAAAACAATTAACTAACTGTGATAATAAAACACATAATAACAATCCCCCCCCCGAGGCTTGCCAGTTAACCTCTTGTATTCCCATGCCAAAGGTCCCCTCAGGAACCGTAATAAACCTCTCCTGCATGGCAGGAGGTACCCCATCAAACTCCACAGACCACCAAAGGCAAGCCCCGCCCGCTAAGCTGTGACAAAATTGCCCTTATTTAACCCTAAGTTCAGGGAGGGTGGGAGGGAGCTTCCTCTCACCGTCAGGTCCGGAAAGAAGGTGAGCCTACTTCCTGCTCACTAGCCCTTATAGGCTACCTACTCTGCCCGCCCCCCAAACACCATCCACCACTCACTAGCCCTGCTCTGGGGTCAAATGCCCTTTTGAAATAGGCATTTCTCCAGGGCTGGGTTTACAATTAAACCTAACACTACACTATCAATAAATTAATTAAATAAAATACCTACAATTATCTACAATTAAACCTAACACTACACTATCAATAAATTAATTAAATACAATACCTACAAATAAATACAATGAAATAAACTAACTAAAGTACAAAAAATAAAAAAGAACTAAGTTACAAAAAATAAAAAAATATTTACAAACATTAGAAAAATATTACAACAATTTTAAACTAATTACACCTACTCTAAGCCCCCTAATAAAATAACAAAGACCCCCAAAATAAAAAAATGCCCTACCCTATTCTAAATTACAAAAGTTCAAAGCTCTTTTACCTTACCAGACCTGAAAAGGGCCCTTTGCGGGGCATGCCCCAAAGAATTCAGCTCTTTTGCCTGTAAAAAAAAAACATACAATACCCCCCCAAACATTACAACCCACCACCCACATACCCCTAATCTAACCCAAACCCCCCTTAAATAAACCTAACACTAAGCCCCTGAAGATCTTCCTACCTTGTCTTCACCTCACCGGGTTCACCGATCGGTCCAGAAGAGGGTCCGAAGTCTTGATCCAAGCCCAAGCGGGGGGCTGAAGAGTGACGTCCATCCTCGGGCTGAAGTCTGGATCCAAGCGGCGGCTGAAGAAATCCATCATCGGGCTGAAGTCTTGATCCAAGCGGGCGCTGAATAAGTCCATCATCGGGATAAAGTCTTCTATGAAGCAGCATCTTCAATCTTCGTTCTTCCAGAGCCATCATCTTCCAGCCAACGCGGAACATCCTCTTCTACCGATGCCTACTCGCCGAATGACGGTTCCTTTAAATGACGTCATCCAAGATGGCGTCCATCGAATTCTGATTGGCTGATAGGATTCTATCAGCTAATCGGAATTAAGGTAGGAAAATTCTGATTGGCTGATGGAATCAGCCAATCAGAATCAAGTTCAATCCGATTGGCTGATCCGATCAGCCAATCAGATTGAGCTCGAATCCTATTGGCTGATCGGAACAGCCAATAGAATGCGAGCTCAATCTGATTGGCTGATTGGATCAGCGAATCGTATTGAACTTGATTCTGATTGGCTGATTCCATCAGCCAATCAGAATATTCCTACCTTAATTCCGATTGGCTGATAGAATCCTATCAGCCAATCAGAATTCGACGGACGCCATCTTGGATGACGTCATTTAAAGGAACCGTTATTCGGCAAGTAGGCGTCGGTTGAAGAGGTTGGATCCGCGTCGGTTGGAAAGAAGATGGCTCCGCTCCAGAAGAAAGAAGATTGAAGATGCGGCTTGATAGAAGACTTCATCCCGATGATGGAGTTTTTCAGCCGCCGCTTGGATCCAGACTTCAGCCCGAGGATGGACGTCACTCTTCAGGCCCCCGCTTGGGCTTGGATCAGCACTTCCGAGGCTTGGATCAAGACTTCCGAGGATGGATCGGTGAACCTGGTATGGTGAAGATAAGGTAGGATGATCTTCAGGGGCTTAGTGTTAGGTTTATTTAAGGGGGGTTTGGGTCAGATTAGGGGTATGTGGGTGGTGGGTTGTAATGTTGGGGGGGTATTGTATGTGGTTTTTTTACAGGCAAAAGAGCAGAATTCTTTGGGGCATGCCCCGCAAAGGGCCCTGTTCAGGGCTGGTAAGGTAATTTATTTACCTTACCAGGTAATTTAGGTTAGGATTTATTTTACAGGTAATTTTGTAATTATTTTAACTAGGTAACTATTAAATAGTTCTTAACTATTTAATAGCTGTTGTACCTGGTTAAAATAAATACAAAGTTAACTGTAAAATAAATATAAATCCTAAAATAGCTACAATATAATTATTTGTTATATTGTAGCTATATTAGGGTTTATTTTACAGGTAAGTATTTAGCTTTAAATAGGAATAATTTATTTAATAAGAGTTAATTTATTTCGTTAGATTTAAATTAAATTTAACTTAGGGGGGTGTTAGTGTTAGGGTTAGATTTAGCTTTGGGGTTAATCCATTTATTACAGTAGCGGCGAGATTCGGTCGGCAGATTAGGGGTTACTAATTGAAGTTAGGTGTCGGCGATGTTAGGGAGGGCAGATTAGGGGTTAATACTATTTATTATAGGGTTATTGAGGCGGGAGTGAGGTGTATTAGGGGTTAATAACTTTATTATAGTAGCGGTGCGGTCCGCTCGGCAGATTAGTAGATTAGTGGTTAATAAGTGTAGGCAGGTGGAGGCGACGTTGAGGGGGGCAGATTAGGGGTTAATTAATATAGGGGTCGGCGGTGTTAGGGGCAGCAGATTAGGGGTACATAGGGATAATGTAAGTAGCGGCGGTTTATGGAGCGGCAGATTAGGGGTTAATAGTATAATGCAGGTGTCAGCGATAGCGGGGGCGGCAGATTAGAGGTTAATAAGTGTAAGGTTAGGGGTGTGTAGACTTGGGGTACATGTTAGGGTGTTAGGTGCAGACGTAGGGGCTGCGTTAGGAGCTGAACGGGGCTTTTTTGCAGGTGTTTTTTTTTTTTCAGCTCAAACAGCCCCATTGTTTTCTATGGGGGAATCGTGCACGAGCACGTTTTTGAAGCTGGCCGCGTCTGTGAGCACCGCTGGTATCGAGAGTTGCAGTGGCGTTAAATTATGCTCTACGCTCCCTTTTTGGAGCCTAACGCACTGAAAACCCAGCCATTCTATGAACTCTAAATACCAGCGGTATTTAAAAGGTGCGGCCAGAAAAAAGCACGCGTAGCTAACGCACCCCTTTGGCCGCAAAACTCTAAATCCAAGCGTAAGTTTTGTATGGCCTGAGTTACATAGATACTCTAAGACTGGTCTTATATAACATACAATCGGTGTAGTCAAAAGAGAACATAGATCTTTATATTTGGCCTGCCACCTCCTTATAATGATCATGCCCCTTTCATCCTACCACCTACAGCTGCATATTAATTTCTAAGCTCTGCCCCCCCATTTTCCCCCACATCTCTCTGAACGGCTTTTGTCCGTTGACTTTATCCCCCCCCCCCCGTATACAACTTGGTCCAAAAGGGATCAAAACAATAAGCCAATTACCCACGCTCCAAATATATTAGTTTAGATAAAGCCAAATAGGCGATTATTACAATGATGTGGGGAACAATTTTTCTCTCTTTATAACATAAAAGTGAAGTTCCTATAGATTTAGTCCAATCTATCCTATGTCACTCCTACGTAGCTCCCCCCATCAATCACATGTATACTTTGCAATACTAGAGCAAAATATTGATATTTCAGTTTATAAACCATTATCTATGTACTACTACTTATGTGACTACAATGTATTTTATGGCTTGACGTTATTCTGTTTATGGACAAACTTGTTTTGTTGTAATTTCTTGCAACTTCAATAAAAAAATATTAAAAAAAAACAAAAAAAAACATAGTAAAACACATTATAAAATATTAAAATTGATTAAAAATTATTTTCAAGTTCTGAGGTATGTAACTGTAAAGGGCTCCAAAGCATATATAAGTATATACGTGTGTTTACATATGTAGATATATATATATATATTATTTTTTTTAAATAAATATACAAGTATATACCTATATAGTCCAAAGTAAAAGTTTGCACATATGCACAAGTTAAAAGTCACAATATAGAAATCACAGGTAGAAAAGAAAGCCTCTAGTCATGTGTGAAGTGCATCGTAGTATTTAACTACTCGTGATACCTTTATTTGAAATGTCCAGACTATGGGGCCGATTTATGATGGCTTCAGGCTTGCCGGAAACCACAGTTAAGAAGCAGCGGTCTTAAGACTGTGGCTCCTTAAGTGTATCCGCCGCCTCTGAGCGGCGTACAGCAATAAACCCAAACCTATACGATCGGGTTGATTGACACCCCCTGCTAATGGCCGATTGGCCGCAAATCTGCAGCGGGCGGTATTGCACAAGCAGTTCACCAGAACTACTTGTGCAATGCTGAATGCGGATAGCGTATGCTGTCCACATTCAACAATGTCTGTCGGACATGATACTCTATAAAAAGAAACTATAGAGCAGAATACTCAGTGTGGTATGCGTGTAACTTTGGACCTCCATATGTTCTTTTTATCCGCATTGGAATCTAATACATTTAACTTTTTACTTTGCTTACGGTAGTTTCTTGCAAATGTATACTGTATATATAGATATATAGAGTATCTCACAAAAGTGAGTACACCCCTTACATTTTTGTAAATATTTTATTATATTTTTTCATGTGACAACACTGAAGAAATGACACTTTGCTACAATGTAAAGTAATGGGTGTACAGCTTTTATAACAGTGTAAATTTGCTGTCCCCTCAATATAACTCAACACACACCCATTAATGTCTAAACCATTGGCAACAAAAGTGAGTACACCCCTAAGTGGAAATGTCCAAATTGGGCCCAAAGTGTCAATATTTTGTGTGGCCACCATTATTTTCTAGCACTGGCTTAACCCTCTTGGGCATGGAGTTCTCTAGAGCTTCACAGGTTTCCACTAGAGTCCTCTTCCACTCCTCCATGACGACATCACGGAGCTGGTGGATATTAGAGACCTTGTGCTCCCCCACCTTCTGTTTGAGAATGCCCCACAGATGCTAAATAGGGTTTAGGTCTGGAGACATGCTTGGCCAGTTCATCACCTTTGCCCTCAGCTTCTTTAGCAAGGCAGTGGTCATCTTGGAGGTGTGTTTGGGGTCGTTATCATGTTGGAATACTGCCCTGCGGCCCAGTCTCCAAAGGGAGGGGATCCTGCTCTGCTTCAGTATGTCACAGTACATGTTGGCATTCATGGTTTCCTCAATGAACTGTAAATCCCCAGTGCCTGCAGCACTCATACAGGGCCAGACCATGACACTCCCACCACTATACATGACTGTAGGCAAGACACGCTTGTCTTTGTACTCCTAACCTGGTGGCCGCCACACACGCTTGACACCATCTAAACCAAATAATTTTATCTTGGTCTCATCGGACCACAGGACATGGTTCCAGTAATCCATTTCCTTAGTCTGCTTGTGTTTAGCAAACTGTTTGGGGGCTTTCTTGTGCATCATCTTTAGAAAAGGCTTCCTTCTAGGACAGCATTAACAACAGTGACAGCATTAACTGTTCTGTGACATTTTCAAGTGCTGCTGATGACATAAAAAATGGGAGATAAATGAGGAACAGGGCAGAAAAAAAAGCACAGAAAATATTAAACCCGCAGAAACAGTGTCTACAAAATTGTACTTGCTCACATTTTCTCTAATACAAATGCTATTTTGGTTTGTAAGCATCAACAATTTTATTTTATTTTTATTTTGGTTTGTAAGCATCAACAATTTCTGATTTAAAAAGAAGAGAAATAATTAAATGTGATTTTAGGAAGGGATTTCTGATGGCAACAGAAAATGAGATTTTTAAGCGACATTAAGATTAATTAACACATATTACAACACTTATAAAATGTTTAGTAATGTTTCAATAAACTAGACAAAAATTATAACTCAGTAAAATATAATTTAATTTATGAGAAGTTAACGGGACATTAAAATAAAATGTAATACCTAATTAAAGGGCCATATTACAAATAAGGCTAAATATATATATATATATATATATATATATATATATATATATATATATATTTTTAACACAGCTTAAAGTAAACTTTTATGCAGGCAGGTTAGTGCGTATTAAAAAATTTAAAGTAAAAAGTTAGTGCACGAGCAAAAAAAGATGCGCGTTAACTTCGGGACTTCGGATATAATGACCGTGCTAAGTTCTCCCCATAGACTTCAATGAAGTGCGCTGTTCAGATAAAAACTAACTTTTATCACTTGTGCACTAATCCGACATAGAGTAAAACCTACAGCACTAAACCTATAGATAGTTATAAATACTTTGCAATCCAACGCCTAGATTTAGAGTTGTGTCGGTAAAAACTTGCTCCTTTTTTTTCCAGCGCACCCTGAAGCCAACGCTGGTATTACGAGTTTTCTGAATGGCTGCATTAGCCTCAGAAAAGTGAGCGTTGAGCCAAATTTAGCTCCACTTCTACTCTCAATACCAGCGCTGCTTATGGTAGTGGTAAGCTGGGAAAACGTGCTTGTGCACGATTTCCCCATAGGATTCAATGGGCTGAGCTGGCTGAAAAAAAACCTAACACCTTCAAAAAAGCAGCCCCATTGTTTCCTATGGGGAAAGAAAAGTTATGTCTGCACCTAACACCCTAACATGAACCCCGAGTCTAAACACCCCTAATAGTACACTTATTAACCCCTAATCTGCTGTCCCCGATATCGTCACCACCTGCATTATATTATTAAACCCTAATCTTCCGCTCCGGACACCGCCGCCACCTACATTATCCCTATGAACCCCTAATCTGCTGCCCCCAGCATCGCAGACACCTACATTATAGTTATTAACCCCTAATATGCTCCCCCCCCCACAACGTCACCGCTACCTACCTACACTTATTAACCCATAATATGCCGAACGGACATCGCCGCCACTATAATAAATGTATTAAACCCTAAACCGCTGCACTCCCGCCTCGCAAACACTATAATTAATTGTATTAACCCCTAATCTGCCCTCCCTAACATCGCCGCCACCTACCTACAATTATTAACCCCTATTCTCCCGCCCCAATGTCGCCGCTACTATAATAAAGTTTTTAACCCCTAACCCTAACCCTAACACCCCCCTACCCCCCTAAGTAAAATATAATTTAAATAAAACGAACTAAAATTACTATAATTAAATAAATTAATCCTATTTAAAACTAAATACTTACCTATAAAATAAACCATAAGATAGCTACAATACATTGTAGCTATTTTAGGATTTATATTTATTTTACAGGAAACTTTGTATTTATTTTAACTAAGTACAATAGCTATTAAATAGTTCATAGGTAGTTTATGGGTGTCAGTGTACTTTACAGCACTGTAGTTAAGAGCTTTATGTTCCAGTGTTAGCCCATAAAACTCTTAACTACTGACTTGTTTATGCGGTCTTGGCGGTAGAGGCTGTACTGCTCACTTCTTCCAAGACTCGTAATACTGGCGTAAGGCAAATCCCATTAAAAAGATAGGATACGCAATTGACGTAAGGGGATTTGTGGTAGCCAAATGTCGCGGAAGAAAAGTGTGCGGTACACCTGTACCTGCCATACTCGTAATACCAGCGGGTATTAAAAAGCAGCGTTAGGACCCCTTAACGCTGCTTTTTAAGGCTAACGCAGAACTCTAAATCTAGGTGCAAGTTTCTTCACACAGAACAAAAATGTTGTTTTCAATTTTATAATTTTTTTGTGTAAAATAACTATCTATACATATATCTATAAATATATATTTAAAAGTACTAAAAACATTATTTAATACATCTATCTTAATACTAAGAACATTGGAATGAAAAATATTTATATTAAACATAGTAAAACACATTATAAAATATTAATATTGATTAAAAATTATTTTCAAGTTCTGAGGTATGTAACTGTAAAGGGCTCCAAAGCATGCATATATATATATATATATATATATATATATATATATATATATATATATATATGCATGTATAAGTATATACGTGTGTGTGACGTGCAGTCATAGGAGGCAGTGCAATTACAGTTTTTACGTTTTTTTAATAGTGTTTAAAAAAAAAGATTTTTTAAAATTTTTTATAAATTTTTTTGTTTTTTAAGGTACCCTCAGGTAAAAAGTAAGTTACTTAGAGTGTTTTCCCTTGTTATGTCTGTTAGCTTGTCAGAGTCCCTTACCACAGACATTCTGTGTCTGTGGTCAGCTGGCTCAGGACAGCCAGGCGGCTGAACGGCTCTCAGACTGGCCGCATGGGGTGACTCAGCTGGGGCCCGGGGGGGACCGTCACCACTAGTACTAGTATAATCTGCTGAGCAGATTATAAAATGGGCTCTTCAGGATGTTTTGAGAAGCAGTATATTTTCTATTAGGAGGCGTTGGGGGTTGACTCCACTGTCTGGTAAACATTATGATTGAGCCTATAAAAACTTTAGCATTATCATGGGAATAAAAAGATCTATTGAGTATATTGGGGAAACATCTCTATACCATTATTAGTACAATGCTTATGTATTTTAATAGGAGTTATTGTAGTTACATTAAAGATTTCCTTTTGTGCATTACAGAGACCCTTTAGACTCATATGAGCTCCTTTTTAAATTCTATTGAAAAATGCCTTTACAAGCAGGGTGTCAGGATTGCTCTGTATGGGCAGAGGGTGGCAGAGCAGATTCTGCTCTGTCACCCTCTGTCCATTCTGTAATGCACATCTGTAATGCACAAATGGAAATCTTTATTGTATCTACAATAACTCCTATTAAAATACATAAGTAGGGTACTAATAATGGTATAGAGATGTTTCCCCAAAATACTCAATAGATCTTTTTATTCCCATGATAATGATAAAGTTTTTATAGGCTCAATCATAATGTTTACCAGACAGTGGAGTCAACCCCCAACGCCTCCTAATAATGTTTAAAAACACTCCAAATAGAGTAGCAGCAAACAATTGTGTTTATTGGGTACAACACAGCATTAACAGCAACACAGCATTAACAGCAACGTTTCGGTATTGCTACCTTATTCATGAGCATGAATAAGGTAGCAATACCGAAACGTTGCTGTTAATGCTGTGTTGCTGTTAATGCTGTGTTGTACCCAATAAACACAATTGTTTGCTGCTACTCTTTTTGGAGTGTTTTTGGATATTACTTTAGAGACTAGAGTGGGTCTCTTGAGTGGCTGGCACAGGGACCGTTGTGTGCTGAGTCAATTGACTTTGTATTTTCAATCATAATGTTTACCAGACAGTGGAGTCAACCCCAACACCTCCTAATAGAAAATACTGTTTCTTAAAACATCCTGAAGAGCCCATCTTATTCTGCATCCCCTTCATGGTAGTCATTCCTCAGCACTCTAAAATAATAGCACTAATTCTCATATGGCACCCACCTTGCAATATTCATCATCACCCATTGCACCCAGGTAAATCAAGCCGACAGTATTATCCATTGGGGCTCTTTAACCTTCATTTAATGACCTTACATGTGAAAAAAAGTGGAACTTTAAGCTTGATTGAAATTCCCTCTCAATATTTTTTAACTTCTACTAAATGGGTACTACTCTTTTTTTTATTTATTTGTATTATTTAAATATAACAATCTGGTTCATAATTGGTTTGTTAAAGGAGCCTAATTAAGTCATAAGGTTCTCAAAACCAATCATATTGAAGTAAGGAAGGGCTCAATGTCATGATCTTCCTTTTTTACTGAAATTGTCCCCTTTTGTTTCAAAAAAGGAAAATGTTAAACCATAAACAAATTAGTAAAGTTAGATGTATAAATGTGAATCTGACAGATGGTCCCACCAGTGTATGAAGGTTAATTGTGGTAGAGGAGCTTACTGTTGATGCCTGGTAATTAGATATTGCTTTATACAAACATTAGAGGAGTCAGTGCTTAATTATTTAAGCAGATGTTTAGCCTTATTATTTTTCAAATTCTGGCTTCAGTTTAAAGGGCCTATGAGGTAAATGTGCTTGTGAGGTGCCATTTTAAAGACCAACCAGTTCTGCTGTGGTGGCGTCCATAGATAGCACCCAGTGGCAAAAAATTGCTCAAATCATACCTCATATCAGACCCCTGTATCTTCAGCCCCAAACATTCATTTTATGGATGATACAAATTATAACTAAAACAAAATGTAAAACGAGTAAAGGAAAAGCAAGAAAATCATTCGGTTGTTTGAGTTTAAGCTCCAGAAAGGGGTTAAACACACAGTAGAAGTGCTGCTCGGGATCAACATATCACTGCTGGTCCCAAGCAGATTTATCGTTCTCCCCTATGGTCTCTTTCTCTCTCTGTCTCTCTTCCTACCCCTCTGACTCTCTCATCCCTTATGTGTCTCTCTAACCCTCTGTGTGTGATTGTGTATCTCTCTCTTTCTCTCTCTCTAACCCTCTGTGTGTGATTGTGTCTCTCTTTCTATCCCTCTGTGTGTGATTGTGTCTTTCTCTTTCTCTCTAACCCTCTGTGTCTCTCTCCCTCTCCCCCTGTCTCTCTCTCCCTCTCCCCCCAAGTGCTTTTCTGTGTTTCTGTCTACCTTTTATTTATTTAATTAATGAATTGGTAGTGCAATCTGAGGGTGTGTCTTTATTTAAAGGGGTGGGGTCAAGCGCCCATCTTTAAATTTCACCAGCCGCCACTGGATCAAGACATTTTTATATTTACTGAATAATGAAGGAATCTATAAGCATAATTTGCAGCATTAAAGTAAAAAGTATGTTTTAAACATATTTTAATGGGCCTGGATTTCTAGATCTCATAATCAGAGCAAGCATTTTGTTATCTAGCAAGAGTTTATGTTACAATCCTTTAGACTAAAATCAGATGTTTACTAAGTTGACCAGTTTTCCAAGACACCATTTAAAGGGACAGGAAACCCATATGTTTTCTTTCATGATTTAGAAAGAGCATGCAATTTTAAATAACGTTCCAATTTACATCTAATATCTAATTTTCTTCATTATTTTGTTATCCTTTGTTGCCTCTTATGTCACCGCACGTCACTGGTGTTTACGTATATATATATTTTTTAAAAAATACACAAGTATATACCTATATAGTCCAAAGTAAAAGTTTGCACATATGCACAAGTCAAAAGTCACAATTAGTGATGTCGCGAATAGTTCGCCGGCGAATAGTTCCCGGTGAATATAGCATGTTTGCATTCGCCGCGGCGGGCGAACATATATTCGATCCGCCCCCCTATTCGTCATCATTGAGTAATACTTTGACCCTGTACCTCACAGTAAGCAGACACATTCCAGCCAATCAGCAGCAGACACTCCCTACCAGACCCTCCTACCTCCTGGACAGCATCCATTTTAGATTCATTTGGAAGCTGTATTCTTTGTGAGAGAAGGGACAGTGTAGCTATTGCTGATTTATTAGGGACATTGATAGATAGGCTAGTGTATTCAGTGTCCACTACAGTCCTGAAGGACTCATCTGATCTCTGCTGTAAGGACAGCACCCCTAAAAAGCCCTTTTTAGGGCTAGAACATCAGTCTGCTTTTTTTTTTTTCCTGTGTAATCTAATTGCAGTTGCCTGCCTGCCAGCGTGTGTCAGACTCACAGCGTATACTGTGCCAACTTGCCCAGTGCCACCACTCATATCTGGTGTAACAGTAGTGTAGATTTAAAAAAAACAACACTTTCTTGACTGTGTTAAATAATAGAAGTCAGTTTCCTTCACACGTGTGGGTTTCAGGGCCTGCCTGCCAGGGCACAGTGTCACCCCAGTGCAACTCATATCTGGTGTAACAGTAGTGTAGATTTAAAAAAAAAAACACTTTTTTGACTGTGTTAAATAATAGCAGTCAATTTCCTTCACACGTGTGCGTTTCAGGGCCTGCCTGCCAGGGCACAGTGTCACCCCAGTGCAACTCATATCTGGTGTAACAGTAGTGTAGATTTAAAAAAACAACACTTTTTTGACTGTGTTAAATAATAGCAGTCAGTTTCCTTCACACGTGTGCGTTTCAGGGCCTGCCTGCCCGGGCACAGTGTCACCCCAGTGCAACTCATATCTGGTGTAACAGTAGTGTAGATTTAAAAAAAAAACACACTTTCTTCTGTTAAGTGTGATCAGTCCACGGGTCATCATTACTTCTGGGATATTACTCCTCCCCAACAGGAAGTGCAAGAGGATTCACCCAGCAGAGCTGCATATAGCTCCTCCCCTCTACGTCACTCCTAGTCATTCTCTTGCACCCAACGACTAGATAGGATGTGTGAGAGGACTATGGTGATTATACTTAGTTTTATATCTTCAATCAAAAGTTTGTTATTTTAAAATAGCACCGGAGTGTGTTATTACCTCTCTGGCAGAGTTTGAAGAAGAATCTACCAGAGTTTTGCTATGATTTTAGCCGGAGTAGTTAAGATCATATTGCTGTTCTCGGCCATCTAAGGAGTGAGGTAAACTTCAGATCAGGGGACAGCGGGCAGATGAATCTGCATAGAGGTATGTAGCAGTTTTTATTTTCTGACAATGGAATTGATGAGAAAATCCTGCCATACCGATATAATGTCATGTATGTATACTTTACACTTCAGTATTCTGGGGAATGGTACTTCACTAGAATTACACTGTAAGAAATACATAAAGCTGTTTAATAACTAGAGATTATGTTTAACGTTTTTGCTGGAATGTAAAATCGTTTTCATTTGCTGAGGTACTGTGTGAATAAATGTTTGGGCACTATTTTTCCACTTGGCAGTTGCTTAATCTGTTTTTCTGACAGTTTCTGTTCTCCCTCACTGCTGTGTGTGAGGGGGAGGGGCCGTTTTTTGGCGCTTTTTCTATGCATCAAATATTTCAGTCAGCAACTCATTGTATTCCCTGCATGATCCGGTTCATCTCTACAGAGCTCAGGGGTCTTCAAAACTTATTTTGAGGGAGGTAATTTCTCTCAGCAGAGCTGTGAGAATTATAGTTTGACTGAGATAAAAAACGTTTATTCTGTAATTTGTTTCCTGCTTTCAGAATTTGTTATCTTTGCTAATGGGATTAAACCTTTGCTAAAGTTGTGTTGTTTACAAGGATTGAGGCTATAACTGTTTCAATTTATTAATTTTCAACTGTCATAGATCTTCTGTGCTTCTTAAAGGCACAGTACATTTTAATATTATTCTAATTGAATTGTATTTCCAAGTTGCAAGTTTATTTGCTAGTGTGTTAAACATGTCTGATTCAGAGGATGATACCTGTGTCATTTGTTGCAATGCCAAAGTGGAGCCCAATAGAAATTTATGTACTAACTGTATTGATGCTACTTTAAATAAAAGTCAATCTGTACAAATTGAACAAATTTCACCAAACAACGAGGGGAGAGTTATGCCGACTAACTCGCCTCACGTGTCAGTACCTACATCTCCCGCTCAGAGGGAGGTGCGTGATATTGTAGCGCCGAGTACATCTGGGCGGCCATTACAAATCACATTACAGGATATGGCTACTGTTATGACTGAGGTTTTGGCTAAATTACCAGAACTAAGAGGTAAGCGTGATCACTCTGGGGTGAGAACAGAGTGCGCTGATAATATTAGGGCCATGTCAGACACTGCGTCACAGGTGGCAGAACATGAGGACGGAGAACTTCATTCTGTGGGTGACGGTTCTGATCCAAACAGACTGGATTCAGATATTTCAAATTTTAAATTTAAACTGGAAAACCTCCGTGTATTACTAGGGGAGGTGTTAGCGGCTCTGAATGATTGTAACACAGTTGCAATACCAGAGAAAATGTGTAGGTTGGATAAATATTTTGCGGTACCGACGAGTACTGAGGTTTTTCCTATACCTAAGAGACTTACTGAAATTGTTACTAAGGAGTGGGATAGACCCGGTGTGCCGTTCTCACCCCCTCCGATATTTAGAAAAATGTTTCCAATAGACGCCACCACACGGGACTTATGGCAAACGGTCCCTAAGGTGGAGGGAGCAGTTTCTACCTTAGCTAAGCGTACCACTATCCCGGTGGAGGATAGCTGTGCTTTTTCAGATCCAATGGATAAAAAGTTAGAGGGTTACCTTAAGAAAATGTTTGTTCAACAAGGTTTTATATTGCAACCCCTTGCATGCATTGCGCCGATCACGGCTGCAGCGGCATTCTGGATTGAGTCTCTGGAAGAGAACATTGGTTCAGCTACTCTGGACGACATTACGGACAGGCTTAGAGTCCTTAAACTAGCTAATTCATTCATTTCGGAGGCCGTAGTACATCTTACTAAACTTACGGCGAAAAATTCAGGATTCGCCATTCAGGCACGCAGGGCGCTGTGGCTAAAATCCTGGTCAGCTGATTTTACTTCTAAGTCTAAATTGCTTAATATACCTTCCAAAGGGCAGACCTTATTCGGGCCCGGGTTGAAAGAGATTATCGCTGACATTACAGGAGGTAAAGGCCATGCCCTGCCTCAGGACAAAGCCAAAGCCAAGACTAGACAGTCTAATTTTCGTTCCTTTCGTAATTTCAAAGCAGGAGCAGCATCAACTTCCTCTGCACCAAAACAGGAAGGAGCTGTTGCTCGCTACAGACAAGGCTGGAAACCTAACCAGTCCTGGAACAAGGGCAAGCAGACTAGGAAACCTGCTGCTGCCCCTAAAACAGCATGAATTGAGGGCCCCCGATCCGGGATCGGATCTAGTGGGGGGCAGACTTTCTCTCTTCGCCCAGGCTTGGGCAAGAGATGTTCAGGATCCCTGGGCGCTAGAGATAATATCTCAGGGATACCTTCTGGACTTCAAATACTCTCCTCCAAGAGAGAGATTTCATCTGTCAAGATTGTCAACAAGCCAGACAAAGAAAGAGGCGTTTCTACGCTGCGTACAAGAGCTCTTGTTAATGGGAGTAATCCATCCAGTTCCACGATCGGAACAGGGACAGGGGTTTTACTCAAATCTGTTTGTGGTTCCCAAAAAAGAGGGAACTTTCAGACCAATCCTGGACTTAAAGATCCTAAACAAATTCCTAAGAGTTCCATCGTTCAAGATGGAGACTATTCGGACAATTTTACCTATGATCCAAGAGGGTCAATACATGACCACTGTAGATTTAAAAGATGCTTACCTTCACATACCGATTCACAAAGATCATTATCGGTACCTAAGGTTTGCCTTCCTAGACAGGCATTACCAGTTTGTGGCTCTTCCATTCGGATTGGCTACAGCTCCAAGAATCTTCACAAAGGTTCTGGGTGCTCTTCTGGCGGTACTAAGACCGCGGGGAATCTCGGTAGCTCCATACCTAGACGACATTCTGATACAAGCTTCAAGCTTTCAAACTGCCAAGTCTCATACAGAGTTAGTGCTGGCATTTCTAAGGTCACATGGATGGAAGGTGAACGAAAAGAAAAGTTCACTCGTTCCACTCACAAGAGTTCCCTTCCTGGGGACTCTTATAGATTCTGTAGAAATGAAGATTTACCTGACAGAGGACAGGCTAACAAGACTTCAAAGTGCTTGCCGCACCCTTCATTCCATTCAACACCCGTCAGTGGCTCAATGCATGGAGGTAATCGGCTTAATGGTAGCGGCAATGGACATAGTACCCTTTGCACGCTTACACCTCAGACCACTGCAACTGTGCATGCTAAGTCAGTGGAATGGGGATTACTCAGACTTATCCCCTTCTCTGAATCTGGATCAAGAGACCAGAAATTCTCTTCTATGGTGGCTTTCTCGGCCACATCTGTCCAGGGGGATGCCATTCAGCAGACCAGACTGGACAATTGTAACAACAGACGCCAGCCTTCTAGGTTGGGGTGCCGTCTGGAATTCTCTGAAGGCTCAGGGACAATGGAGTCAGGAGGAGAGTCTCCTGCCAATAAACATTCTGGAATTGAGAGCAGTTCTCAATGCCCTCCTGGCTTGGCCCCAGTTGACAACTCGGGGGTTCATCAGGTTTCAGTCGGACAACATCACGACTGTAGCTTACATCAACCATCAGGGAGGGACAAGAAGCTCCCTAGCTATGATGGAAGTATCAAAGATAATTTGCTGGGCAGAGTCTCACTCTTGCCACCTGTCAGCAATCCACATCCCGGGAGTGGAGAACTGGGAGGCGGATTTCTTAAGTCGTCAGACTTTTCATCCGGGGGAGTGGGAACTTCATCCGGAGGTCTTTGCCCAAATACTTCGACGTTGGGGCAAACCAGAGATAGATCTCATGGCGTCTCGACAGAACGCCAAGCTTCCTCGTTACGGGTCCAGATCCAGGGATCCAGGAGCAGTCCTGATAGATGCTCTGACAGCACCTTGGGACTTCAGGATGGCTTACGCGTTTCCACCCTTCCCGTTGCTTCCTCGATTGATTGCCAGAATCAAACAAGAGAGAGCATCAGTGATTCTAATAGCACCTGCGTGGCCACGCAGGACTTGGTATGCAGACCTGGTGGTCTCTACCTCTGAAACAGGACCTTCTGATACAGGGTCCCTTCAAACATCAAAATCTAACTTCTCTGAAGCTGACTGCTTGGAAATTGAACGCTTGATTTTATCAAGACGTGGATTTTCTGAGTCAGTTATTGATACCTTAATACAGGCTAGGAAACCTGTTACCAGAAAGATTTACCATAAGATATGGCGTAAATACCTATATTGGTGTGAATCCAAAGGTTACTCTTGGAGTAAGGTTAGGATTCCTAGGATATTGTCTTTTCTACAAGAAGGTTTAGAAAAGGGTTTATCTGCTAGTTCATTAAAGGGACAGATCTCAGCTCTGTCCATTCTGTTACACAAACGTCTGTCAGAAGTTCCTGACGTCCAGGCTTTTTGTCAGGCTTTGGCCAGAATTAAGCCTGTGTTTAAAACTGTTGCTCCACCATGGAGTTTAAACCTTGTTCTTAATGTTTTACAGGGCGTTCCGTTTGAACCCCTTCATTCCATTGATATAAAGTTGTTATCTTGGAAAGTTCTATTTTTAATGGCTATTTCCTCGGCTCGAAGAGTCTCTGAATTATCAGCCTTACATTGTGATTCTCCTTATTTGATTTTTCATTCGGATAAGGTAGTCCTGCGTACTAAACCTGGGTTCTTACCTAAGGTAGTTACTAACAGGAATATCAATCAAGAGATTGTTGTTCCTTCCTTATGCCCAAATCCTTCTTCAAAGAAGGAACGTCTACTGCACAACCTGGATGTAGTCCGTGCTCTAAAATTTTACTTACAGGCAACTAAGGAATTTCGACAAACGTCTTCTCTGCTTGTCATTTACTCTGGGCAGAGGAGAGGTCAAAAAGCTTCCGCTACCTCTCTTTCTTTTTGGCTTCGTAGCATAATTCGTTTAGCTTATGAGACTGCTGGACAGCAGCCTCCTGAAAGAATTACAGCTCATTCTACTAGAGCTGTGGCTTCCACTTGGGCCTTCAAGAATGAGGCCTCTGTTGAACAGATTTGCAAAGCTGCAACTTGGTCTTCGCTTCATACTTTTTCCAAATTTTACAAATTTGACACTTTTGCTTCATCGGAGGCTATTTTTGGGAGAAAGGTTCTTCAGGCAGTGGTTCCTTCTGTATAAAGAGCCTGCCTATCCCTCCCGTCATCCGTGTACTTTTGCTTTGGTATTGGTATCCCAGAAGTAATGATGACCCGTGGACTGATCACACTTAACAGAAGAAAACATAATTTATGCTTACCTGATAAATTCCTTTCTTCTGTAGTGTGATCAGTCCACGGCCCGCCCTGTTTTTAAGGCAGGTAAATATTTTTTGATTTATACTCCAGTCACCACTTCACCCTTGGCTTTTCCTTTCTCGTTGGTCCTTGGTCGAATGACTGGGAGTGACGTAGAGGGGAGGAGCTATATGCAGCTCTGCTGGGTGAATCCTCTTGCACTTCCTGTTGGGGAGGAGTAATATCCCAGAAGTAATGATGACCCGTGGACTGATCACACTACAGAAGAAAGGAATTTATCAGGTAAGCATAAATTATGTTTTTTTGACTGTCTTAAATAATAGCAGTCAGTTTCCTTTACATGTGTGCGTTTCAGGGCCTGCCTGCCAGGGCACAGTGTCACCCCAGTGCAACTCATATCTGGTGTAACAGTAGTGTAGATTTAAAAAAACAACACTTTTTTAACTGTGTTAAATAATAGCAGTCAGTTTCCTTCACACGTTTGCGTTTCAGTGCCTGCCTGCCAGGGCACAGTGTCACCCCAGTGCAACTCATATCTGGTGTAACAGTAGTGTAGATTTTAAAAAAAAACAACACTTTATTGACTGTGTTAAATAATAGCAGTCAGTTTCCTTCACACGTGTGCGTTTCAGTGCCTGCCCGCCAGGGCACAGTGTCACCCCAGTGCAACTCATATCTGGTGTAACAGTAGTGTAGATTTTAAAAAAACAACACTTTTTTTGACTGTGTTAAATAATAACAGTCAGTTTCCTTCACACGTGTGCGTTTCAGGGCCTGCCTGCCAGGGCACAGTGTCACCCCAGTGCAACTCATATCTGGTGTAACAGTAGTGTAGATGTAAAAAAAACAACACTTTTTTAACTGTGTTAAATAATAGCAGTCAGTTTCCTTCACACGTTTGCGTTTCAGTGCCTGCCTGCCAGGGCACAGTGTCACCCCAGTACAACTCATATCTGGTGTAACAGTAGTGTAGATTTAAAAAAAAACAACACTTTTTTGACTGTGTTAAATAATAGCAGTCAGTTTCCTTCACACGTGTGCGTTTCAGGGCCTGCCTGCCAGGGCACAGTGTCACCCCAGTGCAACTCATATCTGGTGTAACAGTAGTGTAGATTTAAAAAAAAAAAAACACTTTTTGACTGTGTTAAATAATAGCAGTCAGTTTCCTTCACAAGTGTGCGTTTCAGGGCCTGCCTGCCAGGGCACAGTGTCACCCCAGTGCAACTCATATCTGGTGTAACAGTAGTGTAGATTTAAAAAAAAAAAAATGTTTTGACTTTAATAGATTGAATAGCAGTTAGTTGTCTGCAAGCGTGTGTCAGGCCTACAGTGTCTACTCTGCCAACTTCTGCCAGTGCACAGTGTTACTCATATCTGTTGTCACAGTAGCTTGCATGCATAGTACCACCAATTGAAAAAAAAATGACAGGCAGAGGCAGGCCAACCCGCAGGGGCCATCGTGTTCGTGGTGCTGTGATTCCTTTTGGCCCTAGAATAATGCCCAGTGTTCAGAGGCCACGTACCCCGAACTCGAACATTTCTGAGGACATAGTTGACTGGCTAACACAGGACACCCAATCTTCTACAGTTTCCGCTCGGAACCTTGACGCACCATCCTCCTTCAGCTTAGCTTCGGGCTTCTCTCAAGTTACCACTCGCCCGCCTGCCGCCACCATAAACACTAGCACCACAGCCACTTTACTTGATCTGTCAGAGGAGTTATTTACACATCAGTTGGAAGAAATGAGTGATGCGCAACCATTATTGCCAGAGGATGTAGATAACAGGGATATGTCTCAGTCAGGCAGCATTACACACATGGACGTACGGTGTGATGATGATGATGTTGTACCCGCTGCAGGAGTTTGGTCTGTCACTGTGAAGCGGGCGTAACCCTTACACTACCTGATCGATACAACATCATACCTGATGTTTTAAAGCACGTTATTACAAACAATTTAGGAATGTTAGTTGATTTATGCCCTTTATGGCTTAAAACCAGACTCTGCATCAACTATGTAATTTTCCATGGGAGTTTTGCCATGGATCCCCCTCTGGCATGACACAGTCCAGGTGTTAGTCCCCTTGAAACAACCTTTCCATCACTATTGTGGCCAGAAATAGTCCCTGTGGGTTTTAAAATTCGCCTGCCCATTGAAGTCAATGGCGGTTCGCCCGGTTTGCTTCTTTTGGGGAAGTTCATGTTCGCTGTTCGCGAACCCAAATTTTTAGGTTCACGACATCACTAGTCACAATATAGAAGTCACAGGTAGAAAAGAAAGCCTCTAGTCATGTGTGAAGTGCATCGTAGTATTTAACTACTCGTGATACCTTTATTTGAAATGTCCAGACTATGGGGCCGATTTATGATGGCTTCAGGCTTGCCGGAAACCACAGTTAAGAAGCAGCGGTCTTAAGACCGCGGCTCCTTAATTATACCGCCACCTCTGAGCGGCGTACAGCAATAAACCCGAACCTATACTATCGGGTTGATTGACACCCCCTGCTAATGGCCGATTACTTGTGCAATGCTGAATCAGATTGAGCTCGCATTCTATTGGCTGATCGGAACAGCCAATAGAATGCGAGCTCAATCTGATTGGCTGATTGGATCAGCCAATCGGATTGAACTTGATTCTGATTGGCTGATTCCTTCAGCCAATCAGAATATTCCTACCTTAATTCCGATTGGCTGATAGAATCCTATCAGCCAATCGGAATTCGAGGGACGCCATCTTGGATGACGTCCCTTAAAGGAACCGTCATTCTTCAGTTGGACGTCGCCGGAAGAAGATGGGTCCGCGGTGGAGGTCTTCAGGATGGAGCCGGTCATCATCGGATGAAGATAGAAGATGCTGCTTGGATCAAGATGGTTGCCGGTCCGGATCGCCTCTTCTTCCCGGATAGGATGAAGACTTTGGAGCCTCTTCTGGACCTCTTCAGCCACCGGATGATGGATCGCCAGCCCCCGCTTGGGTTGGATGAAGATTTTGGAGCCAGGACGGATCGGTGATACCTGGTGAGGTAAGGACAAGGTAGGATGATCTTCAGGGGCTTAGTGTTAGGTTTATTTAAGGGGGGTTTGGGTTAGATTAGGGGTATGTGGGTGGTGGGTTGTAATGTTGGGGGGGGGGTATTGTATGTTTTTTTTTACAGGAAAAAGAGCTGAACTTCTTGGGGCATGCCCCCAAAGGGCCCTGTTCAGGGCTGGTAAGGTAAAAGAGCTTTGAACTTTAGTAATTTAGAATAGGGTAGGGCATTTTTTATTTTGGGGGTCTTTGTTATTTTATTAGGGGGCTTAGAGTAGGTGTAATTAGTTTAAAATTGTTGTAATATTTTTCTTATGTTTGTAAATATTTTTTTATTTTTTGTAACTTAGTTCTTTTTTATTTTTTGTACTTTAGTTAGTTTATTTCATTGTAGTTATTTGTAGGAATTGTATTTAATTTATTTATTGATAGTGTAGTGTTAGGTTTAATTGTAGGTAATTGAAGGTATTTTATTTAATTAATTTAATGATAGTATAGTGTTAGGTTTAATTCTAACTTAGGTTAGGATTTATTTTACAGGTAATTTTGTAATTATTTTAACTAGGTAACTATTAAATAGTTCTTAACTATTTAATAGCTATTGTACATGGTTAAAATAATTACAAAGTTGCCTGTAAAATAAATATTAATCCTAAAATAGCTACAATGTAATTATAATTTATATTGTAGCTATATTAGGATTTATTTTACAGGTAAGTATTTAGCTTTAAATAGGAATAATTTATTTAATAAGAGATAATTAATTTCGTTAGATGTAAATTATATTTAACTTAGGGGGGGTGTTAGGGTTAGACATAGTTTTAGGGGTTAATACATTTATTAGAATAGTGGTGAGCTCCAGTCAGCAGATTAGGGGTTAATCATTGAAGTTAGGTGTCGGCGATGTTAGGGAGGGCAGATTAGGGGTTAATACTATTTATTATAGGGTTAGTGAGGCGGATTAGGGGTTAATAACTTAATATAGTAGCGCTCAGGTCCGCTCGGCAGATTAGCGGTTAATAAGTGTAGGCAGGTGGAGGCGACGTTGTGGGGGGCAGATTAGGGGTTAATAAATATAATATAGGGGTCGGCGATGTTAGGGCAGCAGATTAGGGGTACATAGGGATAATGTAAGTAGCGGCGGTTTACGGAGCGGCAGATTAGGGGTTAATAATAATATGCAGGGGTCAGCGATAGCGGGGGCGGCAGATTAGGGGTTAATAAGTGTAAGGTTAGGTATGTTTAGACTCGGGGTACATGTTAGAGTGTTAGGTGCAGACGTAGGAAGTGTTTCTGCATAGCAAACAATGGGGCTGTGTTAGGAGCTGAACGCGGCTTTTTTGCAGGTGTTAGGTTTTTTTTCAGCTCAAACAGCCCCATTGTTTCCTATGGGGGAATCGTGCACGAGCACGTTTTTGAGGCTGGCCGCTTGCGTAAGCAACTCTGGTATCGAGAGTTGAAGCTGCGTTAAATATGCTCTACGCTCCTTTTTTGGAGCCTAACGCAGCCTTTATGTGGACTCTCAATACCAGAGTTATTTTTATGGTGCGGCCAGAAAAAAGCCGGCGTTAGCTTTTCGGGTCGTTACCGACAAAACTCCAAATCTAGCCATAAATTATTCCTATTTAAAACTAAATACTTACCTATAAAATAAACCCTAAGATAGCTGCAATATAACTAATAGTTACATTGTAGCTAGCTTAGGGTTTATTTTTATTTTACAGCAAGTTTGTATTTATTTTAACTAGGTAGAAAAGTTATTAAATAGTTATTAACTATTTAATAACTACCTAGCTAAAACAAATACAAATTGACCTGTAAATTTAAACCTAACCTAAGTTACAATAACACCTAACACTACACTACAATTAAAAAAATTAACTAAATTAAAAACAATTAAATTAGCTAAATCACAAAAAAACACTAAATTACAGAAAATAAAAAACAAATTACAGATCTTTAAACTAATTACACCTAATCTAATAGCCCTATCAAAATAAAAAGCCCCCCAAAATAAAAAAAAAACCCTAGCCTAAACTAAACTATCAATAGCCCTTAAAAGGGCCTTTTGCGGGGCATTGCCCCAAAGTAATCAGCTCTTTTACCTGTAAAAAAAATACAAACAACCCCCCCAACAGTAAAACCCACCACCCACACAACCAACGCCCCAAATAAAATACTAACTAAAATAACCTAAGCTCCCCATTGCCCTGAAAAGGGCATTTGGATGGGGATTGCCCTTAAAATGGCATTTAGCTCTATTGCAGCCCAAAGCCCTAACCTAAAAAAAAAACCCCACCCAATACACCCTTACAAAAACCTAACACTAACTCAGCCAATCGGAATCTAAGGGATGCCATCTTGGATGACGTCATTTAAAGTAACCTTCATTCAGTATGAAGACTCTGGATGAAGAGGATGCTCTGCGTCGGATGTCTTGAAGATGGACCCGCTCCGCATCGGATGGATGAAGATAGAAGATGCCGTCTGGATGAAGACTTCTGCCCGTCTGGAGGACCACTTTGCCCAGCTTTGATGAAGACTTCTCCCGGCTTCGTTGAGGACTTCGGCCCGGTTGGATGAAGACTTCTGGTGCTTCCTTGAGGATGGATGTCTGGTCTTCAGAACAGTAAGTCGATCTTCAGGGGGTTAGTGTTAGGTTTTTTAAGGGTGTATAAGTTGGGTTTATTTTTTAGGTTAGGGCTTTGGGCTGCAATAGAGCTAAATGCCCTTTTAAGGGCAATGCCCATCCAAAGGCCCTTTTCAGGGCAATGGTGAGCTTAGGTTTTTTTAATTAGTATTTTATTTGGGGGGGTTGTTGTGTGGGTGGTGGGTTATACTGTTGGGGGGTTGTTTGTATTTTCTTTACAGGTAAAAGAGCTGATTACTTTGGGGCAATGCCCCGCAAAAGGCCCTTTTAAGGGCTATTGATAGTTTAGTTTAGGCTAGGTTTTTTTTATTTTGGGGGGGGGCTTTTTTTATTTTGATAGGGCTATTAGATTAGGTGTAATTAGTTTAACAATCTGTAATTTGTTTTTATTTTCTGTAATTTAGTGTTTGTTTTTTTTGTAATTTAGGTAATTTAATTTAATGTATTTAATTGTATTTAATTTAGTTAATTTATTTAATTGTAGTGTAGTGTTAGGTGTTATTGTAACTTAGGTTAGGCTTTATTTTACAGGTCAATTTTTATTTATTTTAGCTAGGTAGTTAGTACATAGTTAATAACTATTTAGTAAATATTCTACCTAGTTAAAATAAATACAAACTTGCCTGTAAAAAAAAATAAACCCTAAGCTAGCTACAATGTAACTATTACTTATATTGTAGCTAGTTTAGGGTTTATTTTATAGGTAAGTATTTAGTTTTAAATAGGAATAATGTAGTTAGTGATAGTAATTTTATTTATATTTATTTAAATTATATTTAAGCTAGGGGGTGTTAGGGTTAGGGTTAGACTTAGTTTTAGGGGTTAATAAATTTAATATAGTGGTGGTGACGTTGGGGGCGCAGATTAGGGGTTAATAAGTGTAAGATTAGGGGTGTTTAGACTCGGGTTCATGTTAGGGTGTTAGGTGTAAACATAACTTTAGTTTCCCCATAGGAATCATTGGGGCTGCGTTACTGAGATTTACGCTGCTTTTTTGCAGGTGATAGACTTTTTCTCAGCCAGCTCTCCCCATTGTTGTCTATGGGGAAATCGTGCACAAGCACGTACGACCAGCTTTTTGTTTGCATTAGCCAAACAATGGTGGGAAACCTGGCTTCTATATTTCATGCCAGTTCCTTGTAGCATGCACAAGCCACTCATGCTTTCTGCAATTTAATTTTCCTGCGCATGTGCAATGCATTGTAAAGCTCAGTGCCGACATCACTATCTATGCGGTCACTGTAGAGCTCAGTGCCGACATCACTATCTATGCCATAGCATGACTGCTTAACCCCTTAAGGACTTGGCATTTCTGACTAAGACTCCCCAAAAGACGAGAGCATATTTAGCATTTTTGCCATCACTACATTTAAACAGAAATAAAGCCTTGTTTTTTTTATTAACCTATCAAAACTATATATTTTTTTAGTGGACAACCCAAAGTATTGATCTAGGCCCATTTTGGTATATTTCATGCCACTATTTCACCGCCAATTGCGATCAAATAAAAAAATCATTAACTTTTTCACAAACTTTAGGTTTCTCACCGAAATTATTTATATACAACCATATGCAATCATGGCACACATGGTTATAAAAGCTTCTCTGGGATCTCCTTTGTTCAAAATTAGCAGACATATATGGCTTTGCCCTTGCTTTTTGGTAATTAGAATGCTGCTAATTGCAGCTGTGTGTCACACTTCTATTAATCAGGTATCTTAAAAAGGTATCTTTAGCGCCTTGAGACCTTCACGGGTGATTAGTTTGTGCTTTACAAGTACCCAATAGATAGATAGATAAAAGGTTAATTTTAGCTTTAGTGTAGAGATTAGCCTCCCACCTGACACTTCCCACCCCCTGCCCTGATTTCTAACTGATCCCACCCCCACTGGTCACCTCTATCTTAAGTTCTGGCAGACAGTCTGCCAATAAAAAAATAAAACTTTTTTTTTTAAATTAAATTATTTTATTTTTTGGGGGGTTTACATATTTTTTATTAAGGAAACAAAACTTAACATGGTATACATTTGGCACAATGTATAAAGTTGCAAAATACAAAAGTCATATAAAGTCATTGCTAAGAAATAAAATACAACATTATAACATGAGAAAAGAGCATATTTCCGGACTCTAGTAGAAGCCTATAAAATTATATCAAGTGTGCAGTATTCAAAGTAAATGGTTCAACCACATTTAACCAAGGACATTTGTCATGAATTTTTTATGTAAAACTCCTGGACAATACAAGGGGTGACTTATGTAACAGCATTACAGTACTCTTCCCACAGGAAATTCATAGCTAGAAAATCATCCATCCATGTTGTATTAACATATTGATGTTTTTCAAGTATCAGAGTATGCGTGACTAGGGAAGTTCATTCAGGGATGGCTGGCATGATGGTTGATTTCCATTATCTAGGAATCAACCTTCTAGCACAATTTAGTAGGATGAGTAAAAACCTGTATCTAATTTTACATTTGATTTTAGGGAAGTTATTTAATAATAATACAGTAGGACCAAATGGTATTGTAATGACTATAACTTGCTCAACAGCAGTATTGGGTAATGTTTTGGCATGTCCACCATATAAGTCCCCTACCCCATCAAATGTCCTACAACAAGCAGCTCTAGTGTGCTTGAATATGGATGCCAATGTAGCAGGTGTATAATACCAATGGTATAATAGTTTTTGGTTAGTTTCCAAGTGAGTTATAGAAGAGGTGTAACTACTCATATTAATAAAGATCTTACTCCAATCTTTTGGGGAAATCTGTGCATGAAGGTCCTCCGCCCATTTGGAAGTGTAAGGCAGAAGATTTCTGGAGTGGTGGGCAAGGAGTATTTTATAGATGAAGGAGAGTGATACTCTGGAATATGTGTTGGAGTTGCACGTGGCTTCAAACAATCGGCTAGATTATGAGTCTTGCGTTAGCTTTAAAAAGCAGCGTTGAGAGGTCCCAACGCTGCTTTTTAATGCCCGCTGGTATTACGAGTCTGGCAGGTACAGGTGTACCTTTCACTTTTCTTCCTTGACTCGAGCTTACCGCAAATCCCCTTATGTCAATTGCATATCCTATCTGTTTAATGGGATTTGCCTAATGCCGGTATTACGAGTCTTGGAGGAAGTGAGCGGTACAGCCTCTCCTGTCAAGACTGATACCGCATTTAAAAGTCAGTAGTTAAGAGTTTTATGGGCTAACTCCGTAACATAAAACTCTTAACTAAAGTGATAAAAAGTACACTAACACCCATAAACTACCTATTAACCCCTAAACCAAGGCCCCCCCACATCGGAAACACTTAAAGTTTTTAACCCCTAATCTGCCGACACGACATTGCTGCCACTGTAATAAATATATTAACCCCTAAACCGCCACACTACTGCCTCGCCGCACTCCTGCCATCTGCCGTCCCTAACATCGCTGACACCTATCTACATTTATTAACCCCTAATCTGCCGCCCCCAACTTCGCTGCTACTATATTAAATGTATTAACCTCTAAACCTAAGTCTAACCCTAAGTCTAACCCCCCCTACTTAAATATAATTTCAATAAAACGAAATAAAATTACTACTATTAAATAAATTAATCCTATTTAAAACTAAATACTTACCTATAAAATAAACCCTAAGCTAGCTACAATATAACTAATAGTTACATTGTAGATAGCTTAGGGTTTATATTTATTTTACAGGCAAGTTTGTATTTATTTTAACTAGGTGGAATAGTTACTAAATAGTTATTAACTTTTTAATGGCTACCTAGTTAAAATAAGTACAAAGTTACAATCAGCCAATAGGATTGAGCTCGCATTCTATTGGATGATTGGAACAGCCAATAGAATGCGAGCTCAATCCTATTGGCTGATTAGATCAGCCAATAGGATTGAATTTCAATCGTATTGGCTGATTGGATCAGCCAATAGGATTTTTCCTACCTTAATTCCGATTGGCTGATAGAATCCTATCAGCCAATCGAAATTCAAGGGACGCCATCTTGGATGACGTCATTTAAAGGAACCTTCATTCTTCGCTTGGACTTCGTTTGAAGAGGATGCTCCGCGTCGGCTGGATTGAAGATGGACCCGCTCCGCTCCGGATGGATGAAGATAGACATGCCGTCTGGATGAAGACTTCTGCCACTTGGAGGACCTCTTCTGCCCGGATCGAATGAAGACTTCTGCCCCTCTGGAGGTCCACTTGTGACCGCTGGGTGACAACTTCTCAAGGTAGGGTGATCTTCAAGGGGGTAGTGTTAGGTTTTTTTAGGGGGGATTGGGTGGGTTTTAGAGTAGGGTTGGGTGTGTGGGTGGTGGGTTTTAATGTTGGGGGGCTATTATATTTTTTTTTACAGGTAAAAGAGCTGATTACTTTGGGGCAATGCCCTGCAAAAAGCCCTTTTAAGGGCTATTTGTAATTTAGTATAGGGTAGGGAATTTTTTTTATTTTGGGGGCTTTTTTATTTTATTAGGGGGATTAGAGTAGGTGTAATTAGTTTAAAATTCTTGTAATTATTTCTTTATTTTCTGTAATTTAGTTTTTTTTTCCGTAGTTTATTTAATTTAATTGTAGTTAATTGTAGTTAGTTTGGGTAATTTATTTAATGATAGTGTATTGTTAGGTGTAATTGTAATTTAGGTTAGGATTTATTTTACAGGTAAATTTGTACTTATTTTAACTAGGTAGCTATTAAATAGTTAATAACTATTGTACCTAGTTAAAATAAATACAAAGTTGCCTGTAAACTTAAATCCTAAACTAGCTACAATGTAACTATTAGTTATTTTGTAGCTAGCTAAGGGTTTATATTATAGGTATGTATTTAGTTTTAAATAGGACTAATTTACTTAATTGTAGTTATTTTATTTAGATTTATTTAAATTATTTAAATTATATTTAAATTAGGGGGGTGTTAGGGTTAGGGTTAGTTATTATAGTGGCAGCGACGTTGGCGGCGGCAGATTAGGGGTTAATAAGTGTAGGTAGGTTGCGGTTGTTAGGGACAGCAGATTAGGGGTTAATAAAATTTAACTAATGTTTGCGAGGCAGGAGTGCGGCGGTTTAGGGGTTAATATATTTATTACAGTGGCGGCAGATTAGGGATTAAAAACTGTATTTAAGTGTTTCCGATGTGGGGGGGCCTCGGTTTAGGGGTTAATAGGTAGTTTATGGGTGTTAGTGTACTTTTTATCTCTTTAGTTAAGAGTTTTATGTTACGGAGTTAGCCCATAAAACTCTTAACTACTGACTTTTAAATGCGGTATCAGTCTTGACAGGAGAGGCTGTACCGTTCACTTCTTCCAAGACTCGTAATACCGGCATTAGGCAAATCCCATTAAACAGATAGGATACGCAATTGACATAAGGGGATTTGCGGTAAGCTCGAGTCGCGGAAGAAAAGTGAGCGGTACACCTGTACCTGCCAGACTCGTAATACCAGCGGGCGTTAAAAAGCAGCGTTGGGACCTCTCAACGCTGCTTTTTAAAGCTAACGCAAGACTCATTATCTAGCCGATTGTTTGAAGCCACGTGCAACTCCAACACATATTCCAGAGTATCACTCTCCTTCATCTATAAAATACTCCTTGCCCACCACTCCAGAAATTTCATTAGGGGGGCAGATTAGGGGTTAATAAATATAATGTAGGGTTAGGCAATGTTGGGCGCAGCAGATTAGGGGTTCATAGGGATAATGTAGGGGGCGGCAGTGTCCGGAGCGGCAGAGTAGGGGTTAATAATATAATGCAGGTAGCAGCGGTGTCCGGAGAGGCAGATTAGGGGTTAATAAGTGTCAGATTAGGAGTGTTTAGACTCGGGGTTCATGTTAGGGTGTTAGGTGTAGACATAAAATTCCTTTCCCCATAGGAATCGTTAGGAGCTGAACGCTGCTTTTTTGCAGGTGTTAGTTTTTTTTTCCAGCCGGCTCTGCCCCATTGATTCCTATGGGGAAATCGTGCACAAGCACATTTAGCCAGCTTACCACTACCATAAGCAACGCTGGTATTTAGGAGAGATGTGGAGCTAAATTTTGCTCTATGCTCACTTTTTTGCGGCTAACGCCGAGTTTTAAAAACCTGTAATACCAGCGTTGTCTTAAGGGAGCGTTAAAGAAAAGGCTTGTTAGCAACGCACCCCTGTTACCACAAAACTAGTAATCAGGGGCGGAACTACCAGTGGTGCAGAAGTCGCGACTGCGACCGGGCCCGGCAGGTCCAACCCTCAGGGGGGCCCCAGCTTCATCAGCACAATTATTATTTTTTTTCAAAAAAAAAAAAAAAATCCACATTTTTTTTCCCTAACAAACTTGTTTTATTCCACATTTTTTCCCACCAACAAACTTGTTTTTTTTTCACATTTTTTTAGTGGCTGCAGGGGCTGCGCGGTGCTCAGTAACAGACAGTATTAAATCAGAGCGTTGCCGCGGGTTACCACGGCAACGCTTTGAAACATTTGCAGCTGAGCGGGAAAGGAGGAGGCAGGCAGGAGCTGTGTACGCGAATGCAGCAGTAACCTCCCAGGCAGTGGAAGGAAAAAGGTAAGACCAATTGGGTCCATCGGTCGCAGGCGGCACTTCAGTCTGTCATATCTGATCAGACTGCTCCTGTCCTCTCTTGAAGCAGGCAGCCCAACGCTGCCCTGTTCTCAATAGAACACACATTCATTTCCTTATAAAAATATTCACAGATCAGAATGTCACCCAAAAACTTAGATTATTTGCAGAGGCTGACTGTGACTCCTGCCAGCCTAGCAGGCACTCTGCTAAACCACTCCGTTTCCCACAGCAGCTGCTGCAGTGCATGCTGCATTATTATAACATTTTTACTATAATGTATCTTTAAAAAACATTGGAAAATTATGTGACTCGTCTAGCACTTTGCCTGCCCTCCTTCATTCTGTCTCCTCCTCCCTCTGGGCTGGTGGTCACATAATCACATTCGGTATTGTGCCAGAGCAAGGAACATGATGGGAGAGGAAGGGGGGAGGATAGAGAGGCAGATTTCAGGCAGAGCGCGGGAAATGCAGAAACAAGTGTGTGGTGAGCTGAGTCTGATCTAAAAAAGATCATTTTCTGGTTAAGTACTTTTTAAATAATTACATTTTTTTACTTTTTCATACATTTAAAATCACAGATACATGTAATGTGTGTGCTATAACTGATATTTTCAGTGATGGAGGATAAGCTTTCTCATTGTTTGAAGTGTTTATGTTATGATATAACCTGTCAGAAAGGGTTGGGGCTCAGTTGCTGTTCAGGCTAACATCAGTGTTGAAATAAGGGCAGGTCCCAGGGCACATAGGAGACAGCTGCTCCCCAGCACCAGTCAGTGTTTATTTTCTTATTATTCCTGTGTGTGAGACTTGTTTTGGGGTGGTATGACATTAGGGGTGGAGCACAGGACCGGGCTTCCCTCATCCTAGGGTAGCTAGGATTGCAGAGGTAAAATTAAGCACTGAAAGTTCAAGTTTATTTGACACTTTATTTTTTTAGTAATAATCTGTCAGTGACTTGACTGTTTTGCTACATATTTTGTCAGCTTATTTTCTAAACTATTTATTATTATATGATAAACTGGAGAAAGTTATCTGATACCTGCATACTATGTCAATAAGGCTGTAAAGCTACTGCTACTTATTCTAACAGTTACTTTACAAATTAAAGTTATTTTTATCTCCCCCTTGTTGATGCTGCTCACTTTCTATTGTTTACTATGTTATATATTGCCACCAGTTATAGTTATAACAAAATAGTCAAGGATTGTATATGGTTAAAGAAATCTATATGTTCTATATTTATAGATAACGCAGTTATCTATACCTTATCCAATGCCTCTGTTTATAGCTTACAATTGTAAAGCACTACCTCTGGTCCCATATGTACCTCCCATAAGGACAACTGTCCAGAAGCCTGAGCCATGACAGTTACAGAAAGAGGTCTCATGTTGTATTAGATCTTGCCTAGCATATCCTGTTCTTTTAGAATCCAGTGTCCCTACAACATTTGTCATCTAATACTGTGGAGCAGATTCTCACCAATAAAAGCAAGGAGGGGATTTAGTAGTCTTTGGAATATTTACATAGTTATGTGTGTGCTTGTATGTGAGTGTGTGTGACTGAATGTGTGTTTCTGAATCTTTAGCTTATTCACACTCCCAACAGACTTCAGAATAAACAGTTATGTTTTGGTGCAGTTTGTTGTGTTCTCAATAAGGAAAACTGGAGAAAAAAAAATCTTCTGCCCTTTCTTGTGTGTCTTTGTGCCTATGTTACTGTGAGTGTGTGTGTGTCTTTGTGCCTATGTTACTGTGAGTGTGTGTGTGTCTTTGTGCCTATGTTACTGTGAGTGTGTGTGTGTCTTTGTGCCTATGTTACTGTGAGATGCATGTATGCATGCTTGGTTTTGTGTATGTTCCTATGTGCGTATGCTTGTGGGTATCTTGTGCTTTTGTGTGTGGTGTGTGTGTGCATGTAAATGTCAATAGATGTATCTTATGTATGTAGGTACCTGTCTCCTACATCCATGGGAATCACATCTGAACACACTGTAAATCCGCCCGGCTGTGGGTGCCTGGGTGTATGCATGTGGATGTGTAAGGATGTCTCATTTAAAACAAAATGATAGTGTAGCATAGAAAAAGTGTGACTCTCTAGTGAGTCTAGGTGCCCTCACTAAAGCGGAGTGCGAGCAGGACAGCACAGCCTTCATTTGGTGCAGCTGAGCTACTAGTTCCAGCAAGTGGAGTTTTGTAGTGGAATAACATTTGCCAGTGACAGGGCAGGGAACATTAGGTTTATAGTTTGGGATAACTGTAACCATATTCAGCTCTGTCTTTCTCCTAGTCAAACAGCACTTAGGTAAAGTTGAATCCTTCTATACGTATAACTGACTACAGTCTAAAGTGTTTGACTGTAGATATATGTATATGTGTATTTATTTATTTATATATATATATATATATATATATATATATATATATATATATATATGAGAATTCATAATTTGTATTATTAATACTAAATACACAACACAAAAGTATGACAGTTGTGCGCTAGGATACATTAATAGGCAATTAGGCATCCTGATATATACAAACAAATGTTATTTATAATAACAATCATTATAATTCATGGACATCTGTGAATCTTCACCTTCCCTTTGCACACAGTCTAGGTATCCCTCTGTGCAGTAGTCATGCAGTTGCTATAATATATTTTTTCTGCCCAATACAGGGCTGGATATTGCTATATCTATTGCTTTATACAATAAAAGAGAAAACTGATTATCCTGGAGCTGGGCATTTTCTTTCCCTGTGCAGTGGGTCTAACTAGTTACAGAACCAAATTAGGACCCTACACTTAGATAAAATGAGCCCTCTATCACGGCCAATTTTACAGCCTGGTACATCAAGACAAGCACTAATCTTAAACAGGGGCTCTGAATTATATCACTTTTCTTTTTATATCTCCAGTTCTTTTTTAATGGGGGATTATTGTACATGAGAGAGAGAGAGAGACAAAAGCAGCAATGCACTACTGTGAGCTCAATGAACACATTGGGTGAGCCAATGACTATAGGCATATATGCACAGCCACCAATCAGCAGATAGGTTCCAGCAGTGCTTCTGAGCCTTTTTTTAAAGGATACCAAGAGATCAAATCAAATTAGATAATAGATGTAAATTAGAAATTTGTTTTAAATTGTATGCTTTGTCTAAAACAGGAAAGTTTAAATTTGTCATTATGTTGAAAAAAAAAAAAGATGTATCAAATTAATTTTTTTTGGGGGGTGGGGGGCCCTTCTTAGATTCTTGCACCGGGGCCCTTTGGTTTCTAGTTACGCCCCTGCTAGTAATCTCGCCGAATGTTAGGGGGTCTACAAAAATAAGCATTTTTGTTATGAGTGGTGATATAATGATTGATTTGAAAATATATAAACCATGGGGCAAAATTTTCTCTATATGTTTCTTGTAGTTCTGTTTTAGGTTTAAGTTTGCCAATAAGTAAAACTGCATGGCATGGAATTGTGTCCTCTAAAGATATCGTACATGTGTATATTGTATTAGATGTTATACGAAGCTCAGGATTATTTTGTAATGGCGTCAGTGGTGAAGGGATAGTAGAAATGTTAGGGTATTTTACAATGTATTTATCTCAGGTAGCAAAAGGTAATTAAGCGTAGATGTAAAGGGTCCTAATGGTCTATGCAAATGGAGGATCCAACAGCTAGATCCTAATTGTTTATTCTGGGCTAAGTCATGTTCTAGATGTATCCATTCTTTATGGGAGGCATGTTTACACCAATCGATAATACGTGAGAGAATAACTGCTGTATGGTAGAATTGAAAGTTTGGCATCCTTAAACCCCCATTAGGCTTGGGCCTATAGATAATGGGCTTTGCAATTCTCAGGTGTTTATTGTGCCAGAGAAAGTTATTTATTATACATTAAAGCTTATTAAAAAAAGATATAGGTAAATCGATTGGTACTGTTTGAAAATAATACAGGATTTTTGGTAAAATAGTAATTTTTACCGCGTGTAATTTGCCGAGCCACAATAATGTTTTATTGTACCATGAATTTAATTCTTGCTGGATATCTTTTAACAGGGGTAAGTTATTGTTAGCAAATATATTTTGTGGGTCTATAGTGATCTGTATCTCCAAGTATTTTAAAGAGGTCTTTTGGTAGGTGTATGAGTAGGTCGTATTTATTTGGTTAATAATTGTGTCTGGTACTGCCACACTCATGAATTCAGATTTTGAAGCATTAATTTTAAAATTAGAAAATTGGCCATATATTTGAAATTCGTTGTTCAATTCTTTGATTGATTCTAGTGGCTTAGTAATAGGCATAAAAATATCGTTGGCATACAGGGAGATTTTATATTCCTTCTCATTTATTGTAATGCCTGAGATCTTCTTGTTATTTCTAATTTTGGCATCCTTGTCTCGTACCGTTGCATATCAAAAAGGAGGAGGAAAGTGAATCATTCAGTTTGATTTTAGCATTTGGGGTGCTATATAGAGCTGTTATTTTCAATATAAATGACTCTGGAAAGTCCATGCTGATTAATTTCTGATTAAGAAAGCTCCAATTTAATCTGTCAAAAGCTTTTTCCGTGTCCATGGACGTGAAGATAGTTGGAATCATTAGGTTTGTAGTGTGTTCTATCAGGTTAATTATTTTTAGGGTATTATCGCGGGCTTCTCTATAAGGGGTAAAACTCACTTGGTTAAGGTGTATCTGGTGGGGAAGTATATGATTTAATCTTGTTGCTAGTATCTTTGCATAGATTTTAGTGTCAATATTCAGTAGTGAGATGGGGCAAAAATGTGGAGGGGCAATGTGTGCCTCCAGCATAGAAGCTGGGAAAGGGTTTGAAGGGGAAACATTGATAAATTAATTAAGTAAATGCGGGGTGAGGATGGAAGCAAATAGTTGGTAGTATTTGGCGGAGAAACTATCAGGACCCGGGCTCTTTCCATTTTTAAGATCCTTAATAGCTGATGTAATCTCAAAAAGTGAGATAGGAGATTCCAGGGTCTCTTTTTGCAGTGATGTTAGTTTAGGTAGTTTAAGAGAGTTTAAGTACGTTTGCAAAGAATTATTAACATCCGTATTTAAATTTACACAATCATTGGAAATATGATACAATTTTGAATAATATTGGTGGAACTGTGTTAGGATTTCAGGGGTTGTTTGGACTAGGGTGTTTTGTGGAGTTTTAATTTCATGAATGAATGATTTTAGTTTATTGCGTTTAAAAAGTCCTAGCTAGCATTTTCCCCACTTTGTTTCCTTCATGGTAATATTTCTGTTTCAGTTTTAAAGAGGATTTTTGGTGTTCTATGGCAAGATAAGTGTTTAGTTGTTCTCTTGTTTCATGGATCTCTTCCATAATACTGACATTAGTTGGATCATGTTTGTGGGTGAAATTTAGTTGGATTTGTTTTGATGTCAGAGTGGAGTATGTTTGTCTAGTGTTTTTTTTTTTTAAGTTTTGATTTATATTTATTAAATTCCCCTCTGAGTGTACATTTATGGACTTCCCATACTATAAAGGGATCCGCGACAGAGTTAGTATTAATATGGAAGTATTTTGATAGAGTGGCAGAGAGTCGGTCAATGAAGGGCTAATGGGATAAGAGAGAATTGTCTAAGCACCATGGGAATGTGCCAGTAGGTTTATTGGGCCAGATAATTTGCACTGATACTGCCGAATGATCCGACCAAGATGTGGACAAAATGGTGGAATTGGTTACTAAGGAGAGGCCATATTGGTTAGTCAAAACATAAACTATCCTGCTATATGTGTGTGAGAGGTGGGAGTAAAAGGTATAATCCCTAGTAGAGGGATGAATAAATCTCCATACATCTTACAAATTGTTATCTTTTAGGCCTTTAAACAAATAAGCTGTTGTGCATTTTGATATTCTAGATGTTGGATCAGAGTTGTCAAGTAGTGTCTGAAATGGAAAACTAAAGTCTCCTCCTATATATACCAGGTCCTTGGATATATCCAAGAGTTTGCAAAACATGGATCTGAAAAAAGGAATATGATTGGTGTTGGGTGCATAGAAATTAATCAGTTTGACTGGTCTTCCGAATAGTAGACCTGTGATTCCTAAGAATCTACCATCATTATCTTTGACAATTTGTGTTAGCACAATAGAATAGTAGATATTCTTGCGGAATAGGATACTAACCCCACAGTGTTTGGTAGATGCTGTACTATGGAAATAATGGGGCCTATCTCCCAAGCTTGACGCCTCATGGAAACACTAGTTCCATAACCTTGTCCGTCTGCTCTAATGAGGCAGACAGGAATCGCCGGAATTCAACCCGATTGAGTACGATCGGGTTGATTGACACCTCCCTGCTGGCGAGTCTGCAGGGGGCGGCGTTGCACCAGCAGCTCACAAGAGCTGCTGGTGCAATGCTGAATACAGAGAGCGTATTGCTCTCCGCATTCAGCGATGTCTGTCGGTCCTGATACGCACTGTCGGATCAAGTCCGACAGACATACTGTATGATAAATAGGCCTCATTGAGTGTAATGCTAAAATATTTGGGTGTTTGTGACTTTTTAAAATGTGTCTTCTGAAGAAAAAGAATGTCTGCTCCTTTCTTAAATAGATCAGAGAGAGCTTTAGACCTCTTACATGAAGAGTTGAACCCTTTAACATTCTAAGTTATAATACATATAGGGTGAGTTTTAGAATGTATACTGCACATACTACTAGTAAATGAGCTATACAGTCAGATACTGTAACAAAAGCACAATGTAAACCCAATACAAATTTAAAAAAGTAATATAAGAATAACTTAGATAAATGAATTGAACAAATATAACTTTAACATTCAGAGCATGGCAAATATTGCCAGAAGGGGCGAGTCAAGTACAAAATATGATCTATAGGAATGGACATTTGTCTTGTTACCTGTACTGAATAATCAAACAATGGGGGGGGGGGTAAGCACTAAGAACGTTATAAGGTAATAACATATGTAAGGTAAAGGGCACCTTTACATGAGGTTCATTATATAAGTAAAGTTATAAGAGTATTAATAACATAATGTAACATGTTGGTAATAGCTTAGGTATTATTCTATAGAATATTGCAAAAGACCATAAGGACTACGAACATTAGACAGTTTTAGGGTGTATGTCCCAACTCTTAAAGTTCCTTCAGAGGGTTTATACGACGTGAACCCCCAAGTGTTCTGGTATTATGTTATGAGTCAGGGGGTGTATAACAATAGTGTTTTACTCACATTTAGATGATCAGAAGTGAGGGGCGGTGCCTATACCCCCACGGCACTAAGTCTATCATTATCCTTGGAGAATGAGGGACTGTTCCATTTGGTGCAAGGGACCACACTGGTGGTTGTAAGCTTTGCACAAAAAACTATGGCCTTTGTCGAGGTGACTTGGGCTGCATTGGTCTCATGTTCACAGATTCTGACAGTGGAGGGCCCTCTAGTGGGCCTGTAACAAAATTAAGGGATAACTGAATTGAAGTCTGGAGTTTACTATGTGTGTGTTTGTTACTTTGTTGCAACAGGAGGGGTGGAGAGTGTGCTTACCTTTATAGGTCCATGTTGCAGTGGTTCCAGCCTCTTTCCCTGCTTCCAGACTTCAAGAGGATTTTGTTCTGTGATGAGGAATTTTTCTTGAAGCCAGCATGGATCATTCTAGGAGAGCTTCTGTTCGCCCCAGGTGCTACAGAGGTGAGACGGAGGGATCTACAGGGAGAAGAGGGCCTGCAAGGGAAAGCGCAGGAAGTTCAGATGACAGTGAGGTTACACCGCCAATACCCCAACCCCACTCCCCTGTAGCTCACATATCTAGGGTTAGGAAAAACGTTGGGAAGGTTGGTGGCGATAGCACTAGGCCACATCCAGTTATACTCCACCCATGCTGGTTTCTGAACCTAGCATGGGCCTACAAATTGATACTGCTCCACGTTTCATTAAGGCCTCACACAATCAGTGGCTCAGGCAGCCTTACAATCTCAGACCCCAGGCTTACCTATCCTCCAAGCCACACACATGCCTCACACACAGCACACAACTGACCCTTTGGCCCTACTTACTGGGAACCTCACAGAGTCCCCAGTAAGTTGGGGAGGCTCCAGGAAGAGGGTAGCGCTCCGAGGGAGAAAAGGCCAACAGGAAATAACGGTGGGGCTTGCAACAAGAGGGCCAGCTAGGAGCTCAGGACAGGGTGTGGCTACTGTGGGAGCCAGGGGGATCAATTAATTGCTAATAGCAAAAAGAGTTTCAGGCAGAAATTTTGCATTTGGGAGTGTGCAGGATGCTGAAGCGCGATGCAGCAGGGAGTCAGATAGAGGCTTGAATAATCAGTTAGTCAGCAGGAATATGTTTAACGTGCAGAATAGCATTTACACTGCACACACGTATGAGCAGTGTGAATGCTATTGAATCAATGATGTCAGGGAATCAGTTTGTTCGTAACCTGATCACATTTTACTCAATTGTACCCAGCATACTCATTATCAAAAGAGACTTTGCCACCACTCACTAACATTTGTAGGGGCTTGAGCCTAGATACCAAAGGGCTTTCGGGCCTCAAAACCCTCAATCCACCAACTTTATCTTAAATTATAGACTGCTGGACTTTATTCATAGTTTGGGAACTTTGCAATAGATCTTTTATGCTAAAGTATTTTTTCTTGCTAAGTAAATGTTTATGACACTGTAATGTCTATTGTATGAGTAAGCTGTAATTACTTGCTCCCTCTCCTTGGCCTTTACCGTAGACTATAAGCTAAATAAGGATAGGTTTGATTATTGTTCACTGGTATATACAGGGAGTGCAGAATTATTAGGCAAATGAGTATTTTGACCACATCATCCTCTTTATGCATGTTGTCTTACTCCAAGCTGTATAGGCTCGAAAGCCTACTACCAATTAAGCATATTAGGTGATGTGCATCTCTGTAATGAGAAGGGGTGTGGTCTAATGACATCAACACCCTATATCAGGTGTGCATAATTATTAGGCAACTTCCTTTCCTTTGGCAAAATGGGTCAAAAGAAGGACTTGACAGGCTCAGAAAAGTCAAAAATAGTGAGATATCTTGCAGAGGGATGCAGCACTCTTAAAATTGAAAAGCTTCTGAAGTGTGATCATCGAACAATCAAGCGTTTCATTCAAAATAGTCAACAGGGTCGCAAGAAGCGTGTGGAAAAACCAAGGCGCAAAATAACTGCCCATGAACTGAGAAAAGTCAAGCGTGCAGCTGCCAAGATGCCACTTGCCACCAGTTTGGCCATATTTCAGAGCTGCAACATCACTGGAGTGCCCAAAAGCACAAGGTGTGCAATACTCAGAGACATGGCCAAGGTAAGAAAGGCTGAAAGACGACCACCACTGAACAAGACACACAAGCTGAAACGTCAAGACTGGGCCAAGACATATCTCAAGACTGATTTTTCTAAGGTTTTATGGACTGATGAAATGAGAGTGAGTCTTGATGGGCCAGATGGATGGGCCCATGGCTGGATTGGTAAAGGGCAGAGAGCTCCAGTCCGACTCAGACGCCAGCAAGGTGGAGGTGGAGTATTGGTTTGGGCTGGTATCATCAAAGATGAGCTTGTGGGGCCTTTTCGGGTTGAGGATGGAGTCAAGCTCAACTCCCAGTCCTACTGCCAGTTTCTGGAAGACACCTTCTTCAAGCAGTGGTACAGGAAGAAGTCTGCATCCTTCAAGAAAAAACATGATTTTCATGCAGGACAATGCTCCATCACACACGTCCAAGTACTCCACAGCGTGGCTGGCAAGAAAGGGTATAAAAGAAGAAAATCTAATGACATAGCCTCCTTGTTCACCTGATCTGAACCCATTGAGAACCTGTGGTCCATCATCAAATGTGAGATTTACAAGGAGGGAAAACAGTACACCTCTCTGAACAGTGTCTGGGAGGCTGTGGTTGCTGCTGCACGCAATGTTGATGGTGAACAGATCAAAACACTGACAGAATCCATGGATGGCAGGCTTTTGAGTGTCCTTGCAAAGAAAGGTGGCTATATTGGTCACTGATTTGTTTTTGTTTTGTTTTTGAATGTCAGAAATGTATATTTGTGAATGTTGAGACGTTATATTGGTTTCACTGGTAAAAATAAATAATTGAAATGGCTATATATTTGTTTTTTGTTAAGTTGCCTAATAATTATGCACAGTAATAGTCACCTGCACACACAGATATCCCCCTAAAATAGCTATAACTAAAAACAAACTAAAAACTACTTCCAAAACTATTCAGCTTTGATATTAATGAGTTTTTTGGGTTCATTGAGAACATGGTTGTTGTTCAATAATAAAATTAATCCTCAAAAATACAACTTGCCTAATAATTATGCACTCCCTGTAGGGGTACTAGTCACATAGTGTTTACCTATATAGAGATATTGTGCAGCTTCTCTCTCCCCTCCTCTTTCCTGCCCAGCTAATCTGAGTGGGTCACCTCCCCTTCCCCTTTCCCCTTCCATTGGTCGTATCCCCTTTTCCCTGAGGTGGGATTTAGGGTTTAGGTAAGTAGTCACTTATTGCCAGTTATAGGAGACCCTTCACGTGCATACTGTTATATATCATTGTCTGTGCAGTGCTTATTTCTTCTCCTGCATAAAGGCTACACATTAGCTGTTAAACTTGTCTCCCACCTCCCCGCTCCTGCCCAGCTTGTCTGGCTAGGTTACTTCTCATTTCCCTTTTTCCCTTCCTTCAGGTCATATCCCCCTTCCCCTGAGGTGGGGATCAAGTCCTTAAGGAAATCCTGTAAGTGCCCCTTCATTATTAAGTGTTCTATGCTGCACTGTTTTCATATTGGACCCTACATGCTAATTAGCCTTATCTGGCTATTAGAGAGGTTTTTTCCTCATCTGATGTGGTAAACAGGAAAGCGAGATGGCCAGAGTGGATGACCTATCTAAGCAGCATAAGCACACTAGAGCTAAGCTTTTGTTTTGTTACGTCTTAAAGTATACAATTGTATGCCTTAATCTCCATACATCTGTTCATTCTGGATTCTAACCTGCTATTTCTAAATTATGTGTCTCTGATACTTTTCTGGTTGTGATTAAAATTCTATAGCGAAAATGCCTCACACTGCCAGGAGGCAATCCAACCCCAAAGTAAAATTAAGAAGACAGTCTTGGATCATTTTTCTCTCCCTGTCCTCCAAGGTCCTACTCAGTCAGCCTCCAGCCAAGCTGACCAAGACTCAAAAGATGAAGACTCCCAATTCAGTATCAACTCATGTAAGGCCTCTCCAAAGTATATAACAGGGTCTACTATGCAGAAGATGCTTGCTGCTCAAACCCTATCCATAACACAGGAAATTCACCACAGCTCAGTTGAACTACGTAAGGATATCTCAGAGATAGGCGAGTGAGTGGATGCCCTAAAATGTAAACATGATGATCTGACCACTGACCATACCAGTCTCCTATCATACTCCAAATCTTTATCTGATCAAATCACACAGCTGGAATTTAAATTAGCTGACTTGGAAGATAGGTCTCAAAGAAGTAATATACACTTTAGAGGAATCCCTGAATGGGTGTTACCTTCTGATCTACAATACATTTTTTCAGATCTTTTCAAGGAATTACTCGGATCATTTGATATGTTGCCCAATACTTTGCAGAGATGCCACCGAGCTCTCAGGCCCAGATCACTCTCCTCAGATAAGCCAAGAGACGTTATAGTCAGTTTACACAGCAATAGCAGGCGGCTTTTCGTAAGCCTTCCCTCTCTGAGAGATTCCGAGATGTTCAAATGCTACAGGACCTCTCCCAACATACTCTTCAGCAAAGGAAATTGTTCTCCCCAATAACTGAGGTACTGAGACGTGAAAATATCAAATACAGATGGAGTTTCCCAATTAGAATACTTGTTACAAAAGACAATCAGATGCACACCATCACCAGTCTCAGTCAAGGCTTCTCGATGCTAGAAACTTGGGGCCTATGCCCACCCTCGGGCAATATTGAACCTCTTCCCCAAGCACAGCTTAGAGCCTCAGCTCTAGAATGGCAGGTTAAAGAGCAGAAATCAAAATGTCAAAAACATTAAATTCCTTCTTAGGAAACATTTCCATTGACTGCTTTCGTTTTCGAACTGTACTACTACATTACTGTATGACTTAAGAGACAGTAGAGTATATATATTACTATTTCTGTTCTCTATGTCTTTGTTAACTGTCATATGTTTACAGAAGTTGTGTTCTATATTGTTATGTATACATTTTAGATGCTGTTATTTATCTTTCTCATATCTAAGATGGTCTTTTTTTTCACTACTGGGTCATACCACTCTGGCCTTATAGTTAATCCTTGGCAACTCCCCCCCATATAGCCCGTGTGTCAGGCTCCATTTGGTGGACTAATTCCACAACAATTTTTCTTCTGTTACTGATGAATCTCATAATGTTATATATGATTTATACCCTCAACTTCCCCTCCCTTTCCCTCCCCTCCAGCAGTCTCTTGCTACAGTCATACCCTAAAGCACAGGTAAATGGCTAATGGAAACACCATAAAATTCCTCACACACAATGTCAGAGGCCTAAATTCACAAGGTAAAAGAAGCATATTCCTTAGATCACTTACACATTTAAACCCTGGTGTAGTTTTCCTACAGGAGACTCATTGGAAGGACAGTTATACTCCTAAACTTCTTACTAAACACTATACTACTGTTGAATTTGCCCCATACACTTCTAAAGCCAGAGGGGTTGCTATTCTCATCCATAAACGCCTTGCGTACGAGATCATATTTGTAGAAAAGTGCCCCCAAGCCAGATATATAATTTTAAAATGTAAACTCAATCAAATCTTGTACACATTAATAGAAAATTGGACGAACAGCTGAAGGGTCAAAGAGATGGTGTCCGCAGAAATGAAAGAGGATCTCTACATATGGGACAGATTTTTGACCAATTTTAACGGAGTCTGCTTGTGGCGGTCCGATCTCATTTCAAATCAGTCCTTGCATCTATTTACTGATGTGGCAGGTAGGTTTGGTTACAGGGCATACCTCGAAGGTGAATGGAGCGCAGCTCTGTGGCCAAGTCAGTGGGTGGCTTCAGGCCTGACGATTAACCTTGCACTACTGGAGCTATTCCCTATTGTGGTAGTGGTTGAACTGTGGGGAACAAAGCTGGCAAACAGAGCAGTGGTGTTCTGGTCAGATAAGATGAGTTTGGTTTACGCCATAAACAGGTTGTCTGTATCATCACCTGTAGTGGTGAGGTACCTTAGGCACCTAGCAATTTGCTGTTTACTGTAATGCTCGTGGGATACTCAGCATCAGTAGTCTTGTTATCCCAGCATCGAGCCGGAATGATAGGGAATATCCCAGAGCAGAGAAGGTTTGCAAAAAGAGATAAATGGCACTCACCACAGGCAGAACAGTCCTTGGCGGCAACATTCAGGAAACAGAGGCAAACTGCTAGGATGGTCAGGCAGGCAGGGTTTGGCAACAGTAAGGCAGTCCAGAGGTAAACCACTAGGATGGTCAGGCAGGCAGGGTTTGGCAACAGTAAAGCAGTCTATAGGTAAACCACTAGGAAGGTCAGGCAGGCAGGGTTTGGCAAAAGTAAGGCAATCCAGGGCAATAGAGGTTAACAGGAGAGTTGTCAGACAAGCAGAGTTCAGCAGCAGTATATCAATCCAGCAATTAAGGGGTAAACAGGCAGAGTAGTCAGACAAGCAGAGTTCAGCGGCAGTATATCAATCCAGCAGTTAAGGGGTAAACAGGCAAACCGCTAGGATGGTCAGGCAGGCAGGGTTTGGCAACAGTAAGGCAGTTCAGAGGTAAACCACTAGGATGATCAGGCAGGCAGGGTTTGGCAACAGTAAGGCAGTCCAGAGGTAAACCACTAGGAAGGTCAGGCAGGCAGGGTTTGGCAACAGTAAGGCAATCCAGGGCAATAGGAGTTAACAGGAGAGTGGTCAGACAAGCAGAGTTCAGCAGCAGTATATCAATCCAGCAATTAAGGGCTAAACAGGCAGATTGGTCAGACAAGCAGAGTTCAGTAGCAGTATATCAATCCAGCAGTTAAGGGGTAAACAGGCAGAGTGGTCAGACAAGTAGAGTTCAGCAGCAGTATATCAATCCAGCAGTTAAGGGGTAAAGAGGCAGAGTGGTCAGACAAGCAGAGTTCTGCAGCAAAATAACAGTAAAGCATACAAAATAATAACACCCAGGAGAACAGTAATTAACACCTATACTTGGGCAGTGATAGGAATGACTAAGGTTACTTACATAGGCACAGAATTCACGCCACAGGAGATCCTACCCGTCTTCTAAAGGAGAAAGCATGCGGCGATGACATCACCACCGCACACAGAGAGGAGCCGACTCCCCCCTAGGCAACGAGCATAGAGGTCGCGCCGTGTCTCTATCAATGGCTAGAGCGGTGCGGCGTAACATTTACAACTTAATATCTGGTTCACAGCCCGTCATGTCCTAGGGGTACATAATGTAGTGGTAGACGCGCTTTCTAGATTCAAGTGGGAACAGTTTAGGAAGGTAGCTCCTAGGGCTGCAGCACAAGGTTTACATTGCCCCTTATTTCTCTGGCAGTGGGCAGTCTCTGGGCATCCATCATCCCATTAGTGAAGGCCTCACTGTCTCCCAAGACCTGGAAGGCTTATGAGTCACACTGGAAGGGATGGGAGTCCCTCTGCAGTAAAAGGGGGTTCATCATGCAGCAGACATCACAGGTACAGGTGTTAGAATGGCTGGCATGGTTGAAACAATTAGGGGTTTCCAGACTATCAGCTCAAAGTAGGCTTTCGGCAGTAGCATTCTTCAGCAAGATGCTCGTAATTCCATAATTTTCTAATTACTTTCTAGTGAGACAAGTGTTGAAAGGATGGGGTAGGACGGAAGTTAAGACCCAGGATCAGAAGGAACCTATTACCCCTCTCCGCTTAAAGAAGCTTGTGAAATCACTAGATGGGATTTGTGCAACACATTACGAAGTGGTATTATTTAGAGCAGCCTTCTCCATGGCCTTAGCAGGAGCACTGAGAGTGGAGGAATTGGTGTCTACAGCTAAAGTGGGAGGAAAAGGAGACATACAGCTCGAGCGTGTAAGGGTCTCTGAGGATGGGATGCTTTTATTCATTTCACAGTCTAAAACAGATCAAGAAGGAAAAGGTGCTTGGCCTTTTTTAGGCAGGCATGAGCTACCTGAGTGCTGCCCGGTAGGTAATGCAGAAAACTAATTAAAGATCAGGCCGACAGGGCCGACAGGGCCAAAGGAATTCTTTTTCCATGAGGATTGTTGGTATTTCAATTAAAAAAGATGCTGTCTTTAGCAGTGGCTGCATGCGGGTTAGATACTTTGTGGGTGGCCCCACACCGATTTAGGATTGGAGTGGCTACTAGAGTGTAGTCAAAGGGTTCTACTGCTGTGGAAATCAAATGATTAGGGCGTTGGAGATCAGGGAGATATAAACTATACATTAGGCCATTAAAGACAGATAGCTAAATCTTTCCGGGGGAGGGGGCCGCTAAGTTTTTGTTATGCTTTATGTCATGTCTATTGTTGTTCAGTATTGTTGTTTGAAAGTTGAGAATATCTATATGATGTTGTTCTAGGTAAGGGCTCTTCACTGCATTGGGCCGTGATCAGGGCACTGCGGTCAACAGACGGGCATCAACTTGGCTTTCCTTCTGATAAGGCTAGCGTTTGTTGGCTGGGCTGCAGGGGCCTTACCTGGAATGAGTTGCCTTCACTTCTGCAAGAAGCTCACAGGAGGTGGGGTCTTCTGAACATTATAGTCCTACACCTAGGGGGAAAGGATAATGGATCCCTCCCTCTTATAAAACAAATGGTCACTGATGTCAAAATTCTGTGTGTGTTTGGCTGTCAGGTGTTAGAGTGGGGTGGTCCAATGTGGTCGCACGAATGCATTGGAGGAACATGGTTTCTCAAAGGGCAGCTTATAATGTGCGCAAAAAAGTGAACAGGGTTGTGGGAAGAGTGGTCACGGCCTTGTCAGGATTTATCATTAGGCATGATCATATTACGGCTGACAAAATAGACTTATATTGCCCTGACGGTGTTCACTTGACCGACGAAGGGCTGGATAAGTTTCTGGCTGATTTAAGAAAAGCGCTGTTAGATCAAGTTTAATAAAATATAAAATAAATTCTTTACTTAAAAAAGAAAAATGTTGATTATTATAAGTTATATAAGGTCAGTTAAGGTTGGCAGCAAGAGTTACACTTAGTTTCCTCTTGTGGCGGTCGGTCATGGCCCTGGAGCGAGCAGTCAGAATGAAGAGTGACGGCCTTTAAAATGGGAAGAGGTGATGCCTGCTAGGTGCCATCCTAGGAGTTCCCCTCCTTGACGAATTGCTGGCTGAAGATCTCTAAGCTAACATCCATTTCTCTCTGCTAATGAGTGTGAGCAACCCGTGCCATGCTGCAGGTACCGAATGGGGCTGTCGGTAGAGGGTAGTTAGTTTTTAAGTGCCGCCAATGAATTTAGAACTTTTACAAAGTTCAAATTATGGAAAAGTTGCCTAAACTATTAAATAGTTAATAAAGTTTAAGTTTTAATAAACGTGACCATGACCGGTCTTTTCATAAAACAGTGGTATGTGTTTTATTTATTGTGTTGGTTAAGTTAGTAAACAAATTTATGTAATAGGAGGTTTATACCTTATGCTTCTGGAGAGTATGAAGATTTTCTTTGCTGTTTGGCACAGATTGTGGACAACGTATGGGTGTCATTCTGTTGTAATCTTCTAGGTGTTTATGAACAGATAATATAGGCAAGTCTGGGAGATCCAATCCCAAGGCATCACAACATCTTTGGACATCTGATGCATCTTTACAGATTAAGTATCTGTCTTCATGGATCAACAACAGATGTTTTGGTAAACCCCAACAATATGAAATACGCTTGTTGCAAAGCAACTGAGTAGGGAGAATTCTTTGCATTTCTGTAGTGCCCTTTGCAAAAGATCAGCCGCATATAGCTGTATGATTGTGCCACAGAATCTAATTGGCTGGCTCTTTCTATATAAGTTGAGGAGTTTCTCTTTATCTCTGTATCTCGGTGCTGAATCAGGCGTTTTGGCCCTTATAACTCTGTGTGCTCTATCCCATGGGATTTCGTCTTTTGAGTTGCTACCTTTAAGATGAATGAACAGAGCAACTAGATATGTGGGAAGGTCTTTGGGAAGGGCTGATTCAGGAACCCCACTTATGCAGTGATTTTTTTCTCCTGCTTCTGTTTTCTACTCGCATTCTATTGGCTGTTCCAATCAGCTAATAGAATGCAAGCTCAATCCTATTGGCTGATTGCATCAGCCAATAGGACTTTTTCAACCTTAATTCCGATTTGCTGATAGAATTCTTGGATGACGTCATTTAAAGGATCCTTTATTCAGCAAGAAGCCATCGATTGAAGAGAATGCTCCACACTGGATGTCTTGAAGATGGAGCCGATCCGCATCGGAAGGATGAAGATAGAAGATGCCGTCTGGGTGAAAGCTTCTGCCCGTCTGGAGGACCACTTCTGCCCGTCTGGACAACCACTTCTGCTGGCTTCGTTGAGGGCATCTTGCCACTTGCATGACTTCTCCCGGTAAGTAAATCTTCGGGGGGTTAGTGTTAGGATTTTTTAAGGGTGTATTGGGTGGGTTTTATGTTTAGGTTAGGGCTTTGGGCAGCAATAGAGCTAAATGCCCTTTTAAGGGCAATGCCCATCCAAATGCCCTTTTCAGGGCAATGGGGAGCTTAGGTTTTTTTAGTTAGGCTTTTATTTGGGGGGATGGTTGTGTGGGTGGTGGGTTTTACTGTTGGGGGGGTTGTATGTATTTTTTTACAGGTAAAAGAGCTGATTGCTTGGGGGCAATGCCCTGCAAAATGCCCTTTTAAGGGCTATTGATAGTTTAGTTTTGGCTAGGGGTTTTGTTACTTTGGGGGGGGGGGGGGCTTTTTTACTTTGATAGGGCTCTTAGATTAGGTGTAATTAGTTTATTTAATTGTAGTGTAGTGTTAGGTGTTAGTGTAACTTAGGTTAGGTTTTATTTTACAGTAAATTTGTATTCATTTTAGCTAGGTAGTTATTAAATAGTTAATAACTATTTAGTAACTATTCTACCTAGTTAAAATAAATAAAAACTTGCCTGTAAAATAAAAATAAACCCTAAGCTAAATACAGTGTAACTATTAGTTATATTGTAGCTAGCTTAGGGTTTATTTTATAGGTAAGTATTTAGTTTTAAATAGGAATAATTTAGTTAATGATAGTAATTTTATTTATATTTAAATTATATTTAAGTTAGGCGGTGTTAGGGTTAGACTTAGGTTTAAAGGGTTAATAAATTTAGAATAGTGGCGGCGACATTGGGGGTGGCAGATTAGGGCTTAATAAATGTAGGTAGGTTGCGGCGACATTGGGGATTGGAGATTAGAGGTTAATAAATATAATGTAGGTGTCTGCGATGTTGGGGGCAGCAGATTAGGGGTTCATAAGTATAATGGAGGTGTCGGCGATGTCCGGAGCGGCAGATTAGGGGTTAATAAGTATAATGTAGGTGTCGGCGATGTCGGGGGCAGCAGATTAGGGGTTAATAAGTGTAAGATTAGGGATGTTTAGACTCGGGGTTCATGTTAGGGTGTTAGGTGTAAACATAACTTTAATTTCCCGATAGGAATCAATGGGGCTGCGTTACTGAGTTTTAAGCTACTTTTTTGCAGGTGTTAGACTTTTTCTCAGCCGGCTCTCCCCATCGATGTCTATGGGGAAATCGTCCACGAGCATGTATAACGAGCTCACCGCTCACTTAAGCAGCACTGGTATTGGAGTGCAGTGTGGAGCGCAATTTTGCTCTACGCTCACTTCTTGCCTGTTAACGCCGGATTGATAAAAACCCGTAATAACAGCGCTGCAGGAAAGTGAGCGGTGAGAATAAACTGCAAGTTAGCACCGCACCCCTGTTACCGCACAACTCGTAATCTAGGCATATGTCTGCCAAATCCTGTTTAGAAGATAGGGTAGATAACACTGTGGTTGGTATCTGAACTAACTCATGTGAATATATGTCCACAGGTGTGTGTTGCGATGGAGAGAATGGTGTTGAGGCCGAAGATGCCTGAGAGGTGGATATAGTAGAGTTTTTTACGGTATTGAAAAAAGATGCCACTGATTGGCCTTTGCTTGGCATTGCTTTAGACATCATATCTTTTTGAAAGCTCTTTTTGAAGCCATGTTACAATTTGTGGTTTCTTGGTATTAGAAATATGTTTCAGACTTTTTCTTTAGGGTGAGAAGTCTTGAAAAATAGGTGAGTCTGTTTCATTTCATATAGGCCACTTTTAATTGATAAAGGGTTAATGTGTGCCAATTAACACTCCATGTGAGTTAATCAATGAGTTATAATGTTGTATATTACTGTCTGTTCCACTGGTTGTAATATTAAGGCTTTATTGGCAGTGTTTAAATGGATGAGCAAAATGTTTTCTCTTTACTATGAGGTCTAGAGTCTGTTTATGCATATATAGGGCACTATTTCTTCTCCCCTCTCTCTTATTGTGCACTCTAGTATGGAGTTCAGAATATTGACTGTGCGTTTATGCGCTTTACTCATGGCGTGTTTCAGCGTGTGGGTATTCAATTGTTAAGGCACTGTTCAAAGTGACAATGGCGATGTAAGTGATTGATCTTTGCTTACTTATCTGTGGTGATCGGGAGAAGCTGATTTGTACCACTGCAATCACTCTTTCAGATGAGTTAGACCCGGGATCTGCCATGCATCAGTTCTATGGCGTATGTTTGATGCCAAGGTGAGTGTTCAACATCCACATAAACAGATGATATCTTTGTGTGCAGCTGATGTTCCGATCCTCGGGGTTATAATTATTTCTCCTCAGAAGCTGTTTTTACAGAATTTGTGCCCTTTTATGCCATGTGCTTACAAAGAGCTTGGGATTCATGTGGCCATCTTAACCGCTACCAGTTCTGCCCCCTGAATTAATTTTTTTTATCTGCAGTATAGGATCCACCCTAACCCCCCAACCTCCCTGATCCCCCTCAAATAGCTCTCTGACCCATTCTAACTATTGCCGCCATCTTACGTACTGACAGCTGTCCGCCAGTACCAATAAACCCCAATTTTGTATGTATTTTTTTTCTGTAGTGTAGCTGTACACCCTCATTACCTTACCCCCTTTAACTCCCAGATCAATATCCCCCCTCCACTATAGGAGTCCTCCTCTCCCCTCCCTCCATCCGCCTCCCTGCCGCTCTCAGGAGATATTTTCTGTAGTGTAGCGGTCCAACCCGTTCCCACCCCCCTCCCGCCCTCTTGCAGCGCTGGGCCACCCACCTGCCTCCTTCCTAACCCTCCCACACCACAAACGATCCGCACCACTGCTGTCTGATGCAGAGAGGGCCACAGAGTGTCCCTCTCTGCATCCGTTACTCTGCCCATCTATTTCTTCGCTGCCCCATGCAGAAATAGCGCAATCTTGCTACTTTTAGCGTGATCGCGGGCGGAAAGAAGCTCAGGACTGCAGTATCATACAGGGTACGACGCTGGTCCTTAAGGCCTTAGCGACCAGCGTTGTACAGGGTACGACGCTGGTCGTTAACGGGTTAAAATAGATAAAAGGATCAGATTTTTTGTAAGTATGTAAGGATCTCCCCTAGATAAACAAGCATAAGTATTTATAATTAATCACACTGCATACACAAAAAAATTGTTATGCTGGTATGAACATTGAAAATGTGCGCATGATTTGGGGTAATTTTAATATGTAAATTTAATATTTTGGATTGGTCAATTAGACAGTAGTATTGGACAGCCCTATTTTGGCCTAGATTACAAGTGAAGCGCTAATTTATCTTGCACCCACACAAATGGGAAAATTTGTCTGTTTGCAGGCGCTTGATATATGACCAGCCATTACAAGTGGCTGGTTATTGCTAAAGTGATTTTGCAGTTGCAATCAGCACTCAGAAAATGTATTTTCTAAAAGTTCCTCAATTGGCCCCAAAATATTTTCAAGGGATTAAAAGTGGCGGGGTGTTAAAAAAAGCGGCACTAGCGGCACTGCAGAGTGCCTTTACATTGCGGTCTATGGGAACTGTGTGTTCCCTGTAAATATATATACATATGCTTATATACATACTGTATATATTTAAATGTTAATATGTGTGTATACACATATTAACAGATAACTATATATGAATATAAGCATATAAAAGCAAAAAGTCAAAATACACAATAATATAACAATGCAGCTCCAGCCAGACTTAGTGACAATTATTCAGCAGCATAGGCAAAAGCAGCAGCAGTCATGTGAATGCATAAAAGCAGATGTTTGAAACACAACAGACATACATGGGGTTAGGACGTAGGCAAAAGCGTAATAGCAGCCTGCAAGTAATAACACGGAGGAATACAAACAGCCAATGACCTCCTAACTGGCCAGCAGCAAGGGATACAAAGGAAAACAGCTTCCTGTGGCTCAAACGGTTCTGCGCCGCTCACGAGTCAAAATGAATAGACATGTTAAATCTCCACACATGTTAAAATGGCTCAATACACAGAATCTATAAAAATGTATACAGGGGTTAAATAAGAGTGGTTTTAATTTATGGATGTGCTTATTTCAGTCACGCGTTCTTTCTACTGGCTCAATGGGCTCACAGCATTTATTTTAAATATCAATATCAGATGTGTATTTTAATCAGATACGTCTATGATTATGGCTACCAAGCTGAAACATGTCAGATGTTATCTGGCTGTTCTCCTTTTTAATATGTGACAAATAAAGATTTATTTTTATTTACTGGAGAGGGTGCCTGGTTGTTTTCTCTTTAATATAAGCATATACATATTTATATACTTACACATTGCTGCCCATCGCTGCATGACTTACCACCTTTGCTACGCTAGTTCTCATTCTGTGTCTGAAGACAACAGAACAAGGCTCACACTGGAGCCAATGAAAACACAATCTCGTAACCTAACCTAACTTGTAATCCAAGAGCACATTTGCGTGTGCTGGTATTACTCAGTGGAGGGCAAATATTGCTCTCCACTCGTAATCTGGCCCTTTGTGGGATGTCATTCATGATGTTTTTTCTGAAATAAAATACTTTAATCAACAACCCTTAGAGGCTCCGTTTTTAAAAAAATGTCAGTAGGATTTGTTTAACGTGTTAGTATTAACGAATGTGCATGTATTTTTTTACCTGACTTAGAGGGCTGACAATTAATATAGCAGAACTTTGTCAATACACTTTAGTAAGAAATTAAAACAAAGTAGTGTACTCCAAAATATCACTACTAAGATATCTATATATTTAACAATATTATTATTAAAAATTAATATTTAACTCTTTGTTCTGATCAGTTATCTTTATAGACACTTTGAACTATATTTATGTAAAAACTAGATTATGAATCAATTATACATTCTGATTCTGTTACAATTTTCTATTCAAAACAGACCATAAAATATATCTCTAAAAATTAACCTTACTCACAATGAATCGCCTATTAAAATATCAGAAATGAGAATACCAGAACAGTCTGTAATTATCCAGCAATATTTACTCCAATACCAAAATATGGACGGCTAACTTAACAGTGCTTAATTAACAATATAACAAGATACTTCACACAAATCATACTAAATCTCAATAAATCTAAGAGAACTTTCAGAAAAGTATAATTGAACTATTTAGCCCACAAATGTTTCTAAATTACTTCAAGTAAACCACCAGAAATTGTATATAGTTAATGCAACAGCCTATTTATATGCAGATTAATCTGGCCTGAAACAACCTCTTATTTAGCCACAGTAAGACAAATTCTAAAATATATAACAATAGCTGCAATTAACTTATGACATTAAAATACAAAAAATATTTCTAAATATTAATATTTAACACCTGTATACTTACTACCCTTGGTCTAAATAATAGCACTTGTACAGCGGCTAGTACACTGCTCCCCAATGACGTTCAGCAATGGGAAATAAGCAAAAATCTTGTCCCAGGAGAGATGGGATCAAAAGAATGATGCAAGCAAATGGACAACTTCCAAAAAGATTAAAAGGTAAAAAACGCTTTATTGAAATGCAACGTGTTTCTCGACCTTAACTGGATGTTTCTTCAGGCAGGTAAAAGCGAATATAAAAAATCTTAATCAGCAGCGTTACATACACTTGTGATATTTATAAAGCGGAAGTTGTCAGACCTAGAGAAAACCAATAATAACACAGGTAACAAAAATGTTCTAAGCAGGAAAACCCATTAAAACACAGGTGTAAAAGGTACAATCAGGGTTACAAATGACAATGTAATAATCTCCAATAATATACGTAATCCGTATTTACCAATGTGAGTTATATCCTCCAAAAACATTAAAATAAAATAAAACATTAATAATAACCGTCATATAATAATAATAATAACCATGATAATAACCGAACCAAAGAGTCTATCTGGTATTCGAACAATACTGTTAGTTTATCTGTTTAAAATAGGATTCGCTAAAATACAAAAGGGCTACAATTGTAACCACACAGAGATCAGTGTTAGCCAGCAAATAATGATATTTATTACATATAAAAAGATACTTTAAATATTTACATTTATTCCAAACAAATATAACCCTCAGGATATTGTGTGGTAAATGTAAAGACGTATTTAGCGCTATTGGTCTATGTACTCCTGGCTGTCACATCACAGGTCTTTTAAAAATGGGAAGATTAGTGTGCGCTAGAGGATAGTATTACTAAACACTACTCTAAAGATACAATCTCTGTATGTATCAGACACAAGTAAAGAACCAGTAACGAAGCCTAAGCTTCAAGATAGAGTGGTTTTTATCTGCATTTTTTTTTAGAGTGGTTTTTATCTGCATTTTTTAATCAGGACCTTTTTCTGAATTTTATTTATTCTACAGGGAGACGTCCCTATATTTAGTATTTGTATACTTTTGTGTATTTTGTTTTGTGTGTTCATTAAATTCGAACATTAATCTTTATATGGTGTGTATACTTTTAGCTTAGTAGCTCACTCTCTCTATCCTGAAGCTTAGGCTTCGTTACTGGTTCTTTACATCACAGGTCTTGCAAGATACCTTAAATGTTTACATGTATTCCAAGCGGATATGTCCCTCAGAATCTTGTTTGGTAAATTGCAACCAAATATAACCATACAAAAAACAAAATTAGAGCTATTGGTCAAAGCACTTATAACTGCCATATTATAGGTCTTTCAAGATGATCCAGATCTAGAGATGTGGGCCCAAAAGAGCCCACCTATGTTGGAGAAGGTTTCAAAGAGAGAGGCATGACAAATAGATAAATGAAAAACTCATGGGAATTAATTGTTTAGTATTTGCTTTTATATGTTAATCATTCCTGGATTTTATTTCTATGTATGTTCTACCGGATTTTCAATTTTTTTTTGAATAATTATACGTTTCTAATTATTACCTTAAAGTTAGTCAGTTTTCTTATATACATACAGTATGTACATGCATAAGAACATGGAAACATAATATAACCAAAAAACAAATTAATAATATAGGTAATGAAACCATATAATAATGTACATGCACATATTTGTATGCATGTATATACACACATACTAAATTAATAGGCGACCCAATCTAAATTCAAGCATACTGGTCGAAAAATTCCTTGCTTTATATGAATGGATGGTGAAATAATATAGCATAGGAGTTAAATGTTTCCATAAGAACAAGTCTGAGTGAAACACTTAAGTGTGATGATCATATATAGACTTTTATATGATTAATTGTAATGTATAAGGTTCAAAGTATGTATCATCCAGAGAGAAGTGTATGTGAAAAAAATGAATCTGAATTGGAAGGATTCCAAATGGGACTAAGAGATGCGAACATCCAATAATCCCAAAATGAATTGTAGAATATATGAAAAATGTGAAGTAATGAAATAATAATATAATAATATAATAAAATTATAAAATAATAATATTATAATAATAATAACAGCAAAAACAAATATGGTATTTTGAAATAAGATGAAGCAGATGTATAGTAGTGAACAGAATGAGTGTCCTTATTTTCTCAAAACTATTGTTTCAATTAAAAGCTGCCAGGTCTAGATTGGTATTTAGACCTGATGGATAAAGAGTGTTCAATTTATATATCCAGTATGTTTCACGTTGTCTAAGTCTTATTAACGTATTGTAATCAGTTGATTTGGGAATATAATCAATAGGATGGTATCTGAATATATCTGGATTTCCATTGTGTTTATGTAAACAGTGATTGGGAAAGCTATGTTTGGTCTTTGCTTTTCTGCAATTCTTGCAGTTGTGATGATGTTCGCTCCATCTGGTTCTGATTCTTCTAATGGTGCGGCCTACATACTGTAGGCCACATATACATTCCATTAGATAGATCACAAAATTCGATTAGCAATTGAAAAAACCTAAGATGGTAAAAAATTCTCCCGTTACTGTGGATTTTAAAGTTTTGAGACCTGATTTAATGAATTTACATGAGCCACATCCAGTTTTGCCACATTTGTATACACCTTGTAGTCAAAAAATACCCTTACTGTTTGAAGTCTGTTTCATGGTAACCTGATTAACATGCTTGACCATTTTACTTGGAGCTAGTTTATTTCGCAAAGTTGGTGCTCTCTATATGTATACAGAAGAGCACCAACTTTGCGAAATAAACTAGCTCCAACTAAAAGGGTCAAGCATGTTAATCAGGCTACCATGAAACAGACTTCAAACAGTAAGGGTATTTTTGGACTACAAGGTGTATACAAATGTGGCAAAACTGGATGTGGTTCATGTAAATTCATTAAATCAGGTATCAAAACTTTCAAATCCACAGTAACGGGAGAATTTTTTACCATCTCAGGCTTTTTTGAATTGTGAATTGAATTTGGTGATCTATCTAATGGAATGTACAGTATATGCGGCCTACAGTACATAGGCCGCACCATTAGAAGAATCCGAACCAGATGGGGCGAACATCATTGCAACTGCAAGAATTGCAGAAAATCAAAGATCAAACATAGCATTCCCAATCACTGTTTACATAAACACAATGGAAATCCAAATATACTCAGATACCACCCTATTGATTATATTCCCAAATCGCCTGATTACAATAGGTTAATAAAACTTGACAACATGAAACATACTGGATATATAAATTGAAGACTCTTTATCCATTTTATTTTGTATTTAAAATGAACTTTAAGTCACAGTACCCATTCAATTGCTAGTGCCTCAGACATCATTTTGTGTACTGGATTTTCAGAGGAAGACCTAATGAATCATCATGTTTATTATCACATGTATCTGTTAAATTACAATATCCTGGGATTCTACTAGCTTATCTGAAACAGGACAGAATTGTGTCTCTGTCACCTCAGGGGGCATCCTGAACTAAGTAAGTATCAGGGCAATTGTTTTAATTGAGTTATTTAGAAATACATCAAAGTGTAATCTACATAGTGATTGGGGACAGGGGTCTAGGCTGAAAGGTTTGATTTACAATTTCTGCTGTGGCTATAGCCAAATCAAATAATATCAAGTAGATATTAGCTCAATTGAATTATTAAATTATGTGATACATATGTAGTTTATCCAATGCCACTCAGCAATACCTCAACATAAATCCCCCTTTCAATTTTAATATATTGTAGGACACATGTATTGGAATTGACTTAAAATCCAGTGGTAATTGGTGAGTGTACTAGCAGTATGCATCATAAATAGTCTTGTTTTAAGATCATAATAGGTTTTAGCAACATTTGCTGCATTTTCTATGTTCCTTTGAGCAAATGCAAAAGCATTTTGAAGATGCTTCCTTAAGTTTTCCACATATTGATGTGTATTGGCAGCATTTATCAAGTTCTGGTCTGATGTACAGTACAGTAGATGCTGAGGTGGAACCATTCTTCTACCAGTCAACAATTCAAAATGTGACATCTTAGTAGCACTTCTTGGTGTTGCTCTTAATGCCATTAGGACTAGAGGTAATTTTACATCCCAGTCTTTTCCTGTTTCACTCACAAACGTTTTGAGGATTTTCAAACTGGACTGGTTTTAATGCTCTACACCACCACTAGAGGCAGCTCTATATTCAATATGGAGCTTTCTTTTGACCCCTAGTATTTTCCACATTTAGGTCATCACTTCACTAGTGAAGTGGGTTCACCGATCGGATTCAATTCACTGGGGTAAACCAAATCTGGAAAACACATGGCCAAAAGGTATGATCACGCAATATTTCATATGTTAATTTGGTGCCATGATGACCAGATGTGGGAGCATCATGGGCATGTTGAAGCATGAGACCCCTGAAGTTTGTAGGTACCACTCTTTGTTGGATGCCTGTTTTGGAGGTTCTAATTAACAAACCATCCTGTAATTTGAATTGTGATCTAGACTTCATTAATATTTTAAGATCTTCTTTGCCAATACCGTCCTCTTTTGAGATGGGGTGGTTTTCAGGATCTTCTATGTGTTTATAGACGATACCTATAATGGGGTTTTCTTTTTGACTAGTGATCAGGTCCTCACTAGGAGAATCCTGACTCTATTTTACCAGGTTAGGCGCACTTTGTTGTTTAGCCTGGTTTCTGGTAATGGCTTCTATATGAATTGCACCCATTAAGTGGTCAATATTAAGGAACTCTCCAGTTATATCTTCTTGTTTGGCTAATGAATCTGCAAGATCATTGCCTACCTTATCAGGACCTAGAATTCTGGAATGATCCTTGGTCTTTTTCCAGAGTATGGTTAAACCATTAGACACCACTAACATCAATTTCACAGAACAACTTGCCATGTTTGACTGGTTTGTTGTTTGTTTTCTACATGCCATTTCTTTTCCAAGCTGGCAGGTATTTAACAAAACTGTCAAGCACATAATTTGAGTCAGTAATGATCACAAATTCATAAATACCTTGTTCAATAGCCATTTCAATGGTTTTTAGAGCAGCAGTTAGTTATGCTACTTGACTGGATCTTGGTCCAATGTTGAAACCTACAGAAATATTTGGGAAACTATTTGCCCAAGTTATACCAATGCCAGCAACTAATTTGCGTAATGTTTGACAATGGTCCTCATTGTATATTTTATATGGGGAAAGCAATTGTTCCTCCAGGAAATCATCTTCTAATAATTATTCTCCATGATCCTTAGCAGTACAGTCATGGAGCTCAGCAAGCCCCTGTGCAACTGGATTCGTTTTGTTTTATTTATAGTGAATTTCTAAAGGCCAACCTTGTAAGGAAAGAGTCCAAGCTGTTATGCAGCTATTGGACAGGTGGTTCCCATCTCTTTTTCTCTCACTTTGCAAATATAGCAAAGGCTGGTGGGTTGTTTCTACAATGATTTTCTCATCCTGTATATAGCTGCGAAAATTTTGTAGAGCCCATACAGTACTTAAGAGGGCTTTTTCGCAATCACAAAATTTTATTTTTTACTGGAGATAAAGTTTTGCTCGCATAAGCAATGACTTTGCTTAAATTATCATGCTTTTGGTATAAAACAGCACTCATGCTTATATCTGTGTAACCTGTCTCTAAATAGAAAATTTACTACCTTCAGGGTATGCTAAGCAGTATGCTTGAGTGAGTTTTCTCTTCAGCTCTCTTATGGCTGTCTCTTGAGCCTCACTTCAGTGCCATTTCACATCCTTCTTTAGAAGATGTAGCAGTGGTTTAGCTAATTCTGCATATTTATAAATAAATTTGCGAGAATAATTCATCCTACCCAGGAATGACCTCAATTCTAGGTTCATATATGCATTATTACCATACTGAGGTACAAATTAAACATTTCTGCAGCTTAAAGATATTTTATATTTAAAAATTAACTTTAAGTCACAGTATCAATTCAATTGCCAGTGTCTCTTTCAGACATCGTTTTGTGCATTGGATTTTCAGAGGAAGACCTAGTGATTCATCATGTTGATTATCACATGTATCGGTTAACATATCCTGGGATTCTGCTAGCTTATCTGAAATAGGACATAATTGTGTCTCTTTCACCCCAGGGGGCATCCTGAACTAAGTAAGTATCAGGGCAATTGCTTTATATGAATTATTTAGAATGACATCAAAGCGTAATCTGCATAGTGAGTGGGGAGAGGGGTCTAGGCTGAAAGGTTTAATTTACAATTTCTGCTGTGGCTATAGCCAAATCATTAAATATTAAGTAGATATTAGCTCAGCTGAATTATTAAATTATGTGATGCATATGTAGTTTATCCAATGCCACTCAGCAATACCTCAACAAAACTAAATTCACCTGGTAATTTTACTGAACCATAAAACATCTGAGCCCTGAAAGCAGGACTTGTCATTAGAAAAAAAAACATATCTAAGTAATCTTAAAGACACTTAGGGTAACAAGGAATATTTTCCAATAATATCAAATAGGTTCTCACAAATCCCCCTGGTGGTCTCACCCACATAATATTAAGGTATATTGAGGTATAAAACATATAAACATATCTCAAAAAATGTCTTTCAAACACCCTCTGCATATCTAAACCCTCGGCTCTAAGAAAGTTGAAGTCTCCAAACTAAAATTAAAAAGCAGGGCTCTCATGATGCAACCCCTCATGTAAAGAAGCTTTTGGGAGACAAAAACATCAGGATGCACTTGCTGCACACACTCAGTATTTTTAGATTACAAATTAAACAACCAGACTCAAGAGGCACCCTTTAAACCACTCTTATAGTAATGAATCCCCTATAAAGTGAAAAATTACTTGCATGATCCACTTTTTTATCTTTTGTAAGTTATCTATCGTTATAAAAGTGTCCTGAATCTACATAAAAAAATCTTCAATTTTTACTTTTACTTGTGAGTACATTCCATTTAATGTGCATTTTGAGTTTGACTTGTTGACTTCTTCCTTTTGAGGTCTACTGGAAAGTAGACAAACCAGGGGGTTTCGTTCCTTATGGAGACTCAAGACAAAACCCTGAAAAATAATTTTGCTATTTCTCCATAGCTTTTTCAAATAGTGAAACGATCGTTGGAGTTCATGGAGGAATATTGACTGATGATGAGGAAGGGCAAAATTATGGTAAAGCATTAGCCTAAAAGACATAGGGCAAATTTGCCTGTTTATGGGTGCACATACTGGCCTAGATTTGGAGTTCGGCGGTAAAAGGGCTGTTAACGCTCCGCGGGCTTTTTTCTGGCCGCACCATAAAATTAACTCTGGTATCGAGAGTTCAAACAAATGCTGCGTTAGGCTCCAAAAAAGGAGCGTAGAGCATTTTTACCGCAAATACAACTCTCGATACCAGAGTTGCTTACGGACGCGGCCGGCCTCAAAAACGTGCTCGTGCACGATTCCCCCATAGGAAACAATGGGGCTGTTTGAGCTGAAAAAAAACCTAACACCTGCAAAAAAGCAGCGTTCAGCTCCTAACGCAGCCCCATTGTTTCCTATGGGGAAACACTTCCTACGTCTGCACCTAACACTCTAACATGTACCCCGAGTCTAAACACCCCTAACCTTACACTTATTAACCCCTATTCTGCCGCCCCCGCTATCGCTGACCCCTGCATATTATTATTAACCCCTAATCTGCCGCTCCGTAAACCGCCGCCACCTACGTTATCCCTATGTACCCCTAATCTGCTACCCCTAACACCGCCGACCCCTATATTATATTTATTAACCCCTAACCTGCCCCCCACAACGTCGCCGACACCTGCCTACACTTATTAACCCCTAATCTGCCGAGCGGACCTGAGCGCTACTATAATAAAGTTATTAACCCCTAATCCGCCTCACTAACCCTATCATAAATAGTATTAACCCCTAATCTGCCCTCCCTAACATCGCCGACACCTAACTTCAATTATTAACCCCTAATCTGCCGACCGGAGCTCACCGCTATTCTAATAAATGTATTAACCCCTAAAGCTAAGTCTAACCCTAACACTAACACCCCCCTAAGTTAAATATAATTTTTATCTAACGAAATAAATTAACTCTTATTAAATAACTTATTCCTATTTAAAGCTAAATACTTACCTGTAAAATAAATCCTAATATAGCTACAATATAAATTATAATTATATTATAGCTATTTTAGGATTAATATTTATTTTACAGGCAACTTTGTAATTATTTTAACCAGGTACAATAGCTATTAAATAGTTAATAACTATTTAATAGTTACCTAGTTAAAATAATAACAAATTTACCTGTAAAATAAATCCTAACCTAAGTTATAATTAAACCTAACACTACCCTATCAATAAAATAATTAAATAAACTACCTACAATTACCTACAATTAACCTAACACTACACTATCAATAAATTAATTAAACACAATTCCTACAAATAAATACAATTAAATAAACTAGCTAAAGTACAAAAAATAAAAAAGAACTAAGTTACAGAAAATAAAAAAATATTTACAAACATAAGAAAAATATTACAACAATTTTAAACTAATTACACCTACTCTGAGCCCCCTAATAAAATAACAAAGCCCCCCAAAATAAAAAATTCCCTACCCTATTCTAAATTAAAAAAGTTACAAGCTCTTTTACCTTAACAGCCCTGAACAGGGCCCTTTGCGGGGCATGCCCCAAGAAGTTCAGCTCTTTTGCCTGTAAAAAAAAACATACAATACCCCCCCCCCAACATTACAACCCACATACCCCTAATCTAACCCAAACCCCCCTTAAATAAACCTAACACTAAGCCCCTGAAGATCTTCCTACCTTGTCTTCACCATCCAGGTATCACCGATCCGTCCTGGCTCCAAGATCTTCATCCAACCCAAGCGGGGGTTGGCGATCCATAATCCGGTCCAGAAGAGGCTCCAAAGTCTTCCTCCTATCCGGCAAGAAGAGGACATCCGGACCGGCAAACATCTTCTCCAAGCGGCATCTTCGATCTTCTTCCATCCGGAGCGAAGCGGCAGGATCCTGAAGACATCCAGCGCGGAACATCCATCCGGACCGACGACTGAACGACGAATGACTGTTCCTTTAAGGGACGTCATCCAAGATGGCGTCCCTCGAATTCCGATTGGCTGATAGGATTCTATCAGCCAATCGGAATTAAGGTAGGAATTTTCTGATTGGCTGATGGAATCAGCCAATCAGAATCTAGTTCAATCCGATTGGCCGATCCAATCAGCCAATCAGATTGAGCTCGCATTCTATTGGCTGATCGGAACAGCCAATAGAATGCGAGCTCAATCTGATTGGCTGATTGGATCAGCCAATCGGATTGAACTTGATTCTGATTGGCTGATTCCATCAGCCAATCAGAAAATTCCTACCTTAATTCCGATTGGCTGATAGAATCCTATCAGCCAATCGGAATTCGAGGGACGCCATCTTGGATGACGTCCCTTAAAGGAACAGTCATTCGTCGTTCAGTCGTCGGTCCGGATGGATGTTCCGCGCTGGATGTCTTCAGGATCCTGCCGCTTCGCTCCGGATGGAAGAAGATCGAAGATGCCGCTTGGAGAAGATGTTTGCCGGTCCGGATGTCCTCTTCTTGCCGGATAGGAGGAAGACTTTGGAGCCTCTTCTGGACCGGATTATGGATCGCCAACCCCCGCTTGGGTTGGATGAAGATCTTGGAGCCAGGATGGATCGGTGATACCTGGATGGTGAAGACAAGGTAGGAAGATCTTCAGGGGCTTAGTGTTAGGTTTATTTAAGGGGGGTTTGGGTTAGATTAGGGGTATGTGGGTGGTGGGTTGTAATGTTGGGGGGGGGGGGTATTGTATGTTTTTTTTTTACAGGCAAAAGAGCTGAAATTCTTGGGGCATGCCCCGCAAAGGGCCCTGTTCAGGGCTGGTAAGGTAAAAGAGCTTGTAACTTTTTTAATTTAGAATAGGGTAGGGAATTTTTTATTTTGGGGGGCTTTGTTATTTTATTAGGGGGCTTAGAGTAGGTGTAATTAGTTTAAAATTGTTGTAATATTTTTCTTATGTTTGTAAATATTTTTTTATTTTCTGTAACTTAGTTCTTTTTTATTTTTTGTACTTTAGCTAGTTTATTTAATTGTATTTATTTGTAGGAATTGTGTTTAATTAATTTATTGATAGTGTAGTGTTAGGTTAATTGTAGGTAATTGTAGGTAGTTTATTTAATTATTTTATTGATAGGGTAGTGTTAGGTTTAATTATAACTTAGGTTAGGATTTATTTTACAGGTAATTTTGTAATTATTTTAACTAGGTAACTATTAAATAGTTATTAACTATTTAATAGCTATTGTACCTGGTTAAAATAATTACAAAGTTGCCTGTAAAATAAATATTAATCCTAAAATAGCTATAATATAATTATAATTTATATTGTAGCTATATTAGGATTTATTTTACAGGTAAGTATTTAGCTTTAAATAGGAATAAGTTATTTAATAAGAGTTAATTTATTTCGTTAGATAAAAATTATATTTAACTTAGGGGGGTGTTAGTGTTAGGGTTAGACTTAGCTTTAGGGGTTAATACATTTATTAGAATGGCGGTGAGCTCCGGTCGGCAGATTAGGGGTTAATAATTGAAGTTAGGTGTCGGCGATGTTAGGGAGGGCAGATTAGGGGTTAATACTATTTATGATAGGGTTAGTGAGGCGGATTAGGGGTTAATACATTTATTATAGTAGCGCTCAGGTCCGCTCGGCAGATTAGGGGTTAATAAGTGTAGGCAGGTGTCGGCGACGTTGAGGGGGGCAGATTAGGGGTTAATAAATATAATATAGGGGTCGGCGATGTTAGGGGCAGCAGATTAGGGGTACATAAATATAACGTAGGTGGCGGTCGGCAGATTAGGGGTTAAAAATTTTAATCGAGTGGCGGCGGTGTGGGGGGACCTCGGTTTAGGGGTACATAGGTAGTTTATGGGTGTTAGTGTACTTTAGGGTACAGTAGTTAAGAGCTTTATGAACCGGCGTTAGCCAGAAAGCTCTTAACTCCTGCTATTTTCAGGCGGCTGGAATCTTGTCGTTAGAGCTCTAACGCTCACTTCAGAAACGACTCTAAATACCGGCGTTAGAAAGATCCCATTGAAAAGATAGGCTACGCAAATGGCGTAGGGGGATCTGCGGTATGGAAAAGTCGCGGCTGTAAAGTGAGCGTTAGACCCTTTAATCACTGACTCCAAATACCAGCGGGCGGCCAAAACCAGCGTTAGGAGCCTCTAACGCTGGTTTTGACGGCTACCGCCGAACTCCAAATCTAGGCCTAAGTAACCAACCATTACAAGTGACTGGTTAATGCTACCCCAAGCTCACAGTTTCACCATCTAAGTGATGGTATTACTGAGTGCAATGCAAATAATACTCTCCCGTAAGTGCAAAATTGTGTTCCACTTGTAATCTGGCCCATAGTAGGTAGAAAGCAGTCCTGTTGTTTACAGACTTACACATACTAATGTGTTGCTGCTTGCCTGTGCACTTATACCCTAGGTGATTTGTTGCAAAATATATGGGTTTGAGCTAAGCTAAAAGTATCAGATCACTCATAAATCCAAGATATTCTATGCTGGATTGGGAAAAAAAGATAAGGGGTAGAAAAGACGTAGAAACAAGAATTAGTTGTCATGTTTCTTTTTTAATCTTTTAATAAAAACGTTGTAGCCAGCACTGGAGACTGCCGCATTACCTTTGGTTTTCCTAATACATCACAATTAGTATAGCTATTGAAGCTCTGTAACATGTGAGTACCATTGTTCAGCTTTATTGCATATGTATATGATTACATTTTACAGTTTCACGCTATGGGTTTCCTTTTCTCTTTTGAAGGAACCAACCCGAAAATTTCTGTCAGAATTGCTGTTATCCATTCACTCAATTAAAGAGGACTTACATTCACCTGAAAATGGTGGTGTTTTGATGTAGTTTGTATATATTGTGTTAAGGTTCTAGTCACTTTTTACTTATTGATTTATATTATTGTTCACTTCTGTTAAGAAAATATCACTGTGATACATTTTGTTTTATCTACAATTACAAAAACATTTTTGTACAGTAAAATGTACTTTTCTGATATCAGTCACTTATATGCTAGTACTGTACCTCATATTGGGCAAAATAACAAGTTTTGCAATACGGCTATACCGCTGAAAAATTGGCCTTTGCGAATGAAATGGCAGCTCTCCCGTATTACAAGTTGCGGCGATACGGCTATACCGCTGGCGTTTTAGTCTGTACCGCAACTCTCCATTCCGCACTCAAAAAATGGCTTTTGAGTGTGGAATTTTCAGGTCTCCCATATTACAAGTTTTTCGGTCAGGTTTTTCTGCTAGCGTTATAGCTTATACTGCAACAATCCATTCCGCGATCAGAGACCAGTAGTTATGGATTTTGTGAAACAAAAATGTTTCACAAAACTCAACAGAAATGTTACAAAGTACACTAACACCCATTAACTACCTATTGACCCCTAAACCACCATCCCCCCATATTGCAAATACTATAATAAACCCCTAATCCACCGCCCACCCAGATCGTCAACACTAAATTAAAGTATTAACCCCTAAACCGCCAACCCCCACATTGCCAACACTAAATAAACCTATTTACCCCTAAACCGCCGGTCCCCCACATCACAGATAATAAAATAAACCTATTAACCCCTAAACTGCCGGCCCCCATTGCGGCACACTAAATTTAACTATTAACTTTAAATTAAAGTTACAATATAACTATCTTAAAATAAATAAAAACTTACCTATGAAATAAAAAAAAACTATAAATAAACCTAATATTAACATTTAAAAAAAATAAAATAAGCGAAAATAAAAAAATAAGTTACAAATATAAAAAATAAGTTACAAAATCTAAACATCCTAACACTACGAAAAAAAACCCCTAACATTACAAAAAGAATCACTAAATTTACGAAAAATAAAAAAACTAACATTACAAAAAACAAACACTGAAATTATGAAAAATAAAAAAAAACAGAATTTATGTTTACCTGATAAATTTCTTTCTCCAACGGTGTGTCCGGTCCACGGCGTCATCCTTACTTGTGGGATATTCTCTTCCCCAACAGGAAATGGCAAAGAGCCCAGCAAAGCTGGTCACATGATCCCTCCTAGGCTCCGCCTACCCCAGTCATTCGACCGACGTTAAGGAGGAATATTTGCATAGGAGAAACCATATGGTACCGTGGTGACTGTAGTTAAAGAAAATAAAATATCAGACCTGATTAAAAAAAAACCAGGGCGGGCCGTGGACCGGACACACCGTTGGAGAAAGAAATTTATCAGGTAAACATAAATTCTGTTTTCTCCAACATAGGTGTGTCCGGTCCACGGCGTCATCCTTACTTGTGGGAACCAATACCAAAGCTTTAGGACACGGATGAAGGGAGGGAGCAAATCAGGTCACCTAAATGGAAGGCACCACGGCTTGCAAAACCTTTCTCCCAAAAATAGCCTCAGAAGAAGCAAAAGTATCAAACTTGTAAAATTTGGTAAAAGTGTGCAGTGAAGACCAAGTCGCTGCCCTACATATCTGATCAACAGAAGCCTCGTTCTTGAAGGCCCATGTGGAAGCCACAGCCCTAGTGGAATGAGCTGTGATTCTTTCGGGAGGCTGCCGTCCGGCAGTCTCGTAAGCCAATCTGATGATGCTTTTAATCCAAAAAGAGAGAGAGGTAGAAGTTGCTTTTTGACCTCTCCTTTTACCTGAATAAACAACAAACAAGGAAGATGTTTGTCTAAAATCCTTTGTAGCATCTAAATAGAATTTTAGAGCGCGAACAACATCCAAATTGTGCAACAAACGTTCCTTCTTTGAAACTGGTTTTGGACACAGAGAAGGTACGATAATCTCCTGGTTAATGTTTTTGTTAGAAACAACTTTTGGAAGAAAACCAGGTTTAGTACGTAAAACCACCTTATCTGCATGGAACACCAGATAAGGAGGAGAACACTGCAGAGCAGATAATTCTGAGACTCTTCTAGCAGAAGAAATCGCAACTAAAAACAAAACTTTCCAAGATAATAACTTAATATCAACGGAATGTAAGGGTTCAAACGGAACCCCCTGAAGAACTGAAAGAACTAAATTGAGACTCCAAGGAGGAGTCAAAGGTTTGTAAACAGGCTTGATTCTAACCAGAGCCTGAACAAAGGCTTGAACATCTGGCACAGCTGCCAGCTTTTTGTGAAGTAATACCGACAAGGCAGAAATCTGTCCCTTCAGGGAACTTGCAGATAATCCTTTTTCCAATCCTTCTTGAAGGAAGGATAGAATCCTAGGAATCTTAACCTTGTCCCAAGGGAATCCTTTAGATTCACACCAACAGATATATTTTTTCCAAATTTTGTGGTAAATCTTTCTAGTCACAGGCTTTTCTGGCCTGAACAAGAGTATCGATCACGGAATCTGAGAATCCTCGCTTCGATAAAATCAAGCGTTCAATCTCCAAGCAGTCAGCTGGAGTGAAACCAGATTCGGATGTTCGAACGGACCCTGAACAAGAAGGTCTCGTCTCAAAGGTAGCTTCCAAGGTGGAGCCGATGACATATTCACCAGATCTGCATACCAAGTCCTGCGTGGCCACGCAGGAGCTATCAAGATCACCGACGCCCTCTCCTGCTTGATCCTGGCTATCAGCCTGGGGATGAGAGGAAATGGCGGGAACACATAAGCTAGTTTGAAGGTCCAAGGTGCTACTAGTGCATCCACTAGAGCCGCCTTGGGATCCCTGGATCTGGCCCCGTAGCAAGGAACTTTGAAGTTCTGACGAGAGGCCATCAGATCCATGTCTGGAATGCCCCAGAGGTGAGTGACTTGGGCAAAGATTTCCGGATGGAGTTCCCACTCCCCCGGATGCAATGTCTGACGACTCAGAAAATCCGCTTCCCAATTTTCCACTCCTGGGATGTGGATAGCAGACAGGTGGCAGGAGTGAGACTCCGCCCAAAGAATAATTTTGGTTACTTCTTCCATCGCTAGGGAACTCCTTGTTCCCCCCTGATGGTTGATGTACGCAACAGTCGTCATGTTGTCTGATTGAAACCGTATGAACCTGGTCCTCGCAAGCTGGGGCCAGGCCTGGAGCGCATTGAATATCGCTCTCAGTTCCAGAATATTTATCGGTAGAAGAGATTCTTCCCGAGACCAAAGACCCTGAGCTTTCAGGGATCCCCAGACCGCGCCCCAGCCTATCAGACTGGCGTCGGTCGTGACAATGACCCACTCTGGTCTGTGGAACATCATCCCTTGAGACAGATTGTCCAGGGACAGCCACCAACGGAGTGAGTCTCTGGTCCTCTGATTTACTTGTATCTTCGGAGACAAGTCTGTATAGTCCCCATTCCACTGACTGAGCATGCACAGTTGTAATGGTCTTAGATGAATGCGCGCAAAAGGAACTATGTCCATCGCCGCCACCATCAACCCGATCACTTCCATGCACTGAGCTATGGAAGGAAGAGGAACGGAATGAAGTATCCGACAAGAGTCCAGAAGCTTTGTTTTTCTGGCCTCTGTTAGAAAGATCCTCATTTCTAAGGAGTCTATAATTGTTCCCAAGAAGGGAACCCTTGTTGACGGGGATAGAGAACTCTTTTCCACGTTCACTTTCCAGCCGTGAGATCTGAGAAAGGCCAGGACAATGTCCGTGTGAGCCTTTGCTTGAGGAAGGGACGACGCTTGAATCAGAATGTCGTCCAGGTAAGGTACTACTGCAATGCCCCTTGGTCTTAGCACCGCTAGAAGGGACCCTAGTACCTTTGTGAAAATCCTTGGAGCCGTGGCTAATCCGAAAGGAAGCGCCACGAACTGGTAATGTTTGTCCAGGAATGCAAACCTTAGGAACCGATGATGTTCCTTGTGGATAGGAATATGTAGATACGCATCCTTTAAATCCACCGTGGTCATAAATTGACCTTCCTGGATGGAAGGAAGGATAGTTCGAATGGTTTCCATCTTGAACGATGGGACCTTGAGAAATTTGTTTAAGATCTTGAGATCTAGGATTGGTCTGAACGTTCCCTCTTTTTTGGGAACTATGAACAGATTGGAGTAGAACCCCATCCCTTGTTCTCTTAATGGAACAGGATGAATCACTCCCATTTTTAACAGGTCTTCTACACAATGTAAGAACGCCTGTCTTTTTATGTGGTCTGAAGACAACTGCGACTTGTGGAACCTCCCCCTTGGGGGAAGTCCCTTGAATTCCAGAAGATAACCCTGGGAGACTATTTCTAGCGCCCAAGGATCCAGAACATCTCTTGCCCAAGCCTGAGCGAAGAGAGAGAGTCTGCCCCCCACCAGATCCGGTCCCGGATCGGGGGCCAATATTTCATGCTGTCTTGGTAGCAGTGGCAGGTTTCTTGGCCTGCTTTCCCTTGTTCCAGCCTTGCATTGGTCTCCAAGCTGGCTTGGCCTGAGAAGTATTACCCTCTTGCTTAGAGGACGTAACACCTTGGGCTGGTCCGTTTTTACGAAAGGGACGAAAATTAGGTCTATTTTTTGCCTTGAAGGGCCAATCCTGAGGAAGGGCGTGGCCCTTACCCCCAGTGATATCAGAGATAATCTTTTTCAAGTCAGGACCAAACAGCGTTTTCCCCTTGAAAGGAATGTTTAGTAGCTTGTTCTTGGAAGACGCATCAGCCGACCAAGATTTCAACCAAAGCGCTCTGCGCGCCACAATAGCAAACCCAGAGTTCTTAGCCGCTAACTTAGCCAATTGCAAAGAGGCGTCTAGAGTGAAAGAATTAGTCAATTTGAGAGCATTGATTCTGTCCATAATCTCCTCATAAGGAGGAGAGTCACTATCGAGCACCTTAAGCAGTTCATCAAACCAGAAATATGCGGCTGTAGTGACAGGGACAATGCATGAAATGGGTTGTAGAAGGTAACCCTGCTGAACAAACATCTTTTTAAGCAAACCTTCTAATTTTTTATCCATAGGATCTTTGAAAGCACAACTATCCTCTATGGGAATAGTGGTGCGTTTGTTTAAAGTAGAAACCGCTCCCTCGACCTTGGGGACTGACTGCCATAAGTCCTTTCTGGGGTCGACCATAGGAAACAATTTTTTTAAATATGGGGGGAGGGACGAAAGGAATACCGGGCCTTTCCCATTCTTTATTAACAATGTCCGCCACCCGCTTGGGTATAGGAAAAGCTTCTGGGAGCCCCGGCACCTCTAGGAACTTGTCCATTTTACATAGTTTCTCTGGGATGACTAAATTTTCACAATCATCCAGAGTGGATAATACCTCCTTAAGCAAAATGCGGAGATGTTCCAATTTAAATTTAAATGTAATCACATCAGATTCAGCCTGCTGAGAAATGTTCCCTAAATCAGTAATTTCTCCCTCAGACAAAACCTCCCTGGCCCCCTCAGATTGGGTTAGGGGCCCTTCAGAGATATTAATATCAGCGTCGTCATGCTCTTCAGTAACTAAAACAGAGCAGCCACGCTTACGCTGACAAGGGTTCATTTTGGCTAAAATGTTTTTGACAGAATTATCCATTACAGCCGTTAATTGTTGCATAGTAAGGAGTATTGGCGCGCTAGATGTACTAGGGGCCTCCTGAGTGGGCAAGACTCGTGTAGACGAAGGAGGGAATGATGCAGTACCATGCTTACTCCCCTCACTTGAGGAATCATCTTGGGCATCATTGTCATTATCACATAAATCACATTTATTTAAATGAATAGGAATTCTGGCTTCCCCACATTCAGAACACAGTCTATCTGGTAGTTCAGACATGTTAAACAGGCATAAACTTGATCAGAAAGTACAAAAAACGTTTTAAAATAAAACCGTTACTGTCACTTTAAATTTTAAACTGAACACACTTTATTACTGCAATTGCGAAAAAACATGAAGGAATTGTTCAAAATTCACCAAATTTTCACCACAGCGTCTTAAAGCCTTGAAAATATTGCACACCAATTTTGGAAGCTTTAACCCTTAAAATAACGGAACCGGAGCCGTTTTAAGCTTTAAACCCCTTTACAGTCCCTGGTATCTGCTTTGCTGAGACCCAACCAAACCCAAAGGGGAATACGATACCAAATGACGCCTTCAGAAGTCTTTTATAAGTATCAGAGCTCCTCTCACATGCGACTGCATGCCATGCCTCTCAAAAACAAGTGCGCAACACCGGCGCGAAAATGAGACTCTGCCTATGCTTTGGGAAAGCCCCTAAAGAATAAGGTGTCTAAAACAGTGCCTGCCGATATTATTAAATCAAAATACCCAGAATAAATGATTCCTCAAGGCTAAATAAGTGTTAATATCAATCGATTTAGCCCAAAAAAAGTCTACAGTTTAAATAAGCCCTTGTGAAGCCCTTATTTACAATCGTAATAAACATGGCTTACCGGATCCCATAGGGAAAATGACAGCTTCCAGCATTACATCGTCTTGTTAGAATGTGTCATACCTCAAGCAGCAAGAGACTGCAAACTGTTCCCCCAACTGAAGTTAATTGCTCTCAACAGTCCTGTGTGGAACAGCCATGGATTTTAGTTACGGTTGCTAAAATCATTTTCCTCATACAAACAGAATTCTTCATCTCTTTTCTGTTTCTGAGTAAATAGTACGTACCAGCACTATTTTAAAATAACAAACTCTTGATTGAATAATGAAAAACTACAGTTAAACACTAAAAAACTCTAAGCCATCTCCGTGGAGATGTTGCCTGTACAACGGCAAAGAGAATGACTGGGGTAGGCGGAGCCTAGGAGGGATCATGTGACCAGCTTTGCTGGGCTCTTTGCCATTTCCTGTTGGGGAAGAGAATATCCCACAAGTAAGGATGACGCCGTGGACCGGACACACCTATGTTGGAGAAATCTAGGATTACAAAAAAATAATAAATGAAATTATCCAAAATAATAAAAATGAAACCTAATCTAATACCCCTATAAAAACAAAAAGCCACCCCAAAATAAAAACACCCCTAATCTAACAATAAACTACCAATATCCTTTAAAAGGGCCTTTTGTAGGGCATTGCCCTGAAGCAATCAGCTCTTTTACCTAAAAAAATTACAGAGTACCCCCTAACAGTAAAACCCCCCACCCAACCAACCCCCCTGAATAAAAAACCTTACTCTAAAAAAACCTAAGCTACCCATTGCCCCTAAAGGGGCATTTGTATGGGCATTGCCCTTAAAAGGACAATCAACTCTTTTGCTGCCCATTAAAATAAAAAATCCCTAATCTAAAAAAAAAAAACAGCCCAAAAAAATAAATAAAGGTCTAACCCCGAAATTGGTACTCACAGTTCCTGAAGTCCGGTGGTGAAGGCCTTTATCTATGCGACTCCACCTTCGTTCATTGTGAGACCATCTTCTTCTCTGATGTGCGGATCCGGAGCCGCGTTCCTCAGTGGCGGGAAGGTTCCTATTCATGCGATCTCAGCAGCACACTGAAGATTGAATACATTCCTATTGGCTGACATTTTCAAATCAGAGCTGCTTAAATTCTATTGGCTGTTTAAATCAGATCAAATCGTAATTTTAGTGTTTGATTTTTTTTTGTAATGTTAGGGTTTTTTTTTATTTTTTCGTAGTGTTAGGATTATTTAATTTTGTAACATAGGCCTAGATTTGGAGTTCGGCGGTAAAAGGGCTGCTAACGCTCCGCGGCTTTTTTCTGGCCGCACCATAAATTTAACTCTGGTATCGAGAGTTTAATCAAATGCTGCGTTAGGCTCCAAAAAAGGAGCGTAGAGCATTTTTACCGCAAATGCAACTCTCGATACCAGAGTTGCTTACGGACGCGGCCGGCCTCAAAAACGTGCTCGTGCACGATTCCCCCATAGGAAACAATGGGGCTGTTTGAGCTGAAAAAAAACCTAACACCTGCAAAAAAGCAGCGTTCAGCTCCTAACGCAGCCCCATTGTTTCCTATGGGGAAACACTTCCTACGTCTGCACCTAACACTCTAACATGTACCCCGAGTCTAAACACCCCTAGCCTTACACTTATTAACCCCTAATCTGCCGCCCCTGCTATCGCTGACACCTGCATATTTTTTTTAACCCCTAATCTGCTGCTCCGTAAACCGCCGCTACCTACATTATCCCTGTGTACCCCTAATCTGCTGCCCCTAACACCGCCGACCCCTATATTATATTTATTAACCCCTAATCTGCCCCCCACAACGTCGCCTCCACCTGCCTACACTTATTAACCCCTAATCTGCCGAGCGGACCGCACCGCTACTATAATAAAGTTATTAACCCCTAATCCGCCTCACTAACCCTATCATAAATAGTATTAACCCCTAATCTGCCCTCCCTAACATCGCCGACACCTAACTTCAATTATTAACCCCTAATCTGCCGACCGGAGCTCACCGCTATTCTAATAAATGTATTAACCCCTAAAGCTAAGTCTAACCCTAACACTAACACCCCCCTAAGTTAAATATAATTTTTATCTAACGAAATAAATTAACTCTTATTAAATAAATGATTCCTATTTAAAGCTAAATACTTACCTGTAAAATACATCCTAATATAGCTACAATATAAATTATAATTATATTATAGCTATTTTAGGATTAATATTTATTTTACAGGTAACTTTGTAATTATTTTAACCAGGTACAATAGCTATTAAATAGTTAAGAACTATTTAATAGTTACCTAGTTAAAATAATAACAAAATTACCTGTAAAATAAGTCCTAACCTAAGATATAATTAAACCTAACACTACCCTATCAATAAAATAATTAAATAAACTACCTACAATTACCTACAATTAACCTAACACTACACTATCAATAAATTAATTAAATACAATTCCTACAAATAAATACAATTAAATAAACTAGCTAAAGTACAAAAAATAAAAAAGATCTAAGTTACAGAAAATAAAAAAATATTTACAAACATAATAAAAATATTACAACAATTTTAAACTAATTACACCTACTCTAAGCCCCCTAATAAAATAACAAAGCCCCCCAAAATAAAAAATTCCCTACCCTATTCTAAATTAAAAAAGTTACAAGCTCTTTTACCTTACCAGCCCTGAACAGGGCCCTTTGCGGGGCATGCCCCAAGAATTTCAGCTCTTTTGCCTGTAAAAGAATAAATACAATACCCCCCCCCCAACATTACAACCCACCACCCACATACCCCTAATCTAACCCAAACCCCCCTTAAATAAACCTAACACTAAGCCCCTGAAGATCTTCCTACCTTGTCTTCACCATACCAGGTTCACCGATCCGTCCTGAAGAGCTCCTCCGATGTCCTGATCCAAGCCCAAGCGGGGGCTGAAGAGGTCCATGATCCGGTCAAAGTCTTCATCCAAGCGGGGCAGAAGAGGATCTTCCATCCGATTGAAGTCATCATCCAGGCGGCATCTTCTATGGTCTTCCATCCGGAGCGAAGCGGCAGGATCCTGAAGACCTCCAGCGCGGAACATCCATCCGGACCGACGACTGAACGACGAATGACTGTTCCTTTAAGGGACGTCATCCAAGATGGCGTCCCTCGAATTCCGATTGGCTGATAGGATTCTATCAGCCAATCGGAATTAAGGTATGAATTTTCTGATTGGCTGATGGAATCAGCCAATCAGAATCAAGTTCAATCCGATTGGCTGATCCAATCAGCCAATCAGATTGAGCTCGCATTCTATTGGCTGTTCCGATCAGCCAATAGAATGCGAGCTCAATCTGATTGGCTGATTGGATCAGCCAATCGGATTCAACTTGATTCTGATTGGCTGATTCCATCAGCCAATCAGAAAATTCATACCTTAATTCCGATTGGCTGATAGAATCCTATCAGCCAATCGGAATTCGAGGGACGCCATCTTGGATGACGTCCCTTAAAGGAACAGTCATTCGTCGTTCAGTCGTCGGTCCGGATGGATGTTCCGCGCTGGAGGTCTTCAGGATCCTGCCGCTTCGCTCCGGATGGAAGACCATAGAAGATGCCGCCTGGATGATGACTTCAATCGGATGGAAGATCCTCTTCTGCCCCGCTTGGATGAAGACTTTGACCGGATCATGGACCTCTTCAGCCCCCGCTTGGGCTTGGATCAGGACATCGGAGGAGCTCTTCAGGACGGATCGGTGAACCTGGTATGGTGAAGACAAGGTAGGAAGATCTTCAGGGGCTTAGTGTTAGGTTTATTTAAGGGGGGTTTGGGTTAGATTAGGGGTATGTGGGTGGTGGGTTGTAATGTTGGGGGGGGGGGGTATTGTATTTATTCTTTTACAGGCAAAAGAGCTGAAATTCTTGGGGCATGCCCCGCAAAGGGCCCTGTTCAGGGCTGGTAAGGTAAAAGAGCTTGTAACTTTTTTAATTTAGAATAGGGTAGGGAATTTTTTATTTTGGGGGGCTTTGTTATTTTATTAGGGGGCTTAGAGTAGGTGTAATTAGTTTAAAATTGTAATATTTTTATTATGTTTGTAAATATTTTTTTATTTTCTGTAACTTAGATCTTTTTTATTTTTTGTACTTTAGCTAGTTTATTTAATTGTATTTATTTGTAGGAATTGTATTTAATTAATTTATTGATAGTGTAGTGTTAGGTTAATTGTAGGTAATTGTAGGTAGTTTATTTAATTATTTTATTGATAGGGTAGTGTTAGGTTTAATTATATCTTAGGTTAGGACTTATTTTACAGGTAATTTTGTTATTATTTTAACTAGGTAACTATTAAATAGTTCTTAACTATTTAATAGCTATTGTACCTGGTTAAAATAATTACAAAGTTACCTGTAAAATAAATATTAATCCTAAAATAGCTATAATATAATTATAATTTATATTGTAGCTATATTAGGATGTATTTTACAGGTAAGTATTTAGCTTTAAATAGGAATCATTTATTTAATAAGAGTTAATTTATTTCGTTAGATAAAAATTATATTTAACTTAGGGGGGTGTTAGTGTTAGGGTTAGACTTAGCTTTAGGGGTTAATACATTTATTAGAATAGCGGTGAGCTCCGGTCGGCAGATTAGGGGTTAATAATTGAAGTTAGGTGTCGGCGATGTTAGGGAGGGCAGATTAGGGGTTAATACTATTTATGATAGGGTTAGTGAGGCGGGTTAGGGGTTCATAACTTTATTATAGTAGCGCTCAGGTCCGCTCGGCAGATTAGGGGTTAATAAGTGTAGGCAGGTGTCGGCGACGTTGAGGGGGGCAGATTAGGGGTTAATAAATATAATATAGGGGTCGGCGATGTTAGGGGTAGCAGATTAGGGGTACATAGGGATAACGTAGGTGGCGGCGATTTGCGGTCGGAAGATTAGGGGTTAATTATTTTAAGTAGCTTGCGGCGACGTTGTGGGGGGCAAGTTAGGGGTTAAGAAATATAATATAGGGGTCGGCGGGGTTAGGGGCAGCAGATTAGGGGTACATAAGTATAACGTAGGTGGCGGTCGGCAGATTAGGGGTTAAAAATTTAAATAGAGTGGCGGCGATGTGGGGGGACCTCGGTTTAGGGGTACATAGGTAGTTTATGGGTGTTAGTGTACTTTAGGGTACAGTAGTTAAGAGCTTTATAAACCGGCGTTAGCCAGAAAGCTCTTAACTCCTGCTATTTTCAGGCGGCTGGAATTTTGTCGTTAGAGCTCTAACGCTCACTTCAGAAACGACTCTAAATACCAGCGTTAGAAAGATCCCATTGAAAAGATAGGCTACGCAAATGGCGTAGGGGGATCTGCGGTATGGAAAAGTCGCGGCTGAAAAGTGAGCGTTAGACCCTTTAATCACTGACTCCAAATACCAGCGGGCGGCCAAAACCAGCGTTAGGAGCCTCTAACGCTGGTTTTGACGGCTACCGCCGAACTCCAAATCTAGGCCTTAGTTTTTTATTTTTCGTTTGTTTTATTTTGTTAAAATAGTAATGTTAGGTTTATTTATAGTTTAAGCTTAGTCTTTATTTCACAAGTAAGTTTATATTTATTTTAAGATAGTTATATTGTAACTTTAATTTAAAGTTAATGGAGTGTTAGGTATTGGGGTTAATAGTTTCATTTAGTAGTTGCGAGCTGGGGGGCCGGCGGTTTAGGGGTTAAAAGGTTTATTAGGTGTTAGCAATGCTTGGGGGTGGCGGTTTAGGGGTTAATAACTTTATTTAGTGTTGGCGATGTCGGGGGCAACAGATTAGGGGTATTTAGACTAGGGGTTTATGTTAGGGTGTTTTTACATAACTTTCTTGTCCACATAGACATCAATGGGGATTGCGTTATGGCGGTCACCATTCCGCAATTGCAGGTGTTATTTTTTTTTTTTAACACTTTCTCGCCATTGATGTCTATGGGGAAAAACGTGCACAAGCACGTCAAGTCAGGACTTGGTTTTTGTGTGGTATGGAGCTTAACGCACCATAGCACACAACACAAGAAGGTTTTTTTGTAACTTGTAATGGCAGCGCTAGGGAAAGTGCGATACAGCTAAATTTTTAGCGTTATTTATTCACCAGGTTTAGCACACAACTTGTAATCTCGGTGTTTGTTAGTTCTAGCAAAAGTGAAATATTATTTATATAAAAATATATATTAATTTTATAAGAAGTTTCAGTGCATTGTAATACTCTGTTCCTCTTGTCTAAGTGTTAGCAGCAATATTGTTTGGCACATATCCTCAGGAATTGCATGCAGTTATATATATCCTGTAGACTGTAAGCTCTTTGGAACAGCGACCTCCTCCTCTTTGCTTTATTTAGTCTATTTTATCTATCTGTACTTTTTTTTACCATGCATCATCAGTATTATTGTGTACCCTACTTATGTTATTTACAGAATTTGGTGGCACTTTACAAATAAATAATAATAATGATCAGCAAGTCTGACAAGTGATCTATAAAGTGCCTTGCATGCATCCCTTTTCCTTCCGTCTTACAACATTCCACACAATTTTAAATAAATTTAAACCCACATATATATATATATATATATATGTGCTTATATTCCTTTAGTCTTGTACAAGAGCAGGGTAAGCTAATGATTCTGGATGAATCAGTTTAAGATGTATTAACTCATAGTGGATAGGTTAGGAAGAAGTGATCTTAGAACCACTTTTAATATGAATTTAACAAATATGTTACATCAGTCTTTATTTCATACAGTCAGAAAAAAATGTGCAAAAATTGTACATTTAGGGGTACAACAGCTTGTCACTGGGGCAGTGCCCTCAATGGTACACCCGCTGTGCCCTTTAGCATGGGAGTATATTGGTGCCATGCAGATTGTACCTTTCAAAGGCAATATGGACCTTTGGTGACTAAATTGGACCTCAGTGCTATGGTACCATAATGGTGCAAATTCTGCCTTTTAATAGTACTGCCCCAGAGACAAGCCCTTTGTACCTCATGATTGCAAATTTACTCAACACAGCATATTAAAAATGCCAAAATACTTCCATCAAATGTATTAAATATGCATTCACCTACTCTTGCTCAGAAAGATATAAGTATATAAGTATTACTCTAGCTTTAAATAACAATAATTAAAAAATAAATTTACAGTAATAACACTGAAGTTTGATGATTTTGGAAAGTGTAACAAGAAAGCAGGGCCTAAGACTCTGGCCTGGAATTTCTGAAAGAACTAGGCAGGACCAACTGTTCCAAAAGGGTTATTCATAGTGCTTTATTTCACTCTAGACTAGACTCTAACAACACACCATTAAACTTATTGTGAAACACTCCATATAAAACAAACATAGAGAAAACATATAGGGGCATATTTATCAAGCGCCATATGGAGCTTGAAGCCCTGTGTTTCTGGCGAGCCTTCAGGTCCCATAGACAACATAATAATAAAATATAACTCTAACAAAAAGGAATAGGGCATCAGGGGAGGCTTAAATGATAAAACTTACAAAATATATGCAACTGAATCTTTTTCCCCAGTACACATTTTGGTGATGAACCTTCTACCAATAGACAGCGCTGTGTTACACAATGAGGCCTATTTATCAAGTCGTCAACAGCAAATACGCTGGAATTCTGCAGCGTAATTATGGCGAGCTTGATTAGCCTCATTTATCAAAGCCTACAGACCGGCAAAAGTTGAAATTTGTGATATAACATACGATCCGCCAGTCTCAGTCCGACACAGATCGATGCTTACGTCATTACAGATGTTCCGAATACAAATTCGGCACTATCCGACTACTTTTGCAAGTTATCAAAGTTCTAACAGGTACGGTCGCCACTATTCCGGCCCAGTGTACCTGCTTTTCAATCCGCCGACCTGGAGGCCGCGGATGCCATAGGAATCAATGGGAGTCTGAAAGCAGCGGAAGCTTATGTTCGCTGCTGCCCGATATCCCATTGATTCCTATGGGAGAATAAAAGTTATGTTTACACCTAACACCCTAACATGAACCCCGAGTCTAAACACCCATAATCTGCCGCCCACTATATTGCCGCCACCTACATAATGTTATTAACCCCTATCCTGCCGCCCCCTACATCGCTGCCACCTACATAATGTTATTAACCCCTATTCTGCCGCTCACGGACCCCACCGCCACCTAAATAAATATATTAACCCCTATCCTGCTGCTCCCAGAGCCCACCGCAACTAAATAAATGTATTAACCCCTAAACCTCTGGCCTCCCACATCACTACTACTTACTAAACCTATTGACCCCTAAACCGTCAGCCCCCCAAATCGCCATAAACTAAATTAACTTATTAACCCCTAAACCTAACAACCCGCTAACTGTACATTAAATATTAACTCATCCCTATCTTATATTCAATTTAAACTTACCTTTAGAATTAAATTAAACTGTACTAAACTATAAATTACCTACCATATCTATTATTCTAACATTCCATTAAACTATATTAAACTATTAATTAACCTTCCCTTACTATAATACTAAAATTACATTAAACTATATTAAACTATTAATTAATCTACCCTAACTACAGGTATTATACTGAAATTACATTAAACTATATTAAACTATTAATTAATCTACCCTATTATACTAAAATTACATTAAACTATATTAAACTAATAATTAACCTACACTAACTGTTATACTAAAATTACATTAAACTACAAATTAAATTAAATATATTATATAGTTAAAAACTTAAACCTACTCAAATAATTTAAATCTTCTTTTAAAAGTTACAAAAAACTAAATTACACAAAATAGCAAACACTAAGTTACAAAAGAAAATAAACACTAAGTTACACAAAATAAAAAAGAAATTATCAAATATTTAAACTAATTACACCTACTCTAAGAGCCCTATGAAAATAGAAAAGCCCCCCCCCCAAAATAAAATAAAACCCCTAGCCTACAATAAACTACCAATGGCCCTTAAAAGAGCCTTTTGCGGGGCATTGCACCAAAGAAATCAGCTCTTTTACCTGTAAAAATAATACAAATTCCCGGCCCAACAGTAAAACCCACCACCCACACAACCAACCCCCCAAATAAAAACCTAATCTAAAAAAACCTAAGTTCCCCATTGCCCTGAAAAGGGCATTTGAATGGACATTGCCCTTAAAAGGGCATTTAGCTCTTTTTCAGCCCAAACTCCTAATCTACAATTAAAACCCACCCAATAAACCCTTAAAAAAACCTAACACTAACCCCCGAAGATCCACTTACAATTTTGAAGACCGGACATCCATCCTCAACGAAGCGGCAGAAGTCCTCATCGAAGCCGGCAGAAGTCTTCATCCAAGTGGTCCAAATTCTTCATCCAAGCCGGAAGAAGTCTTCATCCAGACGGCATCTTCTATCTTCATACATCCGTGCAATCAGCCAATAGGATTGAGCTTTCATCCTATTGGCTGATCCAATCAGCCAATAGAATGCTAGCTCAATCCTATCGGCTGATTGCAACAGCCAATAGGATTCTTTCAACCTTAATTCCGATTGGCTGATAGAAATATATCAGCCAATCTGAATCTAAGGGACGCCATCTTGGATGACGTCATTTAAAGGGAAACTTCATTCGTAAGTAGTCGTCGATTGAAGAGGATGCTCTGCGCCAGATGTCTTGAATATTGAGCCGCTCCAGCTGATTTCTTTGAGGCAATGTCCCGCAAAAGGCACTTTTAAGGGCCATTGGTAGTTTATTGTAGGTTCTTAGCTTAGGTGTAATTAGTTTAAATATTTGATAATTTATTTTTTATTTTGTGTAACTGTTACTTTGTAATTTTTAATAGTAGATTTAAATTATTTGAGTAGGGTTAGGTTTTTAACTATATAATATATTTAATTTAATTTGTAGTTTAATGTCATTTTAGTATAATAGTTAGGGTAGATTAATTAATAGTTTAATATAGTTTAATGTAATATTACTATAATAGTCAGGGTAGGTTAATTAATAGTTTAATATAGTTTATTTTAATTTTAGTATAATAGATAGGGTAAGTAATTCATAGTTTAATTTAAATTTAAAGGAAAGTTTAAATTTATTATAAGATAGTGATGATGTAATTTTAATGTACAGTTAGCGGGTTGTTAGGTTTAGGGGTTAATAGCTTAATTTAGTTTATGGTGATGTGGGGTCTGGCGGTTTAGGGGTTAATAGGTTTAGTAAGTGTTAGTGATGTGGGAGGCCAGCGGTTTAGGGGTTAATACATTTCTTTAGTTGAGGTGGGCTCCGGGAGTGGAGGGATAGGGGTTAATACATTTAGATAGTTGTGGCGGGGTCCGGGTGCGGCGGGATAGAGGTTAAACATTTTAGTATAGTGGCGGTGCTTAGTGACAGTATATAAATAAAGCTGGGAAAAAGCCAAATAGCAGCGAGATCGATGACTGTTATTTAACAACAGTCCGCTGCTTATTGCCCCATACTTGGTGCGTGGCTTTTTGACAGCTTTTTTAATAAATAAGGTGAGCATATTCAGGTCCGCAGCCGCGATCTTAGGCGATGTCAGGCGAGCGTATTGGTGCCGTTGAATGCAAGAAAGTTGACGACTTGATAAGTAGGCCTCAATGTCTAGGAACTTTCAACCAATATATGGTGCTGTGCTATACAATGTCTAGGAACTTTCAACCAATAGATCGTGCTGTGCTATACAATGTCTAGGAACTTTCAACCAATAGATCGTGCTGTGCTATACAATGTCTAGGAACTTTCAACCAATAGATGGTGCTGTGCTATACAATGTCTAGGAACTTTCAACCAATAGATGGTGCTGTGCTATACAATGTCTAGGAACCTTTAACCAATATATGGTGCTGTGCTATACAATGTCTAGGAACTTTCAACCAATAGATCGTGCTGTGCTATACAATGTCTAGGAACTTTCAACCAATAGATCGTGCTGTGCTATACAATGTCTAGGAACTTTCAACCAATAGATCGTGCTGTGCTATACAATGTCTAGGAACTTTCAACCAATAGATGGTGCTGTGCTATACAATGTCTAGGAACCTTTAACCAATATATGGTGCTGTGCTATACAATGTCTAGGAACTTTCAACCAATAGATGGTGCTGTGCTATACAATGTCCATGTTTGTGACTGGGAATCTGTAACAATTAATTTTTTTTATTTTTTTACAAAACAGCTTTTGTTTATTTTATATAGTTTATAATGACATTTTTTCTTTCTAACTTAAGTTAATACATTTGCTTTATGTGTAAAAGTTATCATCTTGATATAAAAATTAAAATGTTAATTAAGTGCTTTTGAGAACCAGCAACACAGCATCAGTAAAGATATGGGTTGTTAAGTATTTTTGGTTGTTTTGCCCACCTCTTGCATATACCAACCAACCATTGAACATTAACTATTTTGCTGTACAACATATATGTTGAATTCATTTTTAGTGATTGACAATTATGTGTTAATTGAATAACTGAGATCACTGTGGAAAACTCTATGTAGTCTAAGTATAAAATAACTTTGCCATCTTGGGAAATAATAACGCTCAGCTGTTCACATTATATGTACTTGCAGGGTTTGGTAGCCTTGAATCACCCATCTCCTTCAACATTTTGTTCACACATGTGATTGTACCTTTGTTGGGGTATTAAATTGTACAGACATTGACCCTTTGACAGTTGGAAAAATATTTTTGTAATTATCACCCATTGAGGGTACAACCACAGCAGTTGTACCCTAAGTGTTCACAAACGGACCCCAACCATACCCTTTTCTCTTACATTGTAAGTCGTTTTCTTTAATATTATTTTTCAAGGATGTGAAATTGTAATGATATTTTACTCTGCAGAATGTTCAAAGATTTGACAAATTGCCTGGAAGACACTATAACATCTATATAAAGCTTGTCTTTGTCTGCACCTTTAATCTTCCAAACTGAATACTGTATGTGTTCAAAGCAGTGATATATTTTTAGTTCTTTGATATTTAAACACAATGCTTTTACTACAGCATTTATGGTTGAGAAAGGAATTGAACTAGCTCATATAAATATATGTCTATACAATGGGGTCGATTTATGAAAGTGCGAGCGGACATGATATGATCTTGTGAACTGCTTGTGCAATGTCGCCCCCTGCAGATTCGCGTCCAATAGGCCTCTAGCAGGGGGTGTCAGTCAGTCTCAGAACAGCTTCATAACTGCTGTTTCTGTCGAGCCTGATAATTCGGCCCCAATGACTGTTTTTGCAGTTATAAAATAGATACCAGCAGTTGTGCAAGCTCCCTTTAATGAACACAGTGTGCCTTTTGTTGTCTGTATGACAGAGTTGCAGCTAAAAAAAAAAAAAAAAAAAAATGTGAGATACAAGATTTTGAAATTTGAATTGAAAGGAATGCAGCTTTATTAGTTGTGCATTTCTCACAATTGCTCATTGACCGATAGGCGCATCCTACTAATGCTTATTGGATGATAGGTTTTTCATTTATGTCCTGCTAGTGCTCAGTGGGGTTTAGTATAAACTACCTTTAAGATAATTTGATTTAGCAGGAATTGCACAACTGATAATAGTACTTTAGTTTAAATTTAAAGGGACATGAAACACATTTTGTTTTCTTTTAGGATTCAGAAAGAGCATGCAATTTTACACAACTTTCCAATTTACTGCTATTATCTAATTTGCTTCATTCACCTTATATCCTTTGCTGAAAAGCATTTTTTAAATAGGCTCAGTAGCTGCTGAAGGTAACTGCACAAATATGCCTCATGCTATTGACTCATACATGTGCATTGCTATTTCTTCAACAAAGGCTACCTAAAGAACAAAGCACATTGGATAACAGAAGTAAATTGGAATGATGTTAAAAATTGTATTTTCTATCTGAATCATGAAAGAAAAAATGTGGGTTTCATGTGCCTTTAAACAGCGGCATATTTTTCAGGCAGCAAAAATTCCTACGAGTTTAAATGCTGATGAATGACAGAATATGTTTGAATACATGTTTGAATACATGTTTGAATACATTGTCCCTTTACATGGGTGAACATTTGAATTTCTTAGCATAAAGTCAGGTGGGGATACCCACTGTAGGGAGCTGTCACCCTCATGTGTATTATTATATTTGAATATGTCATATATCCACAGTAATGCTGCTTTGAATAATGAATATAATTTTGTATAGACCTGGGGATATTGGTTTAATCCTCTGTTCAGAGTTTGAGCTAATCTGCTCCCAAGAGTCTCTGCAGTCGGACTTTCATTTAATTTGATGGTACAACATAGAAGGTTTGTGTGTGTGTTTTAAAACTCAAGTAACTTCATGTATCATATAATTTTAATGCAAAAATATTAATATTAAAAATAGTAATTTGTTAAAATATATGGATTTATATATGGACATGTGTGACTAAGTATTCTAGGTATATTAAACCCTATTTTTTCTATTTCATGACTCAGATGGAGCATACCATTTAAACAAACTGTGGACATCAGACAATCCAGACTTGTTCGTCCGGATGACTGACAAACCCCTCTCACGCAATCCATAAAACTTATATGAGGGGCTACTTATTAAGCAAAAAGCATATCACTAAAAACAAATAAGATGCCAAATAACTAAATTACAAAAGGAAATAGGACGTCCTAATGGAGTTCCTAATCAAGATCTATTATTGTTACAGTCAGATATCAATAACTTTATTAGGCAGGATAAGAGGGCAAGGATTTCCACACATACTCTACTGACACCGACAATTGGGTGGAGTAGGTGCTCCTAATTGAATAGATTATAATCAAGCCACGAGACTTGCACACTTTATTCCATTGAGTAAAAGAAATTCAGTTTTTCTATGGACTAAATTGGAATCAGAAATAGGGGGCTATAATTCACACAAAGATATACTATGGGGAGGTCTAAAAGGACTAATCAACATATCACTCATTTTCCAATTATAGAATACTCTTTGCAGATATGAACCTTATTGACAAAATCATTATCGTTATTCCCTGTGAACTCTGTAAAACTCTCATTGAGTCTCATAGAGTTGCAGGTGTCCTGGAAAAGGGTAAAATTATTTTATTTTCCCAAATGCAACAAAAATGACATCCACTAGATCTTTATTGGTATCTATATCTACATATTGCATCAGCAGTGCATAGGTACATAGCACCTCAGAGCTTCAGAAAACTACTCTCATAAATCTGTGCAGTTCTCCTAATAGGCCAAACATGAAAATGTATCCTGTCCTACAAGCTGCTGAGAATAAAACTAAATCTAGAATAATACTTACAAGGGATAAAGATATAAAAGAAAAATATAACAAAGAGTAGGAAAATATTTTCTATAAAATAAGCAAAGTCCTTCTAAGTGCAGACCTGAGGGAGAATGTCTTACAAACATTTTTAGATGGTATCTGAAACCCTTAATGACCTCTCACTTAGTTTAAGAAGGTAGTAGGGTCTGTTATATAGGGTGTAATGTAGAGGTTACTTATATTTATATTTGGTGGAGCTGCCCTAGAATTAAAATAATTTGGGATACGCTATTTACCTTTCTAGGTAAGCTTCTAAATAGTAATCTAACTCTCACAATTACACAAGCTCTCTTGAATGAAAGTATCAGAATGTATAATTCATACATTAATATATTTAGAAAAATTGCAATAACAGCTACTAGAATATGTATAGCTAAACATTGGCAGTTTGGAACGCCTACGTGGTCTGAGGTTTTAGCTCAAATATATTTATATAATATGAGAACAAGTGGACTGGTGGCAAGATTCCACTAAAGTTTTCCATAAGGTATGGTTTTACTGGCTACTTCAAGGCAATATCTAAATATAGTGTGATCTCTTGGGAGATAAGTCAGAGATGATTAAAACATTCTTCTGAACTTAGATGTTGGAATATTGATCGGTAAGTCAACCACTTCAATGCAATGTAATATCATGTCTACAGAATATAAGAAAATATTTCAATATAAAACAAAAACTAAATTTATGCTTACCTGATAAATTTCTTTCTTTCCGGGCATGGAGAGTCCACAATTTCATGCCAATTACTAGTGGGAACCAATACCCAAGCTTGAGGACACAGAATAAAATGGAGGGAGAACAAGACAGGCAGACCTAAACAGAAGGCACCACCACTTGAAGAACTTTTCTCCCAAAGGAAGCCTCAGATGAGGCAAAAGTATCAAATTTGCAGAATTTGGAAAAAGTATGCAAAGAGGACCAAGTGGCCGCCTTGTAGATTTGCTCCACAGAAGCTTCATTTTGGAAAGCCCAGGAAGAAGAGACAGCCCTAGTGGAAAGAGCCATAATTCTCTCAGGAGGCTGATGTCCAGCTGTCTCATAAGCTAATCGGATAACACTTCTTAACTAGAAAGAAAGAGTAGTTAAAGTAGCTTTCTGACCCTTACACTTACCAGCAAAAACATTGAATAGGGCAGAAAATTGCCGAAATTTTTTAGATGCTTGCAGATAAGATTTTAGAGCATGCACAACATCCAGGTTGTGTAAAAAGATGTACCTTTTGAGAAGAAGGGCAAGACAAAAGGAAGGAAAAACAATTTCTTGATTGATGTTGCGATCCGACAATACTTAGGAAGAAATCCCAACTTAGAACGAAGGACCGCCTTAGCTGCATGAAAAATAAGGCAAGGAAAATCACGTTGTAGAGCCAAAAGTTCAGAGACTCTACGAGCAGAAGAAATAGCGAGTAGATATAAAACATTCCAGGAGAACAACTTGATATCAACTGAATGCATAGGCTCAAACAGAACCTGTTTAAACACTCTATGAACAAGGATAAGACTCCATGAAGAAGCAACAGGCATAATTCTGACAAAGGCCTGAACAAAGGACTGAACATCTGGTGAATCTACCAAATATTAGAGAAAAAGAATAGATGTTGCAGAAATCTGAGCCTTCAGAGTACTGACTGACAAACCTTTCTCTAGGCCATCCTGAAGAAAGGATAAAAAATGGGGGCTCCTCACCCTACTCCAAGCGAAACCCTTAGATTCAAACCAATAAAGATATTTATGCCATACCTTATGGTAAATCTTATGTGTAACAGGATTATGATCTCAGAGCATGGTAGCAATGACCTTCTTAGAAAAAAACACACCTAGTAAACCTAGATGATCAATAACCAAGCTGTCAGCTTCAGAGAATTTAGATTTGAGAGGGGGAAGGGACCCGAAGTAAAAAGGTCCTTCCTCAGAGACAACCTCCATGGAAGAAGAAATGATGTATCTAGGGGGGGTTTCTGGTACACGGTCAAAGACTCCAAACGGTGCAAAACCACAACTAAACACTTACTGCTGCCCAAACATACCTGGAGAGCCTTAGCAGATGGCGGATCAGACCGTAAAGCAACAGTATGTAAACACAAATTGCAGGCTCTGCTCATTTAGTGTAGGATAAAAAATATAAACTTTATTAATTCCAAAATAAAAAATATAGTTTTCCCAGGCAAAGGGCATGCACAGGAAGGACTGTCTTATGCGTTTCATGCCCCCTAGTGGCGCTTATTCATAAACAAGCCACTAGGGGGCGTGAAACGAGTAAGACAGTCCTTCCTGTGTTTGCCCTTTGCCTGGGAACATTATATTTTTATTTTGGAATTAATAATAAAGTTTATATTTTTTATCCTACACTAGCTGAAGAAGAAATGACATCTACACCATATCTGCGAACCAGAACCTGCGAGACCAAGCAGGAGCTATTAGAATCACAGACGCCCTTTCCTGATAGATATAAGCTATTATTCGAGGAAAGAAGAAAACAGAGGGAACAAGAATGCTAGATCGAAGACCCAAGGAACCGCCAAAGCATCTATCAGAACTACTTGAGGATCTTGTGACCTAGACCATACTTTGAAAGCTTGGCATTTAAAAGAGACGCCATCAGATCCAACTCTGGAACCCCCCACCTGAGGGATATCCATGAGAATACTTAAGGATGGGGAACCCACTCCCCTGGAGGAAAGATCTGTCTGCTCAGAAAATCCACTTGCAAGTTGTACACCCCTGGAAAGTGGATTTCAGAAAAGAGAGAATTGTGAAAATGTGAGTCACCTCCTTCATAACTAAGGAACTCAGAGGTCTTCCCTGGAGGTTAAGATACGCCAATGAGGAAAATGTCAGACTGAAATCTGATAAATCAGACCGAACATAGTTGAAGCCAAGCTGATAGAGTATTGAAGCTTTCTCTCAGTTCCAAAATGTTTATTGGGAGAAAAGGCTCCTCTCTGGTCCAAAGACCCAGAGTTTTTAAAGTACCTCAAACTATTCCCTAGCCCGACAGACTGGAAGCCTAAGTCACAATCTCCCAAGATGGTCTCAGGAAGCAAGAGTTCTCTGAGACAGATGATCCTGAGAAAATTTTAAGATAGAGAGACTCACGTTATTAAGTCTAGGATTATCCTCTGAGAGAGATCCAAGTGGTCCCTGTTCCATTGTATGAGCATGCAAAACTGTAGAGGTCTCAGATGGAAATGAAAGGAATAATGTCCATGGAAGCAACCATTAGTCCAGATAGGGCACCACTGCTATTCCCAGAAATCTGACCACCTCTAAAAGGGTCCCCTGAACCTAAAATTTGAGGGGCCATAGCACGGCCAAATGGAAAGGCAACAAACTGGTAATTTTTGTCCAAAAAGGCAAACCGTTAGGAACTGGTGATGTTCCCTGTGAATGGGAATCTGGAGATAGGCGTCCTTCAGGTCTATGGACAGCACTTGGCATTCCCAGGCGGTCTCCCATCTAAGAACTAACCAGGCCCGACCCTGCTTAGCTTACAAGATCAGACAAGATAGTGCGCATTCAGGGTGGTGTCGCCATAGGCTCGACATGAGCTGACCTTCCTGAACTAAAGGAAGAATAGAACGAATAGTTTCCATTTCGAAGGACGGTACCTTGAGGAAGTTCCCTCTTTTTTGGGAACTACAAAAAGATTAGAGTAAAATCCCTGACCCTGTTCCTTTACTGGAACTGGAACAATCACTACCAGGGAAGATAGGTGCTTTACGCAGCTTAAAAAGGCCTCTCTTTTCACCTGGATTCAGGACAACAGTGACAGGATAAATCTGTCCCTGTGGGGGGAAGACTTTAATCCTAATTTGTAACCCTGGGATACTATTTCCACAGCACAAGGATCTGAGACATTGCCTATTATTCTCAGGCTAATCTTTGCTTTGAATACCTCATTCTATATAGCATTTATTTAGTGTTTAATATTACCATGAAGACCACATGTAATGCATTTTTGATTAGGGCTGCCATCTGTCCCCCACATAAATACTGGACAATCTGACGTTGATTGCAATGGTAGGGAGGGTTGCACGATGCCCCGCCAAAAAAGCTCTACTATAGCCCTCATTCTTGATCCCACCATGAGCAGTCATTTTACCCCTTGGATGCCAATAACATAAAAATAAATAATTGCTCCTCTTTGGCTAACAGTAACACACGTAAACAGAACATGAATTGACCCCTTGACTGACCCTCACTTTTTCTGCTCAATATTTGTAATACATTGAGGCCTTTTACATTCTGCAAACACTCAGGGACTTTAACAAAAATAAAACCGACTACTTAAGTGTCTAATATTTTTGTGATGATTTTACTGGACAGCCTGCTGAAATACTGGACTGTCCAGTTGAATACTGGACACCTAGTAACCAGTGTTCCCTCTTAGGCCAGTTTTGTGTGCTGCCCAGAAACAGTTAATTAGGGAACTGCACCCTTCAATTAGCAAACACTGCACAATGCAGGATGCAAGGTATGGTTCTCTTATTCCCTGTTTCACTGCTGGGCTGCACACAAAACTGGCCTTAGAGGGAACACTGCTCGTAACCCTCTTTTGATATGGTTAAACTGAAAATTCTATAAACACATCTCCTGTTTAAAAGTATATTTTATCCATGTTTTCTAATTCTCATCTGTGGTATGTTATATGAAATGTTAAGCAGGACCCAGCACAAGCAGAACAATTTACATAGCTATAGCTAATAAAACAATGCTTTATCATGCTTCAGGCCACCCTGCAATGTGTATGACTAATGCACATACATTTATATTACTAAAAGACTAAAACAATGAACTTCTACTTGGTGATGAAAAGAACCTTTTTTTAATATGCAGAAGTAACCAGTCTAACACTAAGTAGTTAATAATTGAGCTCTTCTATTCACTTCTGCTCATAAGAACGGGGAACATTAATACCCTCTGGTGTTGGTGAAATTAAATTGAGGCAGAGTCCTCTGCACTCCTGAGATTTAAACAACTGGAATTTAATAATATATCTCTATTTCAATCATTCTCTGTACTATCTTACTTTTGTGAATTTAGTATTAGCAATTTCATCTTTTTTCTTTTTTTTAAACCTATAAAATTAAGAGCACTGCCGCCCTGGGTGAACGAAATAGAACAATTAATTGTGCCAAGGAGAGAGTAAGTGTGCTGTGACTGCAACTCTTGCCCCGAAGCTTCACAGAAAACATTATTAGTTACATGTCAGAAAGGCTGATTTCAGAGAGGAGATGTATCCAATGGGAGGTTCATAATTTATTAAGCGCAATACAAGCCATATTTATAAAGCTGAATGAAGAGACTTGCACAGCACAGACGGCTGCAGGAAACTAAAATGATATGAGGATGTCATCAGGAAATAAGACTCTGCAAAACACGATAAAATAAATGAAATAATAACCTCTGCATTTTAAAAAAAAAATGTGTGTAATTAAACATAGTAAGTCTATGTTAAGATTAATTATAACCATTTTTAACATATGATTGCTATGTTAAGGTTAAAGGGATAGTAAACCCAATTTTTTTAGTTCATGATTCAGATAGAGAAAGCCATTTTAAGCAACTTTGTAATTTACTCCTATTATCAATTTTTCTTCTTTCTCTTAGTGTCTTTATTTGAAAAGCAGGATTGTAAGCTTAAGAGCCGACCCATTTTTGGTTCAGACGTGGGTTGCACTTGCTTATTGGTTTGCTAAATGTAGCCACAAATCACAAGCGCTAGCCAGGGTGCTGAAACCACAAACAGGCTGACTCCTTAGCTTATATTCCTACTTTTTCAAATAAAGATACCAAGACAACGAAGAAAAATTGATAATAGGAGTAAATTAGAAAGTTGCTTAAAATTGCATGAAAGAAAAAAATTAGGTTTACTATCCCTTTAAATCTACACATTTTTTAAAAAAACACAGGTTATTATTTAATTTATTTTATACTATATGAATTATTATTTTATTAAAATACTTACATGCATTTTTCTTTTTTTATAGGAAGCTTTTTACCCGCTAACCCTCCCCCCGAAGTTCTCTGTATACATTGTTACCAATGCAACAGGGAACTCTGGGTAAGATATGCAACATAGATATACAATATATCATGCTTTTTTGCTTCCAATTGCAATCCCCTTTATGGGGTGGGTGCAGCAAAAAAACAAACAAAAAAAAAATTCTGGATAGCTCTTTTGAGTTTATTAACTCTCTTCAGCAAAAGATAGGAAGATGTATTCTGTTATCAGGCTCAGTGGCCAATCACTGAATGCCTCAGGAGTGAGGCAGTCCAGTGATGCACACAACAGTGCCCCATGGTCATGTGATGACAGTGACAGCAAGTCACAGTGATCACATTCCAAAAATGACAGACTATTATTTATTAAAGGGATGTGAAACCCATGTAATTGTAAGCCACTTTCTAATTACTCCTATTATATTCTTTGTTCTCTTGTTATCTTTATTTGACAAAGCAGGGATGTAAGTTAGGAGCCAGCCCATTTTTGGTTCAGCTCCTGGGTAGTGCTTGCTGATTGGTGGCTATAAGGCATATTAGACTTTTACTCAGTGTGAAACATACTCTTTTGCTGGGAGTTGTTTGTAAAAGAATATTGCACTGCAAAGTGAAGTGTTGTGCTGCAGCCTTTTTTCTGTTGCTTACTCAATATATATATACTGTATACTATATATTTATAGGAATAACACAGTCCCTATAGACCGCAATGTAAAGGCATTTTTCAGTGCCATTTTTTTCTAACACCCCACTTTAACCCCTTAAGACTGCTTTGTGCAGTTGTATTTTTTAAAAATAAAAATGCACATATATTTTATTATTTTATTAATAAAAGGAACACATCTCTTTATTTTGGGGGCAATTGGGGGACATTTTTTAAATCAACCAAGCTTGTAATGGTTGGTTATTTATCGTGCAAATTTGCTGTTTACAGGCAAACAATAAATTAGCGCTCCACTTGTAATCTACATGCTGATACCAGATTCACACCTTTCTACTCTGAGTGATTAGTGGTTGTCTGTCAGTATGACAACTTAACAGTTTGATGCCTGTATAGACAACTCTCGGATATCTTACTATGACAGTGCACAAATGCTCATACATCATAAACCCTAAATTAAATTTATGTTTAAATATCTATTTGGGAATAGGCCCATTATCATATATTATGGTAATACTTTAGTATTATTACAATTATTTTTTATTAAGGTGCAGATATATGTTTCGGTGAAGCTTTCAGTGATTTAAAGGGATAGTAAACCCATTTTTTTTTCTGATTCAGATAGAGCTTGCAATTTTAAGAAACTTTCTAATTTACTCCTATTATCATTTTTTCTTCATTCTCTTGGTATCTTTATTTGAAAAAGTAGGAATGTATGTAAGCTTAAGAGCCAGCCCATTTTTGGTTCAGCACCCTGGCTAGCTCTTGCTGATTGGTGGCTACATTTAGCTACCAATAAGCAAGTGCAGCCCAGGTTCTGAACCAAAAATGGGTCCGCTAGCAAGTCTGCACAGCTGTAAAAAATTTTGAGGGAATACTGCCTATAGCTAAAAATACTTAACTTGACACTCTCGGTTCCCAGAGGAAAGTAAGGGCAGGTCCTGGGAGCCGAACAAGCTAAGTCTCCTATTAGCGCGGCAGGGAATCTGGCAAGATGAGGATCGGGTTAGCGCACTCTTCAGAGCACATTAAGGTTAGTATTTTAGCTACATGTAAGTATTTAACCCTTAAAAAAAAGTAAAAGCAGTGAATGAATACTAAATATTTCATCAGTATTTTTCCTTTTCTTTCATTTTAGTTGATGCATTGATTTGGATTTTTGTTTTCGTTTGTTTCGTTTACAAAAACAAAAATTCCATTTTCGTGACAAATGTGCATTCGTCTGAATGAATGCACATGTCTATTGGTTTGTACAAGTGTTGCCTTTAAAAAGGATTATCAGTGAGGTCAGCAAAAGGCTAAATAATTATTCACTCTTATTTGAAGTTTAAAGGGACATTCTACGCAACAGTGTTTTGTTCTTAAAAACTAAGAGCAACTCACCAGAGTGACTGTTCTGTGAGTAGTTATTATTCAGCTTCTCTTACTACTTTTATCTGCTTGGTAAAAAAAAAACCAGCATGATCAGTGTTGAGTTCACGCTTCGCTTTGTTGTGATCTTGTGAGATTTTGCTGTAATTTCACAAGATTTTAGGGTATATTTATCAAGCTTAATAACCTGTCTGCCTGCTCTGAGGCGGTGGACAGAAATCGACAGAAATCAACCCGATCGAATACGATCGGGTTGATTGACACCCCCTGCTAGCGATTGGCTGCAAATCTGAAGGGTGCGGTATTGCACCAGCAGTTCATAAGAACAGCTGGTGCAATGATAAATGCCGACAGCGTATGCTGTCAGCATTTATCGATGTGCAGCGGACATGATCTGCTATATATATTTTTTCTTTCAGGATTTGGATAGAGCACACAATTGTAAATAGTTTTCCAATTTGTTTCTAGTATCTAATTTGTTTTGTTCTCTTTGTACCTTTTGTTAAAAATCGATCCTGATCGCAACCAGTTGCTTTTAGGTTATTGCAGTGATGCCTCGATATTGAGTCATCCTGCAATAGCCTTATTTTAGACAATGATGCAGAGAGAGACACTCTGTGGCCCTCTCTGCATTGGCCAGCGATGGTGCCGATCGTTGGTGGGTGGGAGCCATAACAGGGAAATGGGTGGGCGGCCCATCGCTGGTCCACTTTTTTTCAGGTGCCGGTAGCGGGGGACAAGTGCACGCGCGGATGCACAGGAGCGCGCACAGGGGGCCGGGAGTGTGTGGGTGGGACTGGGACCACAACACTACAGAAAAGTGTAAGGGGTGGAGGGAGAGGGGGTAAATAAATAATTGGAAAGGGATCTGGGAGAGGGAGGGGGTAGGGATATCAGGGGGGCAGCTGCACTATAGAAAATTAATTTTTTATTTATTTATTTATTTATAAATAAGGCATTTTTTTAACAAACTGGGTACTGGCAGACAGCTGCCAGTACCCAAGATGGAGGCAACTAGGTAGAGGGGAGAGGGTTAGAGAGCTGTTTGGGGTGGATCGGGGAGGGTGGGGGCTAAGGGGGATCCAACACTGCAGAATAGCTAAACATTTTTTTTTCTTAAAATGCCTTTTATTTTAGTACTGGCAGACTTTCTGCCAGTACTTAAGATGGCAATGACAATTGTGAGGTGGGGGAGGGAAGAGAGCTGTTTAAGGGGGGTCAGGGAGGGTTCAGGGGGTGGGATGTGTCAGGTGGGAGGCTGATCTCTACACTGAAGCTAAAATTAACTCTACAAGCTACCTAATTAACCCCTTACCTGTTGGGCATAATACAAGTGTGGTGCACAGTGGTATTTAGCGGCCTTCTAATTACAAAAAAGCAATGCCAAAGCATATATGTCTGCTATTTCTGAACAAAGGGGATCCAGAGAAGCATTTACAACCATTTATGCCATGACTGCACTAACTGTTTGTAAATAATTTCAATAAGAAACCTAGAATTGTGAAAAAGTTAACGATTTTTTTTATTTGGTCGCATTTGGCGGTGAAATGGTGGCATGAAATATACCAAAATGGGCCTAGATCAATCATTTGAGTTGTCTACTACACTACACTAAATCTAAAATTAACCCTAAAATTTTAGCTTTAGCTGATCGGAACAGCCAATAGAATGCGAGCTCAATCTGATTGGCTAATTGGATCAGCCAATCGGATTGAACTTGAATCTGATTGGCTGATTCCATCAGCCAATCAGAATATTCCTACCTTAATTCCGATTGGCTGATAGAATCCTATCAGCCAATCGGAATTCGAGGAACGCCATCTTGGATGACGTCATTTAAAGGAACCGTCATTCGTCGTTAGTCCGTCGGTGAAGAAGGATGGCTCCGCGTCGGCTGTAAGATGATGGCTCCGGAAGAAAGAAGATTGAAGATGCTGCTTCATAGAAGACTTCATCCCGATGATGGACTTCTTCAGCCGCCACTTGGATCCAGACTTCAGCCTGATGATGGATTTCTTCAGCCGCCGCTTGGATCCAGACTTCAGCCCGAGGATGGACGTCACTCTTCAGCCCCCCACTTGGGCTTGGATCAACACTTCGGACCCTCTTCTGGACCGATCGGTGAACCTGGCATGGTGAAGACAAGGTAGGGAGATCTTCAGGGGCTTAGTGTTAGGTTTATTTAAGGGGGGTTTGGGTTAGATTAGGGGTATGTGGGTGGTGGGTTGTAATGTTGGGGGGGTATTGTATGTTTTTTTTTACAGGCAAAAGAGCTGAATTTTTTGGGGCATGCCCCGCAAAGGGCCCTTTTCAGGGCTGGTGAGGTAAAAGAGTTTTGAACTTTTTTAATTTTGGGGGTCTTTGTTATTTTATTAGGGGGCTTAGAGTAGGTGTAATTAGTTTAAAATTGTAATATTTTTCTAATGTTGGTAAATATTTTTTTATTTTTTGTAACTTAGTTCTTTTTTATTTTTTGTACTTTAGTTAGTTTATTTAATTGTATTTATTTGTAGGTATTGTATTTAATTAATTTATTGATAGTGTAGTGTTAGGTTTAATTGTAGGTAATTGTAGGTATTTTATTTAATTAACTTATTGATAGTGTAGTGTTAGGTTTAATTGTAACTTAGGTTAGGATTTATTTTACATGTAATTTTGTAATTAATTTAACTATATTAGCTATTAAAAAGTTATTAACTATTTAATAGCTATTGTACCTGGTTAAAATAAATACAAAGTTGCCTGTAAAATAAATATTAATCCTAAAATAGCTATAATATAATTATAATTTATATTGTAGCTATATTAGGGTTTATTTTACAGGTAAGTATTTAGCTTTAAATAGGAATAATTTATTTAATAAGAGTTAATTTATTTCGTTAGATAAAAATTATATTTAACTTAGGGGGGTGTTAAGGGTTAGGGTTAGACTTAGCTTTAGGGGTTAATCCATTTATTACAGTAGCGGCGAGATTCGGTCGGCAGATTAAGGGTTAATAATGGAAGTTAGGTGTCAGCGATGTTAGGGAGGGCAGATTAGGGGTTAATACTATTTATTATAGGGTTATTGAGGCGGGAGTGAGGCGGATTAGGGGTTAATAACTTTATTATAGTAGCGGTGCGGTCCGCTCGGCAGATTAGGGGTTAATAAGTGTAGGCAGGTGGAGGCGACGTTGTGGGGGGCAGATTAGGGGTTAATAAATATAATATAGGGGTCGGCGGTGTTAGGGGCAGCAGATTAGGGGTACACAGGGATAATGTAGGTAGCGGCGGTTTACGGAGCGGCAGATTAGGGGTTAAAAAAAATATGCAGGTGTCAGCGATAGCAGGGGCGGCAGATTAGGGGTTAATAAGTGTAAGGTTAGGGGTGTTTAGACTCGGGGTACATGTTAGAGTGTTAGTTGCAGACGTAGGAAGTGTTTCCCCATAGAAAACAATGGGGCTGCGTTAAGAGCTGAACGCTGCTTTTTTGCAGGTGTTAGGTTTTTTTTCAGCTCAAAATGCCCCATTGTTTCCTATGGGGGAATCGTGCACGAGCACGTTTTTTAAGCTGGCCGCGTCCGTAAGCACCGCTGGTATCTAGAGTTGCAGTGGCGTTAAATTATGCTCTACGCTCCCTTTTTGGAGCCTAACGCACTGAAAACCCAGCCCTTCTGTGAACTCTAAATACCAGCGGTATTTAAAAGGTGCGGGGGAAAAAAAGCATGCGTAGCTAAGGCACCCCTTTGGCCGCAGAACTCTAAATCTAGGCCTTAGTTTTTTCCACTTTTGTTTCTCCATTGACTTCTATAGGGGAATAGGTTATGGCACGTGCAATAGAGTTCTGCTTTTTGCGCTTGTGAGTTTAGTGCTGTAGCGATAGCATTTTACTTTCAACACATAGTATTAGCGCAACCCGAAGAGTGCAAAAGGCTTATTTATAGCGCAGGTACAACTCTATCAAAAGAGGTAATTAGCACTCCACTTGTAATCTAACCAACTATTAGCTACATATTGAAGATATCATTTTTAAAAGCAGGATTTTCTTTGAGTATGTTTGTGTGTTTAACAATGGTTAGCATATTAATATTATCACATACAACTATACTTTTCCCCTTTAATTAACTTTTATTAAAAGGCATTTGAGCATTTTTTGAGCATTTTTTTTATATTTTGATTTAAAACAGTGGAGCAGTGGGTGTTTAAACTCACAAAGCCATCAGTGCAATACAGCAGTTAGCACTATGCCAGTCAATTTCATATATAAGGTTAATTTCCTAGCATAGGCCTTGATCACAATCTATCATCTAAAGCCTTTTTGACTCTTTTGCTGGCAGAAAAGGCGACTTTTCAATTCTATGGGGTCAATTTATTAATGTACGAACGGACATGATCCGATATAGCTGATCATGTCCGCTGCACATCGTTAAATGCCGACAGCATACGCTCTCAGCATTTATCATTGCACCAGCAGATTCATGGCCAATTGGCCGCTTGCAGGGGGTATCAATCAACCAGATCGTATTCGATCGGGTTGATTTCTGTCACTTTTCAACACTTTTTCTATGCCACTTTTGAATTTTCAAATAGGATCCCTCAAAGCACTTGATTAATAATCCAAAGGGCATTTTCTAAATCTTTGCAACCATTTCCCAGCTGTTTGGAAACAGTCTATTATCTTGCATATGAGCAAAACACTGTGAAATGGCCACAGAAGGCATTGTAGAGGCCTATTAACATGCATGGTATCACTGAACTTGTAAACTGGAACGTGCCGTTATGATCATGAGTTGAATAATGTACCATGTTTGGATTTAGCATGCATAGAGGTGTGTCCCTTATAAAACTCGATCATGAAGGCACAATCTCGCTTAAGTATCTTCCAAGCGATGATACAATGTTGCAAGGGAGCGGGTTCACGCTTCACAGTTTCAGTAATTTTAAAGTACATTATAAGAAGATATTATAATTCCTTCCTATTGAAATCTTTTTTTAAGGACATAACAAAATAGAAATGATCTTTTAAAAAAACAATAAAAATGAATATTGTAAAAAAAACAATATCTGTGAAAGTTTAAAAACAACCATAAGATGAGAGAAAAATGGTATGCGTCTGTTTATCATGCCAACATACAATATGCTTTTAGATGGTATAGCAGTGGTGTGGATATAAATGGTTGCAATAGATTCCGATGGAACTCACAATAGCGTGATCTTCTTTTAAAACATGGTTTTGAAAATGAAAATACTCTTAGTAACAAACACAACAGTGCATGTGTGACTTACAATCAAAAATAAAACATGACATTTGTTTGTTTGCTGATCATGCCAAGATACATATTGCATTCATATGGTTAATCAGTGGGTAGGATGGATTTGGATTACAATAGGTTAATCTTAAACATCTAAATCAGTATTTCCCTTGCACAGTAAACAAGGGGTTTACTTGAATAGACTTTCACTGTAATCTTAAGAGGTGTGAATAGGCTATATTATATGTCAGTTTTGGGTGACCTCCCAGTTTCTATATGAAGAACAGGTACCTAATACACATAAAGGCATTTTCTGGAGCTTTTCTTTTGAAAAGGCATTCAGGGCTGTGGGCTTTTAACAAATCGATTTTTTATTGTGATCACCCAAGAAACTCAACAACCAATTCAGTCACAAAGCCAAAAGCCATCTCAGAAACAAATTGCCTATAGACTGTAATTGACCACAAAGGATAATTATCAACTAACACCAAAAATGTATGTATAATAAGCATATTTTAATTTCTCCTGCCTAGTCATTCAAACGAGGTTTCTTTCATTTGGAAAAAAATATAAATATAATGAATATAGTCCATTAAATCATCTTGACCTTTCGAAGTCTGATCCAATTATTCTGTCATGGCCTGCAAGAGTGTGAGAGTGCTATATTCATATTTAAGCAGCAAAAACTCATTAGTAAGACAAGTCAAAGAAATGAGAGGTTGGAAATAATCACAGATATATACAGTTTATTCATTTCCTCATAATTAGAACAAATTGGAATATTTGTGTTACAGTTATTAAATCCTAGAGTAAATAATTAATTTGGTGTAATTGGGAAGGAGCAAAATATTCATCAGCAATAAGAAGAAAACTAACAAATAGAGCAAATAAGCCGCCCAGAGAGTATCTAAATTGTTACTATTATATATACAGTATATCTATGTAAACCTGACTGATAGGATTTAAAAAATTGTAGTATCAAACCCATGCACTTGATATTAGATATCTTTCAAAAGTGAAGACTAAAAGAATATTTGTGTCTAGAAATATTACTTTGGCAACATCTTTATGTGCTCCCCAAGGCAGTTTTTCTTCATATGTAATTGCAGATAACGTTTGCCCTCATCTTATTCCATCAGAAAATGTCGTAAAAAAATTCCTACTGGAGCCCAGAGATTTTTTTTAAAGATTTCCAACCTACTATAATCAACATGTAACACAGTCAAATCAAATTGAAAATGAATTTCTATTTTAGTTTTTGCTTCTTAGTAGAGGAATGTACATGTAAAGGGAATTTCTGCATACTTTCAATGGACATTAATTCTCTTGAGATTGATATATAAAATGTTTAATTAAAGGGACATGATACCCAAAAGTTGAAGCACTTGAACGTGATGCAGCATAGCTATAACAAAAGCTGACTAGAAAATAAATGAAGATCTCAATGTAAAAAAGGAAGATGTTTATCTCAAAATGTCCTAAATATTCGCACCACACTGTAAAGAGACTTTAGTCCCAGGACTTCCAATGGAGTGTGCATCTACAATGTGCAGACACAGTCATGTTATTTTCCTATTCAGTTTAAGGAAGTTTACTGGGAAATCTCATGAGATCAAAGCAAAACAATGCAAGACCTCAGCACTGCTGATTGGCTATTGTGTTTTGTTTTTTTCAAATTGCAGCTTTACAGCAGCTCTAACTGTTCACAGAGCACTTTCTGGACTGTGGCATCTGAGGACCGAGAGCTTTCCAATGACACCCTGGAAGTGCTGCCGCTCCCCCGGGATCACCCTGAAACCATGACCTAGGTACTGTGGGGGCTCTATGGGACTGTGACTCCTATGGCGGCGTCCTATAGAGGCATTGGACTGTCAAAGTCAAAGGCAGTGATCATCGCCGAGCTGATGAAGTGCGATCGAGCCAGCAAGCCGGCTAGTGAGCACGGCAGCAGTCGGAGCAGTGACCGGCCCAGAGAGGCATCAACTGGGGGCACAACCACGTCCAAGCTCCAGAAGAGGAGATCCAGTGGCAATTGGCTCTCTATGGGACCACCCGCAGAAGTTAGCATTCAGATAATCGCAACGCCACTAGTCTCAAAATGCTAGAAGTCCAGAAGTCTATGGGGGGAGCTGTGCCAGTCCCCCTGGAGTCTCCTTCCCTGCCAAAGAAGCTACCCTATGAGGCTTTTCAAGCCTTTAAAGATGGTGAAGAGGAGATCGATCGATACCTGCAGGTCTTCGAGACTCAGTGCCAGCTGCATGGAATCACTGGTGCCAACCGAGTGACCCTCCTGATTGGGAAGTTATCAGGGAGAGCCTTGGATGCCTTCCAAGCTATCCCCTTAGAGGACCAAAAGGACGGGTAAAGGCACGCATCATAGCCCGGCATTCCCTCATGCCCGAGACTCACCGGGCTGAAGTTTCAAGGACTAAGGAAGAAAGAGGGGCAGCCTTTCATGGAGTGGGCACACCAATTCACCCGCTCCTTGGACTTCTGGTTTGAAGGATGCCAAGTAACCACCCTGGCCTAGGCCTCCAAGCTCATTCTCCTTGAACACTTTTACGATCACTCCCCTCTGGAGGTATGAGACTGGGCAAGGCCCAAAACAGTCGACCAGGCTGCCATTCTGGCTGATCAGTTTTTGGATGCTCGGCATCAGGTTTCACCCAAACATTGCCCAGCAGGCCACTCCAATGCAGCTCTGGCTCCTCCACTGGTGGGCCCCTATCCAATATCCAGGCGGAGACAGTGTCCGATGCACTGCTCCGGATATTTGCCATGGTGGGTTTCCCCGGGAAGTGATCTCAGACCAAGGGACCCAGTTCACTGCTGAGCTCACTCAGCAGCTATGGCAGCTTTGCGGATAAGACCCCTGCCGAGCTCTTCATACCACCCCCAGACTATTGGGCTGCGTAAGAGGTTCAACAGGACCTTGAAGCAACTGTTTCGGATTTTCACAGCCTCTCACAAAGATTGGGAGAGAAACCTGCCGCACCTCCTGTTTGCATACTGAGAGGTGCCTCAGGAATCCACTGGGTTCTCCCCCTTTAAATTAGTGTATGGCCAGAGGGTGAGGGGGCCCCTAGACTTACATAAAGTCAACTGGGAAGATTCAGTTGCGGAGGAAGGACACTCCATAGTGGGGTATGTCTTGGATTTCTGGTATTGACTGAAGGACCTTGCCACTATGGTACGAGAGAACATTCAGGTAGCCCAATATAAGCAGAAGCGGTGGTACGACTGAAATGCCCATAACCACACAGATATAGGGCAAAAGGTCCTGGCCCTGAAGCCTGTAAAACCAAACAAGCTACAGGCTTCCTGGCAGGGACCCTACCGAGTGGTAGAACAACTCTGCGATACGACCTACCTGGTAGCCAAATGCTCAGATGAACGGGTCCGCCGGAACTTTCATGTGAACATGCTGAAGGCATACCAGGAGAGGCAGGAAAATATAGGAAGAAGGGAGAGGGAGGGGGAATAATAAATGTTGGGCAAGGGATCTGGGAGGGGGAGGGGTGGGAAGGGTACTGGGGGGGCAGCTACACTACAGAAAATATTTTATTCTGCATAAAAAATTTAAAAACACATTCTTGGGGGCAAACTGGGTACTGGCAGACAGCTGTCAGTACCCATGATGGTGGCAAATAGGTAGATGGGGGAGGGTTAGAGAGCTGTATAGGGGGGATCAGGGAGGTTGGGGGCTAAGGGGGATCCAACACTGCAGAATCAATATATTAAAAAAAAGCTTTTTATTTTAATACTAGCATACTGGCGGTGAGGAGGGAGGGAGGAAAGAGAGCTGTTTGAGGGGGGTCAGGGAAGAATCAGGGGGTGAGAAGTGCCAGGTGGGAGGCTGATCTCTACACTAAAGCTAAAATTAACCCTACAAGCTACCTAATTAACCCCTTAACTGCTGGGCATAATACAAATGTGGTGCGCAGCGGCATTTAGCGGCCTTCTAAAAAGCAAAAAGCAACGCCAAAACCATATACTGTATATCTGCTATTTTTGAACAAAGGGGATCCCAGAGAAGCATTTGCAACCATTTGTGCCATAATTGCACAAGTTGTTTGTAAATAATTTCAGTAAGAAACCTACATTTAGTGAAAAAGTTAGCGATTTATTTTATTTGATCGCGTTTGGCGGTGAAATGGTGGCATGAAATATACCAAAATGGGCCTATAGCAATACTTTGGGTTGTTTACTACAATACACTAAAGCTAAAATTAACCCTACAAGCTACCTAATTAGCCCCTTAACTGTTGGGCATAATACAAGTGTGGTGCACAGCAGCATTTAGCAGCCTTCTAATTACCAAAAAGTAATGACAAAGCCATATATCTCTGCTATTTCTAAGCAAAGGGGATCCCAGAGAAGCATTTACAACTATTTATGCCATAATTGCACAAGCTGTTTGTAAATAATTTCAGAGAGAAACCTAAAGTTTGTGAAAAAGTGAGTGAAGAAGTGAACAATTTTTTTTATTTGAACGCATTTGGCAGTGAAATGTTGGCATGAAATATACCAAAATGGGCCTAGATCAATACTTTGGGTTGTCTACTAAAAAAAAATATATACATGTGGGGGCGTGTCCAGGCGGCAGCCGTGAAGGAGTGAAAAATCAGAAGCTCCAAGTGATTACAGGATAACCCGCCAATTATCTCTGAAATGCTTGCTAATCTATGCTAGAGAATGCACTATTCAAGCACATAAAATAAGATCTTTTTAAGAATATGTATTTTTTTATGAGACACAACAACCTTTGTGGACTGATCTGGATGGTTGGAATCATGGTGGTGGCCTAACATGCAGATTTCAACCTCCCCCCGGATTCCCGGGTAAAGCAAGAGCAGTGTCTCTGCTAAATTATTGAATTCTCATCCCACACTTAAAGAGACATTTGAGATGGTAATATAAAATGATAAATTGTATATATAAAACAGCTCTGCAATATACTATCATTATTTATTTTGTCCTCTTTGCCTGTAATTCCATTCTGAAATTCTGAGCTTTTCAGTTCCTGTTAGAAATGGAAGTGCAGAACACTGTTAAATCCAGCACAACCATTGGCTGCACACTCTAGTGACCTATTTATAACTGACCCTAATAGCAGAGAAGGTAACACAAGTTACAACATGGCAGCTCCCAGTGTTTTATAGACACTAAAACTTTACACTTATTTTGTCACTTTTTAAACAACTAATGAAACTTTAAAAAATACATCTACATGTTACTCATGGACTAATCTTTTCTTTGAATGTATAATTCTATCTAGCATGTATTTAGTGTTTAATGTTCCTTTAATTGAAAACTGTTAGCTCTCCCGAGGCTGGGTGCCTTCAGACTGGGGATAGAACATGGAGGAAGACATTGATTCTGTGAAATCCCCGCTAGAAGGTTTAGAAATTTTGATGACTGACAGATTCAATCATCTCTTAGCAATCATACGTTCTCCCGAAGCTAGAGAAGATAATAACGTTGCACAAGAGGAGTCAACTGCAAAGCCAACTCGAGACGCACAGCCCACATTTATCCCATTACCTACAGAGATCAGCGAAAACATGGGTATTCCAACTCAGAGTGTATGTGTGAGCTTCCTCTGTCCTTTGCCGTACCAGTCTCCGGAGGGGGGCGGCTGACCCGCTGGAGCTAGCTATTCTTGTCACCAGCCGGAGGATTATACCGGTTCTTCTTGTTGATCTGCAATGTTTAATTTCAACAGGGGCCAAAATCTACCAGAGGCGCAGTCTGTCATGCTATCTTTCACGGAGAGATCTCAAGAGTACTCACCCAGAGCTTTACTGATACAGCTCTCACGTTCCCTCGGTACTGAAGTCAATATGCTTTCTACAACCAACATACAGCTTAATTTCTGTTGGATGAAGGTGTTGCTGAAGTGGACTAGCTTTGATGACTGTAGTATAGGTTAGTAGGAGATCTGTCTATGCTCCAGAGGTTTCCCTTCTGCTGATCTCCCTAACTATTAGGGTTTAGGAAAATCTACCTGGTATATAACCTTAAACGCATTGTATGTTTAAAGTTTTATTGTTATAGTGGTATTAAGTTAGATTTAATAGATATCCATATCTAACCTATTGCAGAATTCAGAACTGACTTGTTATTGCTTTTATCACTCAGCAGACATCGAGTCTTCCTCCCATATTACTTATTCAAAGTCTATTGTTTACTCTAATCTGCCATATAGTGTAGAGGGTATAAAAAGCAGTCTTAGATCAGTCGTAAGTCTTAATGGCTCCTAATCGAAAGTTTATTTTGTTGCAAGGGAGAAAGTCTTCTTTCCATGATTCCCCCCTATTAGATCCTTCAGATCTCAGAATACCATTATCAAACAATCACCTAGGTTTGAAGTTACACATTTAGACCACTAGTTCTACTTAAAGGGCCACTGTAAGTAAATATTTTCTATGCCTGTTACTAACTAACTACCCCAAATACGCTTTTTATCAATAGCATTTCATTAACATATCTCTACCGTATATCAGAAATCTTGTCTGCAAATTTAATTGTTTTCCAAACCCACTCCGTGGGTATCCCTGCTCTGTACCAATCCGTTTACAATGCCTAGGTTTCAAAATGGCGCTTTAAACACAAAGTTATTTAAGTATTTTGAACACTCAGTGCTGAAAATAGTGGGCAGGATAACGTGACATCATCGACGAATAAAAGATATAACTTTTAGAACGTCATGAAACTTCGTTTTGGAGAAAATATAGGTCAGTAGGTTTTAATTAATGTTTGTTAACTTTAATATGTTAGTTGTTTAGCTTAAAAATTATAACAGAAAGTAATCCTTTAAGTATACAAATGTGTATATTTGGTGCAAGCACTTGCAGATAATGTATGCAACCTTCTCATATTATACTCAAACACTAGTTTATCTTCCTGTTTTGAGAAGGGCCATACACACTCCGGGGGTGGTATACTACAACAATTACTTTACTTTATTAGAAGGTTTATGGGTATTGGCTATAGAGGGAAATCAATGTTATCTCCTAATGTAATGTGTCACACCTCTATAAATTGTTTGCCTCTCCCTGCATTTAACATCTGGTAATGATTGTGTATGATATTATTTTTGGGGGGGGCACAAGATGAATATCTATAAGTGCTATGCCCCTACTAGTTTACCTCAGCATATGGTTCCCAAAAAGCACTTGGGCAAGGGTTTCAGTTCGGTACCTATAATTACTACTCATATCTAAGCAGAGATGCTCCCTATGATACCATTAGAGTAGGGGATGTTTGATTATTGATTAAATTGTAGGTTAAGTTTTGCTCAAATGTTTTATCCCCACACTACGTCAACTAACATAGCATTAGACTCACTCATCATAAGGTTCTCTCAGTTTTTTTCATCATTTGAATATCTCAAATTATTTGTATTTCCATATATTTATGTTTATCATTTAGGGGCCCATTTATCAAGCTCTGAACGGAGCTTGTGGGCCTGTGTTTCTGGCGAGTCTTCAGACTCGCCAGAAACACCAGTTATAAAGCAGCGGTCTAAAGACCGCTGCTCCATAACCTTGTCCGCCTGCTCTGATGAGGCGGACAGGAATCGCTGGAAATCAACCCAATCGAGTACGATCGGGTTGATTGACACCTCCCTGCTGGCGGCCCCGTGGCCGCGAGTCAGCACGGGGCGGCGTTGCACCAGCAGCTCTTGTGAGCTGCTGGTGCATTGTTAAAAGCAGAGAGTGTATTGCTCTCCGCATTCAGCAAGGTCTTGCGGACCTAATCCGCACTGTCGGATCAGGTCCACAAGACCTTTAATAAATAGGCCCCTTAGTGTTATCAGAAGCCAAGTATTTCCTTTGTACTAAGTTCCAAAAGAGGCCATGACAATTAGCTAATTCCCTATACTTGATCAATTTCAGTTTCAGTAGGTCCAAGAGAGACCCTTGGGGTAAATTGGGGATCATTTATAGTCTTTTTTTATTGAGTAAAAAACTGTATCTCTCATTACTAAAAGTATGTTATTATTCTAAACTGTTCAACTGCAAGTATCTTTCTAGTAGGTAGTTTATCTAGATAAAGAGGTACCATGATAATCTCGATAAAACATAAAAATTAGGTTTCAATGCTATATGTTTAGTTGGAAATTTGGATGTCTTTGTTCAAACCTGTATTACTATGGTTTATATTTCCGCAATTGTTGATTATGTGTCAGAACATGTATCTTGCTATATTGTAATGTATTAAAACCTCAATAAAAATCTTTGATAAATATATATATATATATATATATATATATATATATATATATATATATACATGTGAAGGGTTATTCAAGGATTCCTGACAGATATCAGTGTTACAATCGCTAATTTTGAAAAAAAAAAATGGTTTGGAAATAGCGAAGTACTAATTGTACTTATTGCCCTATAACTTGCAAAAACATGTAACATTGGATATTTCTAAACTCAGGACAAAATTTAGAAACTATTTAGCATGGGTGTTTTTGGTGGTTGTAGATGTGTAACAGATTTTGGGGGTCAAAGTTAGAAAAAGTGTGTTTTTTTTCCATTTTTTCATCATATTTTATATTTATTTATAGTAAATTATAAGATATGATGAGAATAATGGTATCTTTAGAAAGTCCATTTAATGATGAGAAAAACGGTATATAATATGTGTGGGTACATTAAATGAGTAAGAGGAAAATTACAGCTAAACACAAACACCGCAGAAATGTAAAAATAGCCCTGGTCCCAAATGGTCAGAAAATTGAAAAGTGCTCTGGTCACTAAGGGGTTAGGCAAGAAGTTCTACAATTTGATTGCTTTTACTGTGAAAATTTGTTTACATTGCTAGAGATTAAATCTCCTTTCCTGTAGCCTTAAATTGTGACCTCATATCACAAACAACTGCCTTGGAATAAACAGCTCATATTTCCTCTCAAACTCAGGCCCAATTTATCTAAACTTTCTTCATAGTTTAAATCCTCCATTCACCTTATTAATTTTGTGGTCCTTCTCTAAACTTTTTCTAATTCAGTCCATACTCAAGTTCAGGTTTAACCAGAGATTTATACAGCAACAGAATTATGCTTTATGCCCCGTTGCTTCTATGCCTCTTTTAGTGCATATTAGTAACTTATTAGCCTTAGAAGCCACTGCCTTGCATTGCACGTTAGCTTCATGTCAATAAGTAAGCCTAAATCCTTTTCCTCCACCATTTAGTCACATTTAAATAATAGATAGCCTGCATATTTATTTGTCCAAAATGTTGAACCTTACATTTACCAATATGAAATCTCATTTGCCATTTACCAGTCCATTCCTCCAATTTTTGTAAATCCCCCTTGTAAAGCAATTACACCCTGAACTGATCTAATCACCTTTGTGTCATTTGCAAAAATAGATATGTTGCTATATAATCATTACTCCAAGTAATTTATAAAAATATTAAAAAGAACAAGGCCTAGCACTGATCCCTGAGGGACCCCATGAATTACTTTTCTCTGAGTATGATCCATTTACTACAACACATTGCTCCCTGTCTTTTATCCAGTTATTTATCTATGAGCTAATATTTTTAGCAATTCCAAGTCCCTTAATTCTTTTACAATAATCTCTTATGTGTCACTGTATCAAAAACCTTAGCTAAAGCCAAGTAAATCATATAAACTGACTCACCTTTATCTATATTTTTACTTACTGCTTCATAGAATCGAATTATCTTTGTTTGACATATTACTCATAAAACCATGCTGATTTGAACTCATAATCTTCTTTTCCTAAATATATACTCTTGAATACCACTTTTACTTTTATAACCATGTGGTATGTGTTGATACACATCAACAGCACATACCACATGGTTATAAAAGTAAAAGTAGTATTCAAGAGTATATATTTAGGAAAAGAAGATTATGAGTTCAAATCAGCATGGTTTTATTTAACACATTTTTACATTTTCTCCATTTATCCTCTGTGTTTTATGCTATTTAATGATTTCCTTAATTCATGGAATTATATTTTTATAAAATGTAAAGTTTTGGTTGAACCTCTGTAATACTGTTAAGGGAAGGTTATTTCAAACTTGACCTTGTTATAATTAATGTTACCTTAATGTTCTTTCTTATAATTACAATTCTTTATGGAGTGTTGGGGATAAATCCAGATTGCAGAGAGACAAAAAGAGAATTTGTTGTGAGATAAGTGTTTAACTTTGGTATCAGACATGTATCTTTTGCTTTCATATAAAAAAAATCTAATTGAAAATCACTTGATACCCCTGTTTTGTACAGATTTGTTTGCTTTCCTACATGGGAAAAAACATATATCTCAGATGCCTTAGCATTCAAAAAGTTGCTAAACTCAAGGGAGAGAATGCAAGAGAGATAGAATAATAAACACTCAAATTGAATGGTAAGTACAGTATATGGTTATATATGCTTCATCATATATATATGCTCTTATGCAGATACTGTTCTATACATTGTTCTTCCTTGGTTAGAATATTGCCTGGATTCTTTCAAGACGTATTTTCTTCCATATTACAAAGAGATAAAACAATTGAATATTTCAACAAATGCAATTAAAGTAACAGAACTAGAAGATCTAAGCAGGATAGATATAGCGGCAATTGCATTGTGAGTCTGGTGCATTAGATACACAACGATGAAAGGAAATTATAACATCTTTTTTAAGTACAGTTTGTATTCGCTATTTTCTCTCTGAAAAGGACCAAGGTCCAAAGGGCTTTCTTTGAAGCCCAAAAAGAAAAGATAAACATATTGAAAAAGTTACATTTACTGAAATGTTATTACTGTGAATGAGTAATAGTCTCTATAGAATGTGGAGCCAAAACAATGTTTTACATGCATTCATCATAGCGTATCTGCTAGATAGTTATTTATTTTCCTTTATAAAACAGTTTGTTTAAATAAAATATTAAATTATATATTCACATTACCAATTTATTAAAACTTTTGAATATTTACATATATTATTAAATATTACAATATGAAAAGGCCCTTTTTTAGATTATTTTGGGTCAGATTGCAAATGGTGTGCTAATGATAGCACGCCTGCGAAAACCAATGCTACCATTAGGGTGCAGCTTTAATATTACAGGTCCATGGTAAAGTGCACTAACCAACTTCGCTTGGGAGCAAAGCAACCTATGATTTCAATGGATTTCACGACAGTGCTATCTTGAACTAATATTACAAGTTGAAAGTTATAGTTTGCACTCAAGCGAGAGACTAAACTTCACTAGAATATTAGTGCGGCTTGATACCTGAAGTAAACTGTAAGGGTTAAAAAAAATGTTGCTGAAACACATTAAAATAAAGTATAACACACACATGTATTTGTTATATATATATATATATATATATATATATATATATAGCAAGCAGTAAACAGCACTCTCTGGTCTGGACAAACAATAGATTTATTCAGTGACGTTTCGGGGAATACACCCCTTATCAGACCAATGTTACATAAAGTGAAGAAAACATTTATACCCTCACAGAAGACCCTCCCCCAGTGTAAAAACCACCAAAACTGCTGCCTAGGCAACCAGAATCAGGTAAACAACACCAAAATAGAACATATAGTACAAAGTGTGCAAAAAGCGTGCAAAATAACACCTATACAAGGATAACAAGAGCATTCTCCAAAATGTGGCCCAAGGACCTGGAGTACAATAATGAAACAATGTAGACATAGTATCAGCAAGCACGTATAGAGTTACATATGTAAATAGGTACAGGAGAATCAATGAGCAGTCAACATGTGTACCCACAGATAACAATAGCACTCAGTCCCTTAATTTACTATGCAGCAAAATCTATAAGCAGTCAACAATTGTACCCACAGATGACAAATGCATTTAGTCCCCTAATCTACTGTATATAAATATACAATATATAAAAACAGTATAACAAACCAAAAACAATATATAGGTATCTAGGTATATGGGTAATGGGAGTGAAACTCCTGCTGCACTCGGCCTTACCCCGTACTATCTCATATCATATAGAACAATAGGTCCGATCTAACAATCGTCTGTGGATGACCAGGGTAATGTGTTAACTCAATTCCTGGGACAATAGTGTGTGTGTGTTGTACTAACCAGGAGCAAACAGCTGACAGCCCCATAGTAGAAAAGATTAACGGCCTGGATCGAGCGGGACATATTCACTAGAGATCTACCGTAATGCGCATGCGTATAACCAGAGTAGCGCCACCCAGGGCCGCCATCAGGGGGTGACAGGGGTGACTACTGTCAGGGGCCCAATGAGCCAGGGGGGCCCCATGACCCAAAAACGAAAATTTTAAATTTTGGCAGCCACCAGTGGGTACTACAGCAGAGTGCTAATTGAGCATGGGAAATGTTATTACAAGGAGTAAAGTATTAGCATTTGAGAGGATTTCTTAGTGTGCACTAAACCACTATGCGCAGTGTGAGACAGACTTGGCACTTTGTACAGTGTGTGCCTGAGTCAGACGGCAGATCACTTTTATTTGCAGAGGAGGTAGGACTTACTTAGCAAATGTTTTTTATTTCTTTGTGCAATTTTTGATTGTAACTTCAGTGTGGTAGTAGTTGTTTGGTGGGGCTAGGGGTCCATAAAAACACATTTTTTTTAGCAGCAGTGTATTTATGATTATTTGACAATGCTGTAGAAATTCTATATTTAAAACCATGCAGAAATGTTTCCTCCTCAATACACAAATGGTAGATGCCCTTTTGGCAGATATGCATTATATATATATATATATATATATATATATATATATTACATTCCAGTTTACTGCCCCTTTATGCAAGGACTTTCCAGATGAAAGGAGGCATTTTATCTAAGATTTTTACATCTGCATAAAATGTTATACTCTTAGACTAAGATTGCTCAGTGTTTGAAATGAGACAGGTTAACTTAAAACTGTTCAGTTTACACTACAGATGACTTAATTTTGAAATACATACCAACAAGCCTAAATCCTGCATTTAACCAGATCTAATGGTATGAGTACCACAGCTTATGGTCCTACCAAGACCATATAGAGTACAGCATTTTCAAAATCCATAAGTAAAGCTGACAGCTGGGAAAATTTGTACACTATATTTGAAGTGGTGCTCTTGGTTGGGGAAAATGGGAACAAAACAAACAAACAAACAAACATATGTCAACCTTTTAAAGGTACTTTTCTTCATCTATCCATCTACCCAGCTCATGTACAATTTTGAATTCACAGAATTATTTTTGTTTGCACATTTACAAATA